>NC_054549.1:10190836-10550249 GCF_017654505.1 Polyodon spathula | reverse complement strand
ATCTTATTCAAGTTTACATCTTAAGTAAGTGGAAGTGTACAAATGATTAGGGAACAGTTAACAGGCAGGTTAAGACGTCGACGTCCTTCAGATATTGCAGTTAGATATTTGCGTTCTAGTTGAATGAAACCTGCTTGGAAGTAGTTTATGTAAGAGTTTGAATGCATTTGAACGTATAGCTTTGCAGTCGTGAGGGTGGAAATGATCATTGTTTTATTTTATTACTGAGCACAGTGAATATGTATAAATGAATTGCCGAATTGAACCTAGTGTGTGCTCGCTATAGCTCTGCCCAGCCGATCCTCATGTGTAATTGCGGAGAGGGGCTGAAGCAGAAGGTTCTCATTGGAATTGTTACTGTGGATTAGCACAGTGAGTTCTGGTAGCTTTAGCTCAGCTCATATTGGTTCACTAAATAGAAAGACAGAAAGAGGGGCCACTAGGCGATTGTATTTGATTAGCAGCACAGCACTGTGCAGTTATAATGGATTAGTTCGAGCTGTGTAGTAAATGAATACTTTGAGAAAGACTTCTTGGGTGTCAAACACATTGTAAGTTTCTTAATACTCTCTTATAAAAGTTTACAGCTCTACATTTTCACAGGAATCTTTCAGTTTTCTCATGCTTTTCCCATGCTTATACTATGCGTACGCCATGACTTACAATGTATTTCCATACCTCTCTGTGCTTTACTGTGCTCGCCTATGTTTCACCATGCTTGCACTATGCTTTATTACACTTTGTCATGCTTTTATCATGGGAAACTTTAATAAAGGTATTACTAGATATCATTGAATTTTTTTGTTGTTGATGAAGCCCAGTGCTATTGTAAGGATGCAGCTCAGTGTCACAATGTTAGTGTAATTGTCTAATTGTGGTGCACCGGTTAGCTGTGTAATTGTTGAGCTGCACAGCAGAGTGTGTAACTGGGACTGTTCCCTGCAGAGCGTGGGGCACCGGGTGCTGTCGCGGGACCCCTCGGCAGACCTGGAGTTCAAGCAGCCCGACTCGGGGATGTCCTCCCCCAACACCACCAGGTCATCCTCCGCCCAGCAGACGCGCTTCGACATCGGCTCCCCCTCCAGCACCCTCTCCAACTACGACTCCTGCAACTCCAGCCAGTCGAGTACGGGAGAGAAGAGGAGCGGCTCCATGGGGCCCCAAGGGCCAGGTCAGTGTCACCGCACAATGGGGGGGGCGGGGGGACACTGCTCCATTGCTCGGTGGTTTAAGACACTCCATTGATCAGGGCTGCTTCTAAAAACCAGACAGAGGTGCAGGGTTAGCTGTTTAACCTCATGATTCACAACATGAAATGGCTGTCTCAAATCTGGGATACTCTTCAGTCTGATCGCCCTTTATATACAAGAACAAATGACATCTTTTCATGGCTAATGCACCGTGCATGTCCAATTATTGGTGAACAATGCCGGGAACAGCAGTGCCAGTTGGAGCGGCTTTGCTTTGCGGCGCAGTGCTGCTGCCTGGCCATTGGGGACGGTGAACACTGCCACCTTGTGGTCCAAACCAGCACAGCAAAAATTAGGTTTGCAAACTCCAGCCTTGTCATTTTTTGTTCTTTGAACTTAATATCGCCCAGGTAGCTGGGTGTCTTTTTAAAAAGCTATCTTATTTCATATTTAAACTGATTTATACAAGATTTAGCAGAAATGTGATTTGAATTATTTCCATCTTATTTGTCTTGTTTTCCTTTCTGAAGGGGCTCCGGAGACAGCCATCACAGACATGCAGGCATACATGGACATGCTGGACCCAGACCTGGGATCCGAGGCACAGAAGAAAGGAGGGCCAGCCCCCACAGCCCCTCCTCCACCCTCCTTCTCTCCCCCTCCCCGTCCGGGGGTAGGCGGCTCGAGTGACGGGGGGGGAGGGTCGATGGGGCGTGGTTGTGTACCGGCACCCAGCCCCCCCGAGGACCAGCCCTCCGCCGAGATGTACCTGCACGTCAAGAGCAACCTGCGGCACGTGGAGAGCGGGGTCCTCAAGAAGGAGGTAAGAGCGTCCAGCGACCCAGTGCAGGCAGACCGGTCCCGGGACAACATGAGAGAGAGAGAGAGAGAGAGAGAGAGAGAGAGAGAGAGAATTCAAATATTGATATCAGACCTATAACTAAGAAAAAGATAAGAAGTACAGTTGAACATGTTTATAATACTTGTTCAAGGGACTGCCTAAAAGTGTTCTATATAGGGAGCTGTAGCAACAGAACTTTAATACCAGTATATGTGCAGGGTGAATAGATCTCTTTGACGCTTTGCAGAGCCCACCATGGGCCACAGAGGGCGCTGCAGCTGACATCTGTACGTGTCACTTCATTAGCAGCATAAAAATGCTCACGATGACGTTAGAAACGGGACAGAACACGTCTCGACAGAGGGGGCATGTCAACATGAGGATGAGGATTCTGCATTAACCATGACGGCAATTCAATTCGTGGCATCCAAGTGAAGCCGTGCAAGCAGTGATTCCAATCAATGGCCTTCCCTCGCGTTTACAACGGAGTACCAATCAGTGGCAGACGGCTTTTCATTGGACGGTCGCGGCAGATTGTCAGAGCCCCGGATGAGAGATAAGTAGTCTTCCAATCGGCTTTTCAAAAACTCAGTGCAGAAGTGAATTGCCCTTGATTGGTAAAGGTGAGGGAAGGACAGCTTTTCTTATTTTGAAATTATTAACAAATGGATTTATTGAATGGCTGCTGGTAAATACTACTTTAAAGGCAATTCTGAGTGCGAGTATGAGTTTTTGCACACCCCTAACACAGGTTTGACAGCAAAGAGTTTGCATGAAGAGATACTGAGTGGCAGCTATTGATGCATCCCAGCTGAACATTCAACCATTCAAGGTCTGTTGATTGGAACGGGCGGTCAGGTCTCTCTCCAACGAGCTGTGCTGCAAACCACGTCTCTGACCCCCTGCATTCATTCACTCAGCTAGTCTGCAGCCCTGTCCAGCAGCACGTTTTCCACGAGACTCGTGGAGGACACTGGAGCACAGTCACTGGGGTGAAGCTACGTGGATTCCCAGAGGGATTAGAGGCAGGCGCACAGCTCAGTCCATTCGGTTTGTGCACTGATCGCTTCATTTGCTTTGCAATTAAACAATGTTCCTTTCCAGAGGGGGCTCGGGGGCAGGGATGTCTCCTGTGTTTGCAAAGGGGCTGGTGGGCGGAGGTCAGGGGAAAGCGAACAATGAAGTAGTTGAGCCCCGTGCTAATGAGGCTGTGTATTATCGGCAGGGTTTGTACACAGCGCTAATGAAGGTGGCAAGTCTTTGATGCGCTGGCTTTTAATTGCTTTAATTGCACTGTGAGGATGGTGTAACAGTTAAGTTGTTAATGGCATTAAAGGTAGAAGATCATCCTCAGCACGGTTGTTCATTGTTTCATCTTGATGATATACTATAGAGTTTGCACACAGCAATTTGCATTATATACTATAGATTTTGCGTACAGCAATTTGCATTATTTTCGATATATTGTGTTTTTAAAAAATACCTATTTTAAAATCAGATCTTTACGCATGCAGCTTGTCTCTTGTTCTGTGCTGTATGCATTTTTGAAATACACAGCAAGTGTGTTTTAGCTGGAGAATAATGGGGTCTGGCTCTTGTAGAGCAGGTACAGTTAGCACCACACTGTGCACCAGCCAGGTCTGATTATTAATGACCCTGCAGATTCCACAGTCAATCACATCGATCCCTTCAGTGTGTGTTTCCTTTTCATCATGGCTTCGGGCCGCTGAAAGCGAAGTCTGCTCTGTTTTGTGTGTCTCAGAAACGTGAGCCCTGTGTGCGGCTGGCAGGAGAACGAGAGTGGCCGAAGGGATACGTTTCTAGGTGAAAGGTCAACGGAGTTAGCTCTTCTACTTTAATTATACCAAACAAACGGGGGGGCGCTGGTTACTGGTTCAAAAGCCTCGCTATCCCACGATCACGGACCGATTTACTCTAAGCTGCACCAGCTTCCAATGAAATTCAGAATCGCCAGGGTTCCAGCAATGCTTGCAATCATATGTCTTTGTACCCATATATCAGTGGGCATTACGATCCATTCCAGTCCAGGTCCTTACTCCAGTCAGGGTCTAGGTTACTTAATTGCACTTGCTGCATGGTTTCAGGCCTTTACAGGAACTGCTGGCCACCTTATGCTCAGAGACGCACCTTGAGATCAGCGAATGCTGAAATTTTGGTTGTTCAGTTTTACTCACTCAGGACCTGATTGGGTCTAGAGAGTCAGGGTTGTGCACCGCTGCCCTGGAGAGATGATTGGATACATGCAAAACATTGTAATGGCCTGATTGCTTTGCGGTAACCCAGATCAATTAACTAGCAATGCAGTACGACTGGTGGTGGTTGACTTAAGTGGGAAATTAGTTTCCTATTTTTCACTGATCACCATTCTAAGTACCCATTTTATTTTATATATATATATGTATACACATACACTGATACAAACATGTCCTCAGTGTACAAAAGCTGACATACATTTTGCTCTGTATACCGTGTATGTATATTTGAGTGCGTGGCAGTGAAGCTCAGGTGATACTGGATGGGGGTTGTTTTAATTAAACCTGTGTCCATTCCCAGCTAATGATCCTGCTGCCCCTGAATCATTAACAATTAAACACACAGCTTCCTCTCAGGAGGCAGGCAGAGATACTGTTAATTGAGGTCGGCTACGGAAAGAGGCAGGAGCCCAGGAACAAAAACACACACACAAAAATCAGGGAACGACAACCAGCTCACCACAGAAAGGAAATGCGGCAACATGCTGTATGACAAGACCAGATCAGAACCAGCGCTGACCCCACGTGCAATACTCAGCACACCCTTTTATGTAAACGGACTCACCCTTGTGCGACTGGTTGATTTGCCATGCAAATGACTGTCATACATAACAAGCAAGCAACTTCTTTGTGGTTTCAAGTCACAATGGGCAAGATGGCAAGTTCCAACTCACTGATAGCTGTTGCCGATAGCACTGTGGGTGTGTCCCTGTGCAAGGCTGCACACATTACTGCTGTGATTGTTGTAGAAAGCTCGCATATCGCTGCAGAACAGTGTAAACACCTTGCAGGCTGCTCACGTCAATCTGCTTCTGGTGGCTTTGCAAACACCCCCTTGACAGTGTTATGTTGTGACCACCAAGCTTATTTAATTACAATTATGTAATTGGAGATTTGCATCCAGTTTGCATGTTGCAAAATACTAATGCCCTGTGCCAACCGTGGCATTTATTGGCAAACCTAACTGAATGGAAAATATAAATGTAATGCAAATGTAAAACGTGCCATTCGGAAATAAATAACTTGCTTTGGTGTAGCACTTTTGAAAGTGACAATTGACTCGAAACTTCAAAAATAGCGAGGCAATATACACCTGACAGCAAACCCAATGAATCTGATGAAACACAGCTGAGAGCGACTGCTTCCTGAAACTACTTCACTGGCCTGATTTTTTTGCAAGGAAACACAAATGCTGATCCTTCGTAATTAGGGACAAAGGTCATCGCTTATCCTCTCTGCGTCTGGCCTTCTGTTTTTACCCGCATTGTTACTATGCAACAGGAAAGAGCTGCTAGGTGTGTTTGTAAAGGGAGCCCTATCTCAGCTTTAGCACTTCCTGTAAGGAAAAGGGTTAACCTGTCCTTCAGCATCTGAGTCAGTTACAGGATCCTCATTTACTTTTTCAGAACAGGGCTCTGTTATTGCTACCACTGTCACATGCAGCCCCAACATGCAGGCATACGATACAGGTACTCCAAACAGTTTGTAGAAAAAAAGGCTTGCATGTGAAGTGTCCTATTGCTTTATTATATCCATGTCTGATTTCATGCGTGCTTGTAGTTTAACAGATTATTAAAGTATGCTCCAGATTCAATCATTTGGCAGCCAAATTTGCGACATGTAACTAGATCAGATTGCAGCAAAAGTGCAGCGTTGTTCTGAAATGCAACAATCCCTTCTAAAACCAGCATAAGCACCCACCTTTTCAGGTGAACTGCAAAGCTAGTTCATTATGCACTGCTTTGCATGGGAAAGATGCAAGCCTGCAGCTCCCTGATTGGACCAGGACTAGAAAGTGATGTAATGCCTGTCCCTGTGATGTGATAGGTGTGGATTATTAATGAGGAACATGGGTAAAGTGAGAGGGCAGGTAGTGTGACACAGGTAACAGGGACTAGAGATCAGGTGACACCTGGGCTCTTTGCAGTCCACAGCCTTTGTTCAGTGCAGGCAAGGCAGGCGGCTGGAGACAGACAGGGAACTTGCAGGTAAGGGAACAGTTTGCCTTCCGTACCAGTTCAATGAATTACTGAGGCTTTTATAAGGATGGTTTATCCATAACTTTATGGACCCTCAATCATACAATAAAAGTGTTTTAATATTGGGATATCAATTCTGTATATAGCTTACTAGATGAACCCAGGTTATAAAATTCAAATGGAACTAGTCTAATTAAAAAAAAACAAATATACAGACTAGACAGTAAAAGAGGGAAACGGATTAAAGGAAAGGTAATTACAATGTATGTGTCAGAGACTCGAGTACTTGTCGAAGGAGTTGTGCTTTTTAGATCCATCCTGATATATATTTCAAATGGTTATATGTATATATATATATATATATATATATATATATATATATATATATATATATATATATATATATATATATATATATAAATCATGATTGTCAATGCTCTCTATTATGGATTAGTGATCAGATACATCCACAGATTCATTATGGATTGTGGGAGAACACTATGTGCAGATTTTGCAATATACTGTATATCATTCAAAGAGGTCTGTCCTTTGAATGTTTATAATCGGAAGCTAGTTTCAATCGTATTGGGGGTGTATGCTGTGTATTCTGTGAACTTCAAACGAACCGTAAGGTTGTTCTGGAACAGTGTAGGTGTATGCAAACATGCACCGTTGGAAACAGCAAAAGCCATTTTAGACCCTAACTTGGTATGATTGCTTAGGAAATAAAAAAGGGACAAAATACAGAGATGCTTTGTTCTGCATGGCATAAACATATATTCATTTGATGTTGAGGTTCAGTTACATTAATGCTACAAAGAAATGTGATCATACGAAAATGACAAGAGAAAACGGTATTATCCCAGAACTAGCTGAGAGTGTCATTAACTGTGCTGGAACAATTTTGGTGTCCCACAGTTATCTAGGCTGGTGGTCTGGAGGAGTGAAAGGGTAGGTATTGGTTGTGTTAGTGTGCTGTTCTGAACTGGCGCAGCCCCGGAGTTCCCCTAGCTGGTTATCAACACATTCTTGTAAAGCTATGTGCTGCATGTCATGTATTCCAAACCACGCTGTCTTCACTAGCCAGTCAGAGCACTGTATTCCCTGCGCTTTGTGTCTCTGTACAGATAAGAACATCAGAAAGTTTACAATCGAGAGGAAGCCACTCGGACCATCTTGTTCGTTTGGTTGCGAGTAGCTTATTGATCCCAGAATTTCATCAAGCATCTTCTTGAAGGATCCCAGGGTGTCAGCTTCAATAGCATTACTGGGGAATTGGTTCCAGATTCCCACAATTCTCTGTGTAAAAAAGAGCCTCCTATTTTCTGTTCTGAATGCTCTTTTATCTCAGTTTGTGAGCATCGGAAAGTGCTCAAGAAACAACACAGTTTAGAAGCAGTATGGGCAAACTGTGTTAAACACGGACAACTTCAAATGAAAAGCCAGTGGCTGAGAATAAATTGTTCACTATTCATTGCAGGACTGATCTGTTATTTGTCATAAGTTAATAAAAGTATTAGAAAATGAAAGGGTTGGGCATTACTGGCTGTTGTCCTGTATTGTAAAATGAAGGGAAAATCACCGACAGTCATCACTGCAGGATTTGTTTATTGTTGAAGCTGGCCATTCAAATCCTCCGTTTGCATTAGGAAAATACACAGCTGACAGAAAAAACATATGGTGTCCAGTGAATTCTGTACATTTACAGAAAACTTTAACTAGCAAATTTCTAGCTATGTCAGCAGGAAATTTACAAATGACATTATATTTTATAAGCTGCTGTTAACCATATCTATCTATCTATCTATCTATCTATCTATCTATCTATCTATCTATCTATCTATCTTAATAAAACAGCAAGACCATTTAGCAAGCATTCAGACATGAGGCTGGTCAGTCTGCTAGGTAACAGTGGATCATCAATGGATGTGAAGTAGTTTTCACAGAAGTTCTGACTGTCGGATGTGTCACACCAACTTTTCAACTAGCTTTAGAAACTGAATTCTGTGCTGTACAATATACAAGGCAATCACGTTCCCAGTTGAATGGCCCTAATCAAACCTGAGAACCAGCATAGAATCTTCAAACTCTCGCTGGAATGAAAATTCCAAGTTCCTTAACAAGGAACAATGGCTAGCCAATGAGAAACTCCCCCTTTCCTTGCCAGTGATCCTTTCACTAAGCAATAGCATTGCTTGCTAGATCGTTTACCTTTTGTTATCTAGCAGGAAGTAAGTAGGTAACACCTGCTGTATCAGGTCGCTTTCATATACAGTATAAAAGAATAGCTGAAGTATTTCTTGTGTCTACGTACAGTACCTTAGGCAGGTGCACTGTCTCTTGGACCTGCTTGCTGTAATGCTGTTGAGCCTCTAACTCCTTTGTAATGGTTAACTGGAAAGCTTACAAGAGCTCAGTAGAATTGTTACTGGAAAGCTGAGATGAATGAAAAGTCCTTTTTATTGCAAGCCTGATGCTGAAACCTGCTCCTGTATTTGCTCCCCTTGAAAACTGCTAGATTTACAGCAAGCAACCCAGCTTGCAACAGCACCAGCACTGCAGAAATGAGCTTGGGGTTTGACAATTGCTTGCTTGCTGCATCTACCTGAGCGCCGTGCAGAAGGGATTTTGGCTAACGAGACGATTATAAAGTGCTGGTACTTTTTTTTTATAGATGACATCGATGCATGCACAAAATACTAAAATCAAAAGACTTCTCCTAAATTAAAAAGACGAGGGGGTCTGTAAGTTACGTCCACACCCCTTTGGGAAGGGTTGTGGTGGATGTTTCTAGAATGTAAGCCCAGAAAGGCTTTGACTGCAGTGCAAGGGAGCCCTGTGTGTTTCAGATTATCCAGTGCTCGCCACCACCAGCTCATTTGCATTGAGCATGTGTCATTTAATCTCTATTGAAGGCAAACAAAAGGCAAACACAGCTTTTGTTCAGTACAAGTTACAGAACCATTCTTTGTTTGGAAGGGGTGTTTTTTTATGTATTAATTTAAATTTATTAAAATTGGCTAATTGTCGTCATTTAGTGCAGCGTTCCGTTTTGTTCAGTAGCTCTCTTTTTCTCCTTTTTGCTTTTGCCTCGCAGTCGACTCCAGGAGACGGCACCCCAGAGAGACTGCGAAGAGTCGACTCCAACAGGAAATCCAGAAACTTTAACAAGCAGCCTAGTACTGGGGATTATTACAAATCACTCGGCAGCGACACGGCGGACAAACAGGCAAGCAGGGCCATGGCACCCAACGAGAAGGTATGAAGTGAGGGTTCGGGGTGGTGGCTGGGGGGGGCAAGGTTAAGGGTCAGGGTCACTGTGATGTCATTAATCATGGGAACAGGCTTGGTGTTGGCGTATGAGAGCTACTGTACTGGAAGCGCATTTATGAAATAAGTTGAAAATCTATTAGCAAGGTGTCAGTATGGTTGTTTGTCTATCTGATTAGCTTAACTTACCAGCTAAGGTTAGGGCTAAGTTTACAGCTCTGGCCAAAAGTTTTGCTTCACCTAGAATTTTAGGATTAAGACTTATTAATTTAAAAAAAAAAAAAAAAAAAAGCTATGTTAACATAATTTAGATGTTTTATTTAACATGTCATCAAAGAAACAAAATGATACCGCAAAAGTAGTGCAGTACTAATATATGAGAAAATAGAAAGTGGTATGTAATTTAATGCATTAACGTAACATTATTATTCAACAGGTTTCATTCAACTTTATGAAGCAAAATTAGTTAACTCCATAGGGTGATGCAAAACCTTTGGCTGAATTTCTTTATATAAAATACTTTGAAAGCAGTAGAAATCACTGAAGTGCATCATTTCGTTTACAAGGATGTCCTGAGGGATTTATGAGTACAATTGCACAGCAAAACCTTTTAAAAGAAAAGGGCTTAGTTGAGGGTGCTCAATTACATCTCCTTCAGCACTCTGTCCAGGCTGAGAGCCTCTCCCAGCCTAATTCATTGTCTTCTGTAATGAAAACTGCAAAGATATAACCTGCTACCTTACTCTTGCATATTCTCTCTTGTTACAGCAGCTGGCATTTATTACCCTGCATATGTAACATGCAAAAAGTGATTTGTTTATGTGGGGGCAAGTTTAAATATAATATGCCACCGTCCAGTTGAAGTGATTTCTTTTTTTAGACACTGATGCAGAATGCAAAATTAGCATGATTACATTTCAAAACGAATTGGAATGAATTGCCCTCTCCTTTCCGGAAAAAAAAAGATTAGTTCATATCTGTGCAATAAGGAAGCATGCAAAGTGAACGACACACTATGAGTGTAAAGCCTCCAGGCTCCAATTAAGATAGAGCCGTGGGGGGGTCTCTGAAAGCCTCGTGGATCTGCCCCACTCTCCTCGGGATGCTATTAGGGTGTATGAGATATTCCCAGGAATGGTGGGGCGGGATGGTATTTAGTGTTGTGGGCTGGTGGTCAGTCTAATCTTCACTGAGCCGATTCGAGTCTCCCTTTGCTCCCTCTGCCTGTGACTGTCCACCAGATGGTCTAACACAGAGCCCAGCTAGTCATCTGAATGAGATCCCTTGACGGCTGCTGATGCATGACCTCCACTTTACGAGCTGATGTTGGCTTTGCAGCTGCAGCAGCTGGAGTCCTTTTACATGGAGCAAAAAGTTCCCCAGAGCAGATCAGTGCACGTACAGTGTAGGTATTTCCCATAGGGTTGTTTTCTCTCCCTAGACAGTAAACTAACTGCTTATTCCCGAAAGGTATAATATAATGGCATCAAAATTGGCAGCAAATGTATAAAATTGTCCAGCTGCAGAGATTGGAATGAGTCTACTGTAATGGGTTAAATCACTCTTATGATGCAAGACTTTTGCAGAATTCAGGATTATATGGTCAGAGGGACACATTGCATTACCACTTTGAGGACAGCTGATATAGATGTGCTGGTCTGTAGAAAAGTAAATCATCTCAGTTGTGCATCCTCTGTTCTTTAATTGAACCCCAGGGGTCTCTCTTGCTTGAAGAAGCAGCGGCGAGTGGGACCAGCCAGCAGAACGGGACCTCTGAGGTGCTGCCAGCCCCTCCACCTCCTCCCCCTCCAGCAGAGAGCATGCCGACTCCCCCCCCTCCCCCCCCGCTGCCCACCGACACGCCCCAAGACAACAGCACCCAGCGCCGGCCGTCCTCCTCTGCAGGCAGTGAGTACACCTGGGTTATATGCTGGCTCTGAGCCTCTGCTGTGCAGAAGAGCCACAGAGCCACGTAGCATTGCTTCATATTAGCAGCAACATTCACAAACGATGTAGATGAAGGATAGATCATTTCAAGAAAAATGCAATTGTTTTGTTTTCAAGCTTTACCAGGGCAGCCCTGTATTTATACATTCATATTTAAAAACTTTTTTTTAAAAGCACTGTAATGTCGAATTTGTATTAGATCTTAATCAATTCTCCAAGGCATGCCTCATCTTGACTTTGAGCTGTGTAATTCCCAAAACAGATTTTTTTTTTTTTTTTTTTTTTTACACATTTTTAATTGGGTTTAATCATACAGTAAGCTCAGTGTCAAGTGATTTGTTTATCAGAGACTGTAATAGAAATCAGAATTGTGCATTCATTGTGTTTATATCTGAATGTCTCTGGATCGACTCCAGTAAGACTCTTTCTCCGTTGATTTTTAAACCCTTGTTAAATGTACTTTATAGCCGTGTTTCGTAAGGTTATTTAGTCAGCTGTTATGAATCTGAGCTATTCCTGATACGGATCTCTTGGCTGGGACGCCTCTGTGCTGTAGAACACTACTGTGCAACCCAATTGTGTCATCCTTTGCCTAAAGACATCCATTATTCTGTGTAATAAAGACCTCTAAGGGCTTCAAGGTGCTAGTTATGAGAGCTGTTGTGAAATGGCCGTCCACCTGGTTGCTGGAAAGCATTGGTTATTACAGAATGTGTTTGTTCTGAAAGCAGTAATGGATCATTGAAGAGCAATGGCACATTATAAAAACATGAGCTAGCCGGTATTATGTTTATGTAACAGAGGGTATAATTACCTGGGAGTTGGTGTTGTGTTCTCTAATGTTGTAAATGGCACCAGGTTACAGGTAGTGTGCTTGTAAGAGGCTCAGTTATCAGGGCAGTGCCAGGCAATACTGGTACCCTGAAAGGCTTTGATGCTTCAGTATATTTGCTACAGCTCTCCTGAAATATGTTGGGGGTCAGCTGGTAAGGTCGAGTGTTTGTTCATTTGTTTTGTTTTTGCATCTTGTTTTTATGATTTGTGTCTTATTGCAAACCCTTATTGAGCTGACTGGTTCCTGGGTGCTCTCTCTTTACAGTATTGCGCGACGCGTTCAATTGCATTGGTTCAGTGATAGTTAAAGACCCTCAGGATGCTGCTGTTGCAGATGCATTCGCGGGATTGCTCCTTTGTCCGGACAGAGTATTATTATCATTTAAGTCAAAGCAACACAATACGTTCGTGCTTCCAATCCTTTAGAAGCGTGAACATCGGCTTTTAAACGCTGACACCCTTCCATGCGCTCAAAGGACACCCTTGAGTGGAGAGTTACAGATGGTTAGCTGTTAATGTCTCAGCAGTGTTTGAGCACATGCAGATGAATCGTTGTTTAATTGCTCATTAGTAATTGGCAGACTCGTTATGTGAATAAGCTAGGGCGCGTGTGCGTGAATTAAAAGGATGCTTTACATTACATGGCTTCCGCTAATTACACCTCTGTTGAACAGTAAATGCAAAGTCATTGTTATATATCAGTGGTAGTGTATCGTAAATACATAAACGTGTGTGTAATTACATTGTAATAACAGCAACCTTTCTGTAATAACACAACTAGTTACAACACCATCAGTGTAATTACATTTTTTTTTTAAAGGACAGGTAATTGAAAGATTTTTCTTTTCTAACGCAGGCCCTATTTTGCTTCCATTTTAACTAACAAGATTTCTTTTTTCTTTTCTTGTTCTTTCTATTCTCCACTTCCTTCCTGTTCACTCCAATCCTTCCAACAATCCCCGCCCCCCCTCGGTCCCCCTGTCGCATTGCTCCTTCGCCCCTCTCCCTCCCCTAAATGCTACCTCTCTTTCCAACCTAGAAGCGATTGCACTCAGACAAATGAAAAGTAAGTACAGACACTGCAGCCAGCTCCCTAGCTCTGTCTGCAGAGTTAAAGAAACGAGTGCCAGTACTCCGTAATGTTTTATATCACTTTGTAGATTTTTTTTGTGTGTCAATTTTAATGATCCAACAGTGGGTGTTTTCTCTGCTCATGGGTCTTACCAACATACAAAAAAATACAATGAACTGACGCCTGTATAAATGTTAAGGCTGTATGAGATTACTGAAATAGACCCACTTGTCTGTGAAAGAGATTTCCTATATATGTATTGCAATGCTTTAGTCTGTGATATACCTGTAATTGTGCAGATGTGCTATAGAGAATGATTGAACCATGTGAGGCTGCCCGTGTCATTTCACCAACATTCTGTCTGCATTCCACACACCTTCTGTTCCACTGTGACAGCCTATGGGTTCCACACACCTTCTGTTCCATTGTGACAGCCTATGGGTTCCACACACCTGCGGTTCCATTGTGACAGCCTATGGGTTCCACACACCTTCTGTTCCATTGTGACAGCCTATGGGTTCCACACACCTTCCATTGTGTTCCACACACCTTGTGACAGCCTATGGGTTCCACACACCTTCTGTTCCATTGTGACAGCCTATGGGTTCCACACACCTTCGGTTCCATTGTGACAGCCTATGGGTTCCACACACCTTCTGTTCCATTGTGACAGCCTATGGGTTCCCATTGTGACAGCTTAGGGGTTCCACACACCTTCCGTTCCATTGTGACAGCCTATGGGTTCCACACACCGCCAGTTCCATTTGTGACAGCCTATTCATTAATGTTGAATCCCAGTTTTATTGTTGTGTGGATCCAGAAGGATGGACGCTTCCCAAAGCCACCTGTTGCAATTTCAGATGTAGCCAGCCTGGGCTGTGCATTTTCCAGTGATACAATATGCCTTTCCACACCCCTATTTATTCAAAAACCCCATCAAAGGATAACACCCAAGGCACTTTGCATATCACTATTGCAGTCAGACCTGGCGTGTATGAGGGGGAGAGTAGATGGGCTGCTCTTGATGCTTACTGGAGATACATAGTCTGTGGATTTGTTGAGGGCAAGGATCTAACTAAAGGTAGGCTTTGTTTTGGTGCTAGTTATTTCTGTATCTGTGGGTTAGCCTGGTTTTAGTGTTGCTTTTATTGTGCAATATAAAGATCTCAGCTACAGTGGATCTTTTTGTCTTTAGTTGTATGAGATGCATAAGGTGCAGTGTTTGTTTGTGTTTATGGTCATTTGGATCAGTGTAAATAAATATGGGTTCTGCAGGGATATTATTATTCTTATTATTCTTATTATTATTATTATTATTAATATTATATACTGACACATGGTTTCCCAGGTTAACTGCCCCATATGATTTCCTAATATTGCAATGTTCCAAATCTCTAATGCTAATTCAACCTCCCGTCTATTCGTGATGTCATCCAGAACCCTGTGCTATTGTTGAACAGCTCCACAGAGCCAGCTATACAGTGTATATAATATGAACGAGTGGGCTGTGTCACTGCTGAACCTTCATTTAACATACTGAGTTAGTTAGCCGATGTTTTGTCTAGCTGAGCTATTATTCTCAATGTAGTTTTGGTTTTATCGAGGAGTGTTCAGCTCTGTTGAGCGTGGCGTTATTTGCCAGGTGCTGTGTAACGGGCAGTGTGGTGTGATACACTGCCGTTACGGATTCGGTTCTGAGATGAAATGAAAAGCTCTAAAAGCATGAAATGCAGACGGGCCCGGCTGTTTTGCATGGCGGTTAAGACGCTTGCTTGCGGCGCGTGGGGTTGGCGGATTCGCGCCCAGCCGCCGTCCTGTAACATGTGCATTCCTTTTGGTGTCTGTATCATTGTCCCACTTTGTAGAGGAGACTCCTTGTGGAAGAGTCTGGTTGCACTCTGTGAGTTCAGACAGTCAGTTTGCAGCTGGCTGTGAGGCGGTACTGGATCTGTATTGGGAGCGCTCCAGGCCCCCTGTGCTCAGGTGAATTAATAGGTTCGATCGAGGTGTGTGACTTTCATTCATATATTATAATTCTAAGGTTGATCTGGGTGCATGTGGGTTTTGATGATGCTTATTCATCTCTTTGTTTGAGGTATAACGTTTATACAGGACAATGGTCTGTTAACCAATCAAATAAACTTTAAGTGGTTGTTGTTTACCTTGGATTTAAATTTCAGTGTACCTGGATAATGCAGTCGTGCAGTTCTCAAAGAGAGTTTCAAAAGAGAGTTTAGCTTGTTAATTTACCCTATGCTGAACTGTATGTATGGAAAATGGAGATAATCTGGATCCAGTGCATATAAAAAACAGCAAGCGATAACAAGGTGTATGCATTGAAGTATAAAGCAATTCCAAGGTTTTTGAGTTCCGGCATACATACAGCATCCAGTATAAAACATTGAAACTTAAAGAGAGGTTGTGGTCTGCGGGAGTGTCTGAGACCGGGAGTCATTAGTCAGAGTTCATTGTGTCTTGTTGTTGTGTTCAGATGCTTGTCACTAATCCTCCATGTGAACGAACGCTGTACAGTTTGGTTTCTGGTGGGTGGGTCGGGGGCGTAATTCCTTCCCAGTTTGGCTGGCGATCCATGTCGTTACTCATTAGAGCCGATTCCTTTAGATCCCTCGGGCCTTGGTGGCCTCCTAGTAGCACTGTATTCTCCTAGAGAGAGGGAGAGAGTTGTTAGCCCAGCCTTTGTCCAGCATATTCGCTCTCTTGAATTTCTGTAACCCAAGTAGGCATGAAAGAGGGATAACAGTTCTTGTTGTTGCTTGGATTCGGAAGAGATTTTTAAAGCCAGTTTAAAGACAGGTAAAGTAATTATGTGTTTGTGTGTTTTTTTTTTTTTTTATCTTTTCTGGTAAAAGGTATTAAGGTCTCTGTGAATAACAGAGTACCTGGTTATTGCTATATTGTTGACCTGTCCTGTGATTACACTTGCTTCACAGCCCAGAAGTGGTTTGATTGGTTTTCGTGATCTGGCAATAGACACGGATAGCTTTGAATTAGAATTTTTAAAAGGAGCTGCGTCTTTTACTTGTGGTGTTCTGGTATTTTATTTTTTTGTTTTCTTTTTGTTTCTGTGTCCTACTGCTTCAGCTCTGTATTGCACTGCTGTGACTGCACACGAGGAAGGGTTGACCTATGCTCTTGGAAAAGGTCAACTGTATTCATATTCCCATTATAAAGAAAGAGTGGAAAATTAGAATTGCTGCGAACATGATTCCCAGTTATTAACGACAGTGTCTGTTGAGATTCTACTGGCCCAGAGTAGAGCTTTTTAAACTTAAAATCGATGCAAAGAAATTCAACTCTATCAGCTGCAGTGCTTCAGTGTTGAAACAGGATTTGAACAGAAAGAGGTTCCGATTTCCAGGTCTTGTATAATATAGCACTGCAGACGTACAGAACAGCATGGAAGTGTTGTTGGTTTTCACTGGCCTTTTCTTCTTTTAGGTACAAAGTCGTTCAATATGATGTCTCCAATGGGTGATAACTCAGATCTGCTGGCTGAGATCAAAGCTGGGAAGAATTTGAAGCCAACCCCCCAGACTAAAGGGTACACCACTGTCTACAGCACCGGCAGCGGGCAGACTGGTCCCAGCGTAGGTTCCCATTGCACACACTCGATCATAACACGCTCAGTTACACCGATATAGCAGAAGGTAAACCAGCGCCTGGCAAAACCATCTCCTGCAGGTGTTGGGCGGGTCTGTCTCCCTAAACTTCTTTTACATTTCGGAACACTTTTAGTCAACCGCTTCAACAGCAGAGCTGCGTTCATAAAGTGTGGTTATTTTCTGTTTAACTTTAGTTTAGGCTTTGGTTTAATCCTCCAAGGCTTATCTAGAGATACAGTATTAAAAACAAGCACACAGCACACTGACTGTTTGGTTTTCTGCTTGAGCTTCAGGATCCGTGGCTGTGAACGGCTACTCCTTTTATTTCTCCTTCCTTCTTCGTCCATTTATAGAACAGCCTGCTGATCAATAACTATGATAATAGATGAAGGCCTTTTTTTATAGCGATGAATATTTAAACCCTACAGTAGAATGCAAAGTTTTTCAGGCATGCCCCAGTTTGCTATTGCTCCCCATAGCACCAAGTCTGTGTGGCATTGTCACTACTTACACAGCAGCACTGCTGGCTGGAAAATCCTATCGCTGCTCTGCTCATTAATAAGCAATTAATAGGTTTTTTGGCAAGCCAGTTAAAGGGCTGCTGAAAGGGGTTATTTGTACCTCTCAGTGGCGTTCATGTCTGGCTCACATGGTTTTTAACCTAAAAAGCTAGAATTAGCGCTCTGTAAAAGAGAACAAGTGGGAGCTTTATGTTTTCATCTTTTGTTTCAACCCTTCCTTCGCTGTGGCCCCCACACTCAAACAATTTTGAAACAAAATTAATTTCAGACCTACTTTTAACGTTGGTAAATAACCCAGTTCACAGTCCCAGGGACAACAAGACTTTTCATTGGATGACCCTTGATTCCTTGTAGTCATTCCAGGGTTTTCCTTCCTGTCTCTGTAACCTAGTCCAGGTGCTCCAGGAAATGTTTGAATCAGTAACCTAGATTACAGTGCATTTGCTGTATTAAATCTGCTTTTTCTTCTCTCTTTTGCAGGCAGAGGTCCCTGCATCTCCAGCCCCGACCTCAACAGTCCCAGTAAACCCAGTAGCCCCTACTGCCCAGCTCTCATCCACAAGCCCCACAGCGACCCCCACCACCCCCACAGAGCCCACCGCCACTCCCACAGCTCCCCCCAGTGATAGGCAGAGCCCCAAGTCCCTGGCAGCAGCCCTGACAGAGGAGCAGCAGCCCTCCCCCGTGGTGGTGAATGGGAATGCAGACTCCAAGCCGCCCAGCCAGATGAGCCTGGCAGACTTGGAGACCCTGGTGCCCACCCATGACGAGGGCGGCATGCCGATCCCAGAGTGGAAGCGACAGGTGATGGTGCGCAAGCTGCAGCTCAAGATCCAGGAGGAGGACGAGAGCAGGCGAAAGGTAGGAGACGCAGAGCAGAGAGAGAAAGCCAGGAGGGGTGCAGGGGAGGGGGTGTGGCGGGGTCCCGCTGGTTTCTGGGTCTCCGGCTATAGCAGGAAACGAGGTACGAGCCGCATCAAAGAGACGTATTGACAGAGCTTTTGCTCCATTAAACATTTTGTGTTGCTTATTTATTTATTTTTTTTAAGTAAAATGACACAGTTCATTCCAGCAATGCTCAAGGCTCATACTGTGCACGGACCAGTGTGTGTTTTTTGTATTGCCCGCTGTGCATTCTTTCAGAGCCAGAATGTTTGGACCCAGGAGCCAGTGGGGACTGGGGGATTGCTTCCTGCATTGCGTGAGATGACCTGGTTGCAGTTTTGCAGTTTACTAGATGGTAGAAAAGAGGATCTAAAAAGACATTGCTAACTCCAAGTCTATTGCTTTGTGTTAAAGCTTTGACTATTCAGATATCTACATATTTTATATGTAAAACTCAAAGGGGAAGATGCATGCTGAAACATTCATGCAATGTGAAAATCCCATTGGAAGGAGAATGAATTCCAGACATGCTTACTTATAAATCCAGTGCAGGATCTGTTTTAGGAATCAATAATAATATTTTGGAGTCGCACAGCCTATACCCCTTTGCGTAATAACTTTCTCTTAGTCATGCATTTCTGAACTGACATGCAAAGTGATAGTTCATCCAGAGTTTATGTAGTTCAGCTTAAGGAGTCACAGCCCTGCCCCTGTGTTTGAATTAACCCTGTGCTGTGTGCTGCCTGCCGTCTGCAGTCTATAGGTGTGCCTGTTTGCTTTGTAATCCCTCCTTCACCATCAAGTACCAACAGCTGCTACTGTGTATTAAATATCAACCACACTGCCTCTCCGTAATTTATATATATATATATATATATATATATATATATATATATATATATATATATATATATATATATATATATATATATATTATATATAATTTCTAATCTGCTGCAGTTTGTTTGTTTTACAAACTACAAAATGAATTGGATTGCAATTCTCACGTTTAATTGTGTTTGTAATTCCCGGTGAACTGGCCCATTAGCAGCTCTCTATGCGCAGAAACCAGTTTCCAAGCATTGTGTTTGATGGATTGATTGGTTTTCATGGCGTAAACATGGCCTATTAAGGGTGTGACGTATGCAGGCACTGCAGTGCGGCAAAGTACAGGAGTGTCTCTTTGGAGCTCAAAAGGGTTTTTTGTTCTGTCTTCTCTGCATGGTCTGTGTGACATTTTTTTGGAGTGGTTTGTCTGAGTGAAAAAAATTGATACTTTAAAGTTGCAGCATCTATTCCAAGGTTGCTTCATAAAACCTAATAACACAACGATGAGATGAGTGATATAGGGTACCTAATAACACAGCCATGAGATGAGTGATATTAGGGTACCTAATAACACAGTCATGAGATGAGTGATATAGGGTACCTAATAACACAGTCATGAGGTGAGTGATATAGGGTACCTAATAACACAGTCTCATCGTTGATATGTTATTAGGTACCCTATATCACTCGTCTCATCGTTATGTTATTAGGTACCCTATATCACTCATCTCATGGCTGTGTTATTAGGTACCCTATATCACTGGTCTGGTACAAAGACATGTCAGATGGCTCAATGAAACCATTGCAGTGGTCTGCTGTATATTCTATATGTGTATACAGGAAAGAGAACCAGAAAAATGCTCAAGCCTGGGAAGGTAGATTGGTGTCCAGTGACCGAATGGATATTTGCATCCTCTTTGTAACTGAGAACTTGGCGATGGCATACTGCAGCTCTAAATGATTACATGTTGGTTCAGCGGTGTGATGCTGGGCTCACGCACACTGGTCAGCCGATGAATGGCTGCAGGTATACGCATTCTTCTCCTTCCAGAGTCTTCCTTTTGCTCTTTTGACTGCTTCGTGGCTCTTGTGTCTTGACTGCTCCTTTTATATGGCGTTTCCGTGTCAGGGTTCTCAGAACAAGCCTCAGCACTTCTCAAAGGGGTTGAGTTACAGTGCCTTCATTTTAACTGTTTAGATCAGGCATTGAAAAGGCTCTATTAGAAAGAAAAGAGGACCCACCACCTTACTGACCCTGTAGGTAGTTTTGGCATGTACGGCTGATTCTTTTCAGTGCATCTGCACTCATCCCACTGACTGTCACTGACTTCCAACCCTTCCTTCCCTTCAACTTCCATCAAGAACCTGCAGTCTTTCCAGGTCAATGCCATTACACCACTAAATCCATGTAAAGCAAATGTGTGAAGAAGAAAAAAAGCATAAATCAGCATACTGAGGGAAACCCCATCCCTCTCTTCTTTTTTTTTTTTCCCCTGATACAGTTCGCCAACACCGGGTACTATCAGCCTGAGGGTTGGCGGTACTCCCATACACACAACGCTATCCTCGGGCCGTTTGGAGAGCTCATGACAGAGGCCGACCTCATCCGCATAGAGAGGCAGGTCGAGAACCTGCAAGTGATGCACAAGGTCCAGAGGGTGGAGAAGGAACTAAACCAGCTGGAGCGAGAGCTGCAGCAGCTCCTGCCCGTATCGGTGGCGTTGTGTCACGAGCATTTCACTGTGAACCCCAAGCAGGTTCAGGGGCAGGCAGAGGACCTCCCAGCCTGGTGCAGCAAGATCTCCACTCTCCTGAAAAGCATGGCTGTTCTCCTGGCAACCCTGGGAGGCAAGGAGATAGACATCTTGGGCATGATGCCACCGGCCCTCCCTGAATACCACAGGAGCTCAGCACAAAGCCCTCCTCGGTCTCCTCAAGCAGCAGAAGCAGCAGCAGCTTCAGTCCATATCGGGAGATCTCAGTCATTTTCTACCAGGGAGGAGGTGGAGAAGGAGATCAAGCAGTGTGGTGTGTCGGTTAAAAACCTGAAAGCAAACTATGAGCTGCAAAGCCAATCGAGGGAGGAGGACAGCAAACCAAGCAGGGTCTACAAACGCAAGCGGTCACTGCCGGTGGGCAGCGAGTCTAGTTACAGATCAGAACCCATCTTGGAAGAGGACTACATCTACGACAGCGGAGAGCTGCACTGGTCAAACGACATGCCGAACATGAAGCTTGTGGACGAGCCCATAATCATGCCGTCCTATGCCCCACTTACCTACGGGGGATCCGAAAACATATGTCAAGCAGAGATGGATCAGTACAATCAAAATTTAATCATGGATCAAGATGCCCTGTTCAGCCCAGATCACTTGACTCGCAGTCTTCAGGTCCAGACTGATCTGAGTTACGTCCAGGAATACATAAACATGAGGAAGGAGAGGATTGTGTTCTTGTTCCTTGAGCACTGGCGCAAGTGGACCTTCACAGAGTCCTTCAGACGCAAGCAGTATAGAAGAAGCAGCAGCATCTCTGCTGCTGGGGGCAGGGATTTTGAAGACCCCAGTGAGTATGAACATGCAACCAGCGAGGATGACAGGCTCATCTGCTTCATGAAGCAGAGGCAAGTGGTCGGGAAACTCATTGGCCACTGGAGGACCATCATCAGCCAGGTCCCCACGCGGCAGATAAGACGTCTGAGCAGGGCGCAGATGATCTACTGGCCCGAGCACTTCCTCCCGCACATAAACGGAGCCCCTGTGAACTACGACAACTTGACCCTGGACCTCTTCATGCTGGGTTACTTCCAGCTGCTGGAGATGAGCATGTCCCACTCTGAACGCAAGTTCCGCCACCTGCTGTGCTACGAGATGTTCGACCGGCTGGGCAGCCACAGCTGGGAGCTGATCCGTGAATTTCACCAGGAGGTGATGGAGGAGATTGAGTCCGGGAAGCGGGACTGGACAGATGGGTTCGAGGACATCAAGCGGAGGTTCTTCGTGGAAACCGCGCAGGTGGACTCGGTGGACTCGGTGGAGGCCAGTGCAGACAAGACACGCCCCGTCCAGGAGCCCGAGGAAACCATCCCTGACATACTGTCTCAACCGGAGTCGATCCTCGGCTCCCCAAGTGTTGAGTACGCAGTGGAGGAGCTCAACCAACCTGTTCCTACAACCAGAAAGGACTCCGTCCAGCTCATCTCCGAACTGGGAGAGTTCAGCAATGAGGAGATCTGTCGATACATAGACCGCAGCTTCTCCTTTTGGAAGGAAAAGGAAGCCGAACTCTTTGACATTTGATCTTCTAAGGGGGGGGAGGGGGGTTGTCTCATTCGGGGGAAAAAAAAACTAAAAATGAGCTACAGCAACATGCTGCTTGGATACCTTAGTAAAATCACAGAATTTAGTTTAACATGGAAGTATAATGGAGTTAGCTAATTCTGGCCATATTGTGACACTATCAGTATATGAAATACAGTACCTAATCCAACAGCAGGGGAACAGGGGACTGTCTTCCCAGAGCAGGTGTAGACTTTGTCAGGAGTTCCCCAGTTTACTCGTTCATTGACCCACACTGTAATGCGTTTATAAAACCATCCAATTTTTTTGCATTACCATACAATTAAAAAAATTAAAAAATCAGCGAAGACACCAAGTCAAGCAAACGTTACAAAAGAGGTTTTAATGAACCTATGATCTGGTTACTATTATAAATATTTATGGATTCCGAATAACAGCAAAACAGAAAAGAAAACATTTGTCATGCATGTACCTCTAAATAAAGCAGAACAACACAATTTCAATGCAGTGGAAGAGAATTGCAGTTACAAATGTGAACGTGTGGTGTGGTCATCAGTACATCAACACAAGTGTTGTATAGATTCAATAATATTGATTTAACTAGCGAAACAGCAAGTCTGAAAGTGTGATAACTGTTTTATTCTGATTGATTGCCTTGTTAATAAGAGAGGTAGCTGGGCTATGCATTAAACAGTGTTTAAGTTGGGGTGGGGAGTCTGGTAATCCTGGTTCACCAAACCAGTGCAAGTGTGTTCCCCCGAGAAGTGACGATGGGTTGGCAGCAAACAAAGCTAATGAGTTGAATTTATTATGAGACTCGGAGGAACCAGTTTCCAGTCCCAGCATCTCCAGCATGATTGAGTACATTGAGTTCCTGTGTGCGAGGCTTTGTGATTTCTATGCATGCGTGTTTTCCTCTCGCTCTGTAATGTTTAGATTAGATCATGAATTCACCATGACTGTATTGGGATAGAGAATGAAATGGTGCATGTTAATATATTGCTGCTTGAGGTTTTGGTTTTGTGTTTGGATTTTTCCCGGTTTGTATTTCAAACGTGTTCTGGTCTGATGGTTTGGATGATTTCTTTTATCGTCAGCATGGCAATTCGTTGGGTTGTGTTCTATCGTTTTCATGTGGTTTATAAAGCTGGAAACTCTGGTACAAGCGTGCTGATCGTGTGTATGCAGTATCCTGTTTGCAAGTCATTCTTATAATAAAAACCTGCCTCAACATTCTGGTTTTATTTTTCTCATTCATTTATTTCATTTGTGATTGATTTTCCATTCAGTTGTTCTCGTCCTCTTAGAAACGTTACTGTATACAAGCAGTTAAATTGTGGTAGACTTCAAGAACGCAGAAAACGTTATACCAGCTTCAAAGTAATTTTACTACCTGTCAGTAATATACTTTACGCAAGTCAAACTGGTCTTGAACAGTCTTGCGAATGTAGACTTTCCCTGAACACACGTTAAGTGATCTGCACAAGCCCAGAGCACACCAACACTGTTTCAAACCTGCCCGTAGTGAACCTTATTGTGACTAAGCAGGAATCAGAGTTCAGGGCAGTCAAAGCACCCTGCCTCAGTTCAGTTTTCTGCAAGAAAATGCAAACTAGAAAATAAAGGATGCAAATCAGCGTGGCTTCAAATCTCACAGCAAAGTAAATTCTGAATTGCTGGTGAAAATCTGTGTGAAGTTCTTATCGGTATGTAAAATTAGAAACAGAGGTAGGGTGTCCCAGTTTCTGCTTATTATCTTTTTTGTTCTTTTTTTTTTTTTTTTTTGCTTAGTTTTTGCTGAATTGACTCCTGCAGCTGTTTGGGTTCCTGCCCTGTACATGTGACACTTTCAACACTAGAGGAGAGCCTGCGTCTGCGTCAGCCTGCTAACACCTTCAGTAGCTGGCCTAGGACAGAGTGATGTCACTGTGCATCTCATGGATGGTGTAATGAGTCCCTTCTCTATCGTGTTAACCCTCTTAGTGTCACCTCTGATAGTGCTTCCCCGGGCTTACAGGGTTACAGGGTTACACCAGTGGACGGAGCTGCTGCTTGATAGAAACTGTGTGCATTCACAGCCTCATAGCAGCAAAGTAGATCCTTCCCTGGAACTCGCTTCACTCTCTTCCAGTGCAGTGCCTCAGAGACTTCACACACATACACGTGTTCCTCCCTGCCCCAGCGGGCTAACCATACACAGCTAAGTTATCTTAGTTAAGTCTATGCCAGCCGCCTTTAGTTTTTTGCAGAGCTGGTGCAGTTTTTAATACAGATTTCATCATATTATCAGTATTAATATTCATATAAATACCAGTATGGATAGCGTTACAACTCATGAGTGAAAAACTCTCAAGCTTCGTCGGAGTGCATTCCTAAGTTCTGGGTATTGACCCTGCTTGATAGTCCTATCTACCAAATAGGAAAATAGCTGAGATCAGTATTTCGTTTCAGTCTGGGACACTTTAGCTGTATAATTTCTCTCTCGCCTTGTTGTCACTCATTGAACCTTCAAAGCTCATAAACCTGGAGTTTGACAGCAAGCACTCAAGACTGCACAGTGCAAATTAACAGCAGATAAGGTGCCCACCCTATCATCTGGCAACCCGTGTCTAACCATGTAAAACTAGAAAGTCCACTCAACTTAATTTGCAACACAAATCCTCCGCGACTCACTTTCCTCGCTCTGCTGTCATTCACTTCAACTCATTCTCTTCAATTCCTTTTTTTTTTTGCGTTCTATAATTCCCAAGGGAATAACGAATAATTAAATGTGCAGATCGTCTTACGGAGAGGTAGGGGTTTCTGCCAGTGAAAATCCTTCATGTCAGGAATCCGAGAGCGATCCTCCACTATATCGGGTGAAAGATGAACAATGTTGGATACCTCTGTCGCCACTGGCTTCAGATTACAATTGAATAGGCTGCAGAGGCTCTGCTTGCAAGCTGAGACGGCTTTTTTGTAACCTTGGAACAGAATAGCAGGCACTTAGGACTGCCGGGCGTCTTCAGTTGTTTATTACGCTTGCTTATGAATCATCAGCTTATTTGTAGGTTACCGTTCTGTGACAGCCTCTTAAGTGTGTCGGATGGTGCAGCAAAGTGACGCCCATTTGCAGAACACAATAAACAATTTTCATAACCCTTCAGTAAACAAAAGACAGACAGTGTTTTTACACTGTAGAGGAAAACCCCATGGCCAGCTGTTTTTTAAAAAGTGCTGCTTTATGTAAACATTTCTGAGCAGTTTTTTTCTTTTCTCCCATCATTCAGATACAAGTCTGATTTCTCTTCTAAACAGCGGCCGACTTTAACACAGCCGTTCTAAAATGTATAACCCTGTTTTTTTCTCTTACCCCCCTCTTTACAGAAGTTTACCATGGTAAATCGTGCTTTTCCCATGTTTATACTATACATCTACCTTACCATGGTTTGCCATGTTTATTAATATGCTGTATTATGCTGTATAATAATGCTGATCTATGCTTGACCATGCTTTCACAAGGCTTTGTTACACTGTGGCATGCTTTTACTGTGAGGAACTTTGCAAGGGTTGTACCCGAGATGTAAATAAAACAGCAGCAGGGTTAATGTAGTTAAATGGCAGTGTGCTTCAGATCTGCCTCTGTTCAGTCATTGCAATAGAAAGCAGCTGCCTTGAGGGCTCATGCATTTAGCTGCGTTTTGCTTTTATTCAAGGAGAAAGAGGAGGAAGCCCGCTTAGCTGCTATGCCTGCCTGGAGGAGAGAAATAATGAAGAAGAAACTGGAAGACGAAAAGTGAGTTAGGGTTCTTCCTTGACGTAATAAATCACTTTGCAAAATCAAAGAAAGAAATAAATAAATAAAAACATCATTCTTTCTCTCTTTCTCTTTGCCTCTCTTTCTCGCTCTCCTCTGTTTCTTTCATTTGGTTTTATTTGTTTTCTTTCTTTCCTTTGTTATTTCTGTCTCTTTTATGTCTGTATTTATTCTTTCTGTTTCATAATGAAATGCACGTTCTAATTGCAAGATTAAGACTTACTCTAAAATTTTTTTTTTTTTTTTTTTTTTTTTTTTTTTTTTTTTTAAATTTCCACTCTGCGCTGCGCAGGGAGCAAAAAAGGTAAGCATTGCCGTTCTTTACATAATGCCTTCCCATGAGCTTTGCTAAACCAAGCTAATGAGCGAAGCAGCCCTCCACACCATGGCATCCCAGAGTGCTGTACAAAAAAGAAAAAACAAGAGAGTTTTCAGTTTAGACTATAAAGAATCCAGTGTTTCAACCTGCCTAATGTCAGCCAGGATAGAGTTCCACAAACGAGGCGCACAACAGCACAAAAATAAACAAACTCTGGCTCCAGCTGATCTGAGATGGTGTTTTTTTTTTTTTTTTTTTTTTAGAACAACTAAAAGTTCATTTTCCGATCTCAGGAAACGAATAGGGATGTACAGAGTTAGTAGCTCTTGGAGACAGGGTGACCCGAATCCGTGAAGGCCCTGTATAATTATTATGGCAGCTTTAAAATGTATAAAACTACAGTGATTTTAAACTAGCTTCTCTTTACCTCCCCACTCCAGACAAGAGGAAGAGAGGACAAAGAAGGAGAAAGATGAAGCGGAGAAGGAGCAGCTGGAAAAAATCCGAACCCTCGGGTACGACGAGACAAAACTGGCGCCGTGGCAACGGCAGATCATCCTGAAGAAAGGAGACATAGCGAAGCATTAGGAAAGCGCTAACATACTAACAGACACACCTTGCATCTGTCTAGATAAAGCATGCATACACCTGTGCTGTTCTGTGGCATAGAGGGAACCACTCGCTCTATACTACCCCACCCAGGACTCCATTCACAACGCTGCACACTGCAGTGGCATCACCAGGTCTAACGATATAACAGCCTCTCTCTCTCTCTCTCTCTCTCTCTCTCTCTCTCTCTCTGTCATAGGTTCACTATGGAAACTTCCTAAATATACAAGAACCTCCTGGAAATCTCATCAGGTTAAATCTTGTTAAATAATACAAGAAACAAATAACATATATAAATATATTTATATGTATAGAAAGCTTCCCACTTTTAACTGTATCAGTCCCCTTTCTCTATCAATAATATATATTATATATATATATATATATTATATATATATAATTATATATATATAATATATATACATACCGAAAAAAAAGAAAAGAAAAACAAACAAAGGTTGTACGGTTAACAACCCTGGGAAGAGGAATAGGCTAAGTAAAAAAAGTACCACCTTCACTGGTGAAATCTGTGAAAAAACAAGCATTTTAGTCTACCGTTAAGTAAGTAAAGTTAATGGGTAAGGCAGCATTTTTTTTTAATTAGAAAGGGTTGAAGGAAAGCATATTGAACTCTGTACACCAGCTAATATTGCAGTCTGAGTAAACTTCATTAGGGGTGTGCAGAAACATGGATTGAATACCTGCCGATTTCAAATGCTTCTTAAAGGCACCAGTTTGTGCACACCCCTGTATGAACATCTCCTCACAGTAACCAAGCAACGGACAGCGAGCTCCACAGTCCTCTAACTTCTTTATGGGGAATCGCTGTGCTGTAAAACAATCTCATAAAAACAGAGGCATGAACTCCATTATATAGTAAGAAGCAGGCAGATGATAGCGTACAGGCAGAAAGGACACCACCCTGTGGGGGAGGCTGGGCTGCTGTACAGCACTTTGATTGTATTTCCAATCCACCAATGTTTTTCACTTAGCCTTCTGAGCCTTCCTATTTACTGCTAAGAGCAGCGGGACCCACAAGCTACTAGATTCACTAGCACAGCCCGATCTCACCCCCCAAAGTGTGCTGAATGTTGCACATACAGCATGGACCGTTCCCCTGTATATGTACACTAGATTTACAAATAAAGATTATATATATATAAATAGTAATTCATGGAATAATTCATGGAATACATATGTTTCCTTGTTGGGTAAACATTCAGGAAGATTAAATTCACTCATTGGATGCCATATTGATGTTGAAGAAAAAAGATATCTATTAAAGCAGAGTTATATAACATCATTGCCATTCGCAGATTTTATATATATATATATATATATATATATATATATATATATATATATATATATACATACATATATGTATATGAGATACTTGTATGCTAGAATCCTGTGTAATGTTTATTTATCTCCTTGCCTCTTATTCTCTGCAGCCTTGCTTATGTAGCGTCTTGGTATATTTGTGTAAAATCACTTGGGATTAAATACATCTTTAATCATGTCTGAGTTGTGTCTGGATTTTGTTCCCTATATTTTTTGTATTACAAAAAAAAATATGCACTGCCCTTATAAAAGCTCCCCATAGTAAAAGCATAGCAATGTGTGATAAAGCCTAGTGAAAGCATGGGCATGCATAGATAATCATTGTAAAGCCTGGAGATGTACGGTAAAGCATATTACAAAGCATGGTAAGCTGATTCCACACCCTCCCTTATATTCTTTAAAGGCTGAAATGCACATGCTTGGAGTAAGAACAGTGTTCCCTTTATATAATTGCATTGCATAGCATCAGAATGAAAGAAAAAAACAGCGTTCTAAACATTCTGAATATCACAAGGGCAATCGTAATAACATTTATTTGCATCATGATTAGGATTTACTGGGGGAAGTCACAAAATCCGTATTGAAAGCTGCTCCAGGTAGCTGTCAGGTAACCAATGTGTTCCACGGTCGAGTGTGTGTGTGTCTGTGTGGTGTCACTCTAGTACTGAACAGATTACAATTATCCCTTATTGCACAATGTAGCTTTTTTTACCAGCAGGGGGCGGCAATGTCGCTGTACTGGATATATCAGGTCACTGTACTGAACAAACGGAAAACTGGAACATCTCGTCGGCCCTCGGCAGTTACCTGTTATTGGAAAACACGTGACCGTGTATAAGAATTGTTTTGCCTCTAATACATCATTACAGAAATTAATTAACAAACGTGAATCGATTAACAGGCTACAGTGTTTTGCCTTATCCACAGCAAAACGGTGCTGTCGTCATAGTTACTGTATTACTCACAGTGTATTTTGGGTCTACACGGTCACTTTATGGAAACAATTACTGTACTTATCTCTTAAAATAGTATATCACAAGATGAACCGAATTACCCTATTTCATTGTACAGTAGAGTGCTGTCGCTGCACATTCTTGAGAAAAAATACCTTGAAAAGTCTCCATGGGTCCCTATTATTATTATTATTATTATTATTATTATTATTAGAAATGTGCTTCATAATGTATGTAGAACCTCTATTGACCCCTCTAGAGAATTCTCTGTTACTTCTCGACTATTTTTCTTTCTGTAGTTGACTAAAATCTTCACACTCAACATTTTAAAGACACAAAAGGTAAGACACAGTGAAATGTGACTCAATACAAACCGTGAACCCAGGCACTAAATTGACACTATATAATAATACAGCGACACTTACTGTGGGCAAGGTTTCTGGATAAGATAACGCTGGGGGATTTCTATTCTTTTTACCTGTGTGTGTGTGTAATGATAAAGTTGCTGTAACTCACTGAGCCGGCTGCACACCTGTAGTGACGTCACCGATCCATCGTGGAATTGACTCCAAGACGGGACGGGGCGGGCGAACCGAGGAAGTGAAAGAATGCAACACACATTGGAATCTGTGTAGCGAGGAATCGGCTTCGAAACTTGGAAAACAGAGAACAAATTAAACAGAAAGCAGATCCGGGACTGGGTCGAGGAAAAGATAGGGAAACGAGGAAACAATGTGAGGCTGTTTAATGTTCTTTTTGGAATTTAAACAGGTATAGGTCGCGGAGTTGTTTTGCTTGCTGCTTGCACTTGACAGAATGTATGTTTATTTGTTCTCGCTTCGGTGCAAAGTCGAGGGGTACGGTAAATTTTAAATTATATTTATTTAATTTCAACTTTTTTTTAAGTGGACTGTTTTGTTTATGCAAATGAAATAAGCACGTTACGCTTTGCAGCCCTAATATATACAGTCTCAGTAGAGATATGTCTGTTTCTAGTCTTGTTAGCTGAGGCCGATCACTCAGGTAGGGCTTGTCTGAATGCCCCGCTTGCACACCTGCTGGAACGTGCTGGTAAATACGTTTACACCAAACCTCATTGTGCTTTATTATTATTTAACAATTGCAAGTCACTGTTCTGTAACTTAATGCAGTTTTTTGGTGGTATGTGGCGAATGATGATCGCTTCCAGCTGTAGTGTGTTTTTTTGTATTCGTGTTGAGTGTATTTGCACTCGATCATATGCAGGATTGAACGTGGTGTACTGTGCTACAAACAGGCTGGGCTCGGCTAATCTAATTGAGTTCAGGTTTCGTTTACTGTGTGTTTTATTGTGTTCGTGTTTTAGCAAAGCCTTGTTGTCACCGTGTGTGTTTGTTAAACAAAACAAGATATAGAATGCGCATTATATAACCTGGGGATGTTCATTATATAACGAAATATGTTTTAAATTTAAAAAACAAACTAACAAACAAACAAAAAACCTTCGACTTGTAGCAAAACAAACGGGAATGACAACCCCTATTGCACAGCAGTACAGTCCATTCCAGGTTTTCCAGGTTACTAATAATAATAATAATAATAATAATAATAATAATAATAATAATAATAATAATAAATCCTTAAATGTAGAAACTAAATAAACACAAGCCAGTTTGATTTAAGTGTTTGCTTCAAAGTTAGATTTTGTACTATGTTTTGTACTTTTTGGTAAGTTTTAAAGTATAATATTGAAATTCACCTGAGTCCTCGCACCTTGTCCTTTTTGTTCTCATTTTAAATGCTTTCAGAGTTGTGGGTGAGTATTCTGCCCCGTGTTTGTATTGAATCCGTTATAAATAGATTAAATGCAGGGGCGTGAGGAATGGAAGATTGTGTTGTGTGAGAAAGCGTGACACAGAATCCAACTATAGCCTGCCTATATGCGTCTGGGTTGAGGGGAAATTGCAAAACCTCACAAGGGACTCACTGAAACGAACAAACGCTGTGGCGAAATTAGGCCACCTCGTCAGCTTTAGGGAGTTCACAGGATTCATGCTGTCATTAGTGGGTGCAAGGTCCGGAGCCCTCCAGGTTTTAGAAGTATCATTAAATTATTAACCTGGGAGGAGGAAACATTGCTTTTGTTTTATAATGTATGGCTCAGATGGGACAAAGATCAGAGGGCTCCAGACCTCGAAGGCTGGAATTGTGAACCACAGCGGTACGTTCTGGATGAAGGGGGGTGGCGGTGGTTCAATCTGCCTCCTTCCTCCATGCGTTGGGAAGGTAACTCCAGTCTTGGAATGCTGTTCCATTCCAGGGTTGCCAGTAGAATTGATTGGTTTTAGTACATTAGGAGGTGAAGTTGGTTCAATTTGTGTTCATAATTTTAAGAACAGGATTGGAACAAAGACCCCCTCAATGGAGTACTGAGATTGCCTTTACAGAGTGGTATTATTTATTGTTCTATAGTTATCTCAGTTAATGTATTTATTTTTTCATTCCAGGAAATCCTTATTTTCTTGAACAATGACAAGGATGAGAAGCTCCTGTAGTGCTGTAGAACCTGCAGGTGTAGATTTTGATTTCTAAACAAGAGGAGGATTATTTTTAGGGGGGAGGGGGAGGAGAGCAACAACATCATGAGCCAGCGGCACTCTGTCGGTTCAGTGGGGGACCAGGCTCCCCTCCTGCTGGCGGGACAGTTTGCTTCTGACCTGCAGCTGGATGCCAGCCTCAGCGAGCCCTCGGCTGCCGGCCCATCCAGAGAAAAGCACCGCTCCCTGGGGCACCTCCCAAAGGAGGACTTGTCCCTGCCCAAACTCTCCACCTCTCCGGAGAACGAGCCCAAGAAGATCATCCTGAGCACGCAGAGCGAGGCGTCCCGAAGGCGGGGCACCCAGCAGCTCATTCCCAAAGGCCTGGCAGTGGCCAGCAGGCCCAAGCAGAGGTACCACACCACGGGGGTGAGCATGCCCATGTGGGAGGCCATCTCGCAGCAGGAGAAGCGCGCCTCTGTGCCGGCGGTGAGCTGGGAGGATTACGACGCGGATGATTTTGAAGAGGATGGTGGCGGCATGCTGAGCAGGAATCGGAGGAATCAGTCTTACCGAGCAGCGGTCAAGGGCTTCCACAACGGGGCCCCGGAGCCTGTGAAGACAGGGGCAAGTCTGAAACCCGTCCAGGAGGAGAGAGCCCCCAGCCCGCGCAGCCCCAGCAGAAGCAAGGTACCAGAGGAGCAGTGCTTTCATTACATCAGGGGTTCTTCATAATCCGAAGATTATTATTATTATTATTATTATTATTATTATTATTATTATCATGGTCCTTCCACTCCAGGTTTAACACTTATGAGATAATGAACTACTTCAGGGTCTGGATGGAGGGTTAATTGGTTCAATTAAACAGTTTAGAACAGGGTTGGAACAAAGACAGCATTGCCCACCCCTTCAAATGTCTCGTGCTTTAAAGGGTTTTTTTTTTTTTTTTTTTTTTTTTTTTTAATTTTCGTTCTGACTTTTATTATAATTATTTAAGACTGATTAAAAAAAAAAACCCTCCCTGTACTCTGATGCGTATTTCCAGTAAACTCATGCTAATGTTTGATTCCTTTTGATCAGAAATCTCTAGGACGGAAGAGGAATGCTAAGCATGGTGGCTCCTTCAAAGATGGTATGTCACGTTGTTACTCATTCAATGAATCCTTCTAATGACCGCTCCTGTAGTCATATATTTTGATCAGACATAGTTAAAAAAAGATAAAGCAAAAAGCTTGCTTGTATCCAGTGGTAGGTTTAAAGTGGGTTTGTCCAGTGAGTCGTATTTGTTAGTTAAAACGTAGCTTGTGTCGTGGGCTGTGTGCTTTACATAGGAAACTGGTTTTGAAGATTACATGCCAGATTCTGCAGGCAGGCGTCACATCAGGGAGCTGGTAGTGGCACACAAAGAGAACTAGTGCTCCCCTTTCTGTTGTAAGCGGTCGGACCCATGGACCTGAAGCAGGGGGAGGTGGCCCCCTTAGAGGGGGTGTTCCGGAGGTTCTCGTTGGTCGCTAACTCCCTGGGGCCGGCTTGGGACTGGCCGGGGTCCTCGGCCGGGAAGGGGGGCTCGATCTCAGAGACCCTGACTAACTTCCTGACCCGGCTTCTCTCCTCAGAGCCGCGGCTGTACCAGGAGATTCGGGAGAGGGGGCTCCACTCCAGCAACCAGGACCCAGACGACGACTTTGTGCACGTGGAGCAGCTGGGGCCGGACGAGGGAATCGTGGTCAAGAACTACCGACCCACCCAGCTAACCTGGAGCCAGCTGCCCGAGGTGAGGGAGAGGAGGGAGGGACGGAGGGCTTGATCAGCTGGGAGAGGCGAGCTGTTTTGAAGCTGAATTAACCGTTCAAAACCATGCTGTGTCATCTGATCCAACTGCAGGGTGCTTTTCCTGTGACAGTGACTGATGTAACGTTTAACACTGCAATACTGATCTGCATTAGCAATAGTAGCAGAGAAACTGAAGCCGTTGCAGACTCTCTCTCTGAGCTCTCAGTCCACGCCTTATTGTTAAATTTGTTGAATCTGTATTTTAATCTCATTTTATGTAGTGGTTAGAGAAATATCACAGGACCCTAGACCTAATGAGAAGTGCACACATGTACCCACTCTGTGTGTTTTCCCAGCTGTGCTTGGATGTTGGCAAGCAGGTCCTAATCATTATGTGTACCAGAGAAGTCTCGTGCTTTACCTTCGTGTTACCATTTCTGTAGTGGCAGCTTGATTCCGCTCCTTCACGGGAGACTGGAACAGGTGCTTGTCTCCTATTCCTTTCTCTTCCTCTTCCTTTTGTTCTGTTGCCATTTCAACTGAAGCAGAAAAAATACTCCTGGAGTGAATGCAAGCCAGACCCAGCCCTGTAAACAGTGCTGCGGTGCAGGGGGAGAGATACAGGACTAACCTGCTTTACTGCTTCTGGGAAAATAGGACACGGGTGAGAGGTAGTGAGCTGACTTGGCAGGTAATCTGTAGGGACTTGGGACAAAGGCTCAGGCGGATATTAAGTATGGATTTAGGCTAGTTCTTGCATCTTTTTGTGAACGTGTTTATGCAGAGAAGTTTGAAAGAGCATGCAGTTCCTTGTATGCTTCTCTTACTTTTGTGGAATGGAAATCCAATAGGACCAAAACAGCCTTTCCCTTTTATGGCTTATGACCACTGCATCTCTCAGGAAAACCTGAAACTGCTCAATCTGCTACTGCTTGCAGTCAGCCTCATTCTGGAGAATGTGAACTAGGCACTCGCATTTAAAAGTAGGGGAGGGGTGGGGGTTGTGTGGGTTGCTCCCCCACTACCAGGACTTCGTGGACAGTGCTTCGTAAAATAAACGATAAGACTGATAATTGAATTGGGGGTTTGATCCTTTATTGCCAGGTACAAGAACGAGGCATCCTGGATCGGATCTCGCCAGAGGAGCGGAAGCGACAGGAGGTATGATTGACAGCTTCACAGGCCCTGTCTAATTCTCATACAGCCAGGGCAATACACACACACACACCCACCCACCATGTTCACCTTTTTTTTTTTCTTTTTTGGAGAGTTAGTGACCTGGGGGATACTGATCTCAAATCTATAAATGAGTTGCCGAGATTGCTTTATTAAATGTGTTTGGCATACGCAGTGAGCTGTGTGTTCATTGCTGATATACAAGAAGATATTGGAGACCAGTTTCATCCATTCCTGGTTTTAGTACAAGCCTGATTAGCCACAGTGTATAAGTAACAACCTCAGATGTGTCTTATTAAACTCCTTGTAAAACCAGGAATGGATCAAACATTTATGTATTTGGATGGGTCTTACTTCCATTCCTGTAGTATAGGTCATATTGGTGTTAAAGACCGTCAGTTGTGGGAGACTAGTGAACACATTCAGTTCATTGCAATAATTCAAACCTGTCTCGGATCGCTTTTATACAAGAGTAGGCGTCTAGGACAGGTGTTGCCAGCCTACTGGTGTTCACTATTGCCTGTGACGATGCACGCTGTGCTTTATATTCTTGTGGCAGGCCATCTTCGAGATCATCCTGTCCGAACACTCGTACCAGCACAGCCTGAACGTCCTGGTGCGCCTCTTCAAGACGTCCAAGGAGCTGAGGAAGACCATGAACATCACGGAGCACCACCATCTCTTCTCCAACATCTCCGACATCCTGGAGGTCAGCAAGAGGTACAGAATAAACACACTTCCTGCACTGACTGCATGAGTGAAACTACAGGAAACAAACTGCGGCATTCACACGCCTCGATCGGAGCTAATCTCGGGCAGCCTTACAGAATGCGAGATACTCCAAGATTAGTGGTTGAGTGTTTGGAGGTGCAGAGCTTTAACCCTTAAAGTTGCTCTTCTGGTTTGTTTAGTTTCCCTGGCAGCAAGCTATGAATAATCCATCAGCACAGCTCAATTAATTAGCCCTCAAATACGCGTTTAGTTTGGCGTTCTGCTATTGCATATGGGGAGAGGCTATTTCTAATTGCTCTGATTGTTATTCTGTGTGTTATTTTTATTTTCCTGGTGTCGTGTCGATTCGTGCTCGGGTCCAGTACACTTTTACTCTCTGTGTGCTCAGACCAGGGGGATGTGTTGAAACATGACCTTTTAAACACATTGCTGCTTCCCTGTCTTCAATCCAGCTCATGCTAGTCATCCTACACACTTGCATGTGCCTGCTTGTTCAGCTGAAGAGCTTTGTTTTGTTTTGTTTTAAACTAGCAGTTGCTCGGCGGCTGTTTTCAGGTTAGTTGAACGCAGGTTTATATAGTGAGGAGGCAGTGCGGAATAATCCTGTTTGAGCAAGTTCAATACTAATCAGTCTCACAGGGTGGTTTCAAGCAAATCCGTTGATAATCAAGTTGTTTGTAGAATCGAGGCAGCCTTTGAGCATGTTTTTGTGTTTTTTGCATCTTTTGTAAAAGGCAAAAAAAAAAAACGCCCTGTTGACAAAATATCGTGAATTTTTCGTAAAGTGATTTAAAAAAAAAAAAAAAACAAGCCACGTGACGGCTGTGCCTGCCACGCCTAGTCGAGTGCACTAGACTGTTGCTCTGGGTTTTCATTATGCTTTTGAATTATGCTGTGTCCGTCTTGGAGGGAAGTGTCTGTTCCATTTGAGATTAAAATGCGGCGTGTCTCTGTACGCAGGCTTATTGATTAGATAAGGAGCTGACGTACACATCTGTAGTACCCAGAGCTTTTCAAACTCATTTGGTTTTGCAGGAGTTGCTCAGTGTTGTTTGCTGAACAGTTGCCCTTTGCCCCCGTGTTGTTTGCATTTCTGTAACTCGGGCAGCTGTCGGATTGTGTTTGTGTGTTTTAACAATTAATATCAAAGCACAGGCGGTTTTGATTCACCAGTGTTTTGCAGCAAAATACCTCAGTCATATTCTCATTGTTTAACTCTTAGTTGTGGTGGTGGAGGGTTTGGCTTAGCTAGTGGGGGAAAAAAACATTCTTTCGAATGTACAGAGTGAAACGGAGATCTGTTGTGTAGTTCTGCAGTATAGTTAACACAATGAATAAACAAGGTGGATAAGGATTGTCTTTTACTGCTTTCAGATAAATTGTGTTCTTGAAATGCATGTAAAGTACTTGCAGGCATATTTCTGGCCCTACCTAATCTGTGAAGTTACAATGGCCACACTTCTAACCCAGTGCCCTAACCGCTGGACAACAGAGACTCTGTGCACAATGATGTTATTCTCTCTGTCTGTCCAAGTTTCATAGCGGCAGAAAGTTACAATGAGAGTCTGTTGAAATATAACCCCACACTTGTTTGCAGCAGGCGATTTTCTTACTGTAAGAACCTGTCTATGTAAAAGGAAGGTAGGAGATCAGTGTGGCCCTGTCCCCCTGCCATCCCACCCATTCTAAACGATGTAAACTCTGGAAACCAAACCTCTCCGGCATGCTTTATTAATGACACCCAGGCCTGCCTCACCACCAACAGCTGCGCTCCCAGGGATTGTAAAGACACAGCGACGCTACACAACCTGTGAGGCACTCGCTGTGTTTAAACCCTCGCAGACGAAACGCTTCTCTACAGTCTGGTTATGACCGCTCCCCTCATAGTGTGCTGGATACAGAACCCTATGCAATATTCTTTATATAAATACTGCTATTCAGATGTACAGTAAAGAGTACACTTATGTTATGCACAGTTGCCTCTTGTTCTTCTGGGGTGTTTAACAGTTAACTGTGTATCTTTTATGAAGCCACACCCTCTGTTTCCATGCCACTCTGTTGACTGTCTTTACTGTGAGGGAAGAACATGGCGTACAGTGAAGCTCTGTAATACAGGGATCCCAGCTGTGTTTACTTGAGTGTAAAGGGATCTCTTGCACCGTGTTGCAGCTTCTTCGCCGACTTGGAGAAAAGACACGGGGAGGACCCGCTGATCAGAGACATCAGCGACATCGTGGAGAACCACTCCTCCACCCACTTCAAACCCTACATAATCTACTGCTCCAATGAGGTTTACCAGCAGAGGACACTGCAGAAACTACTGTGAGTACCACCAAGAGCAGCTCTCGAGTTCTGCAAAGGGCTCGCTCACATTTTAAAATGTCATGATGAAACATTTATAAAAATCCGTGCGGGACAGTGGTGTAGTCCTAAATCTGAAGGTAGCGGAACGCCACTAAAATATTGAAGTTATTAAACAAGAATTTAATATGAGAATTTGCATCTTCTTTTGAAGTGCGGTTCACTGTCCATTCGCTGTTGCTGCCGTCTTCGTCAGCATTTCTTGTCTTCCTCAAAGAAGTAGTTTGCAATAGAAGTTCCCAATGATCGTCTCTTTGCATCAACAGCTCTAGTGACTGAATCAGACAGTTGTGCGAGAGTCATGACTTAGCTTGCCTGTTACAAGTTCCTACTGGACTACACCTGTGGTACCGGAGTGACACAGTGTTTTACTGCTGATGCGCACTCTCGCTTGTGGGACTGTGTGGTTCTCCCCCAGGTGCTTAATTATCTCTTTCTTGTTCGTCGGGTGTTGCAGGGCGAGCAACACGGCTTTCAAGGAGGCTCTGAAGCACATCGAGATGACGGCGGATTGCGGGGGGCTGTCCATGATCTCCTTCCTCATTCTGCCCATGCAGAGAGTGACCCGTCTGCCTCTGCTTATGGATGTGAGTGCACCCTTCCTCTTTCACCTTCTGCACCAGCGTGGGGAGGCTGGTTTTTATGCTTCTTTACAATAGCGCAGTTTTGGACATCAGGTTTAGTCTAACAATGACTTGTAAAGCATGCAAACTTCATTATTATTCATGTTAGATTTTTTTTTTTCACAGACGATCTGCCAGAAAACCAGCACAGACCTTGAAGAATACCACTCTGCAGTGAAGGCTTTGAAATCCATCAGCAAGGTAAGAAAGAGTGACCAGGATCAATACAGAGCAGCTCCTACTGTGCTCCAGAGAGCGGTAACGACTTATCTTTAGGAATGAATTTCAGGATTGAAACGGCATTCTCCGCGGAGCGACTTGAGTTTTACTTCTCTGATGCTCTGGATTCCCCACTCGTAGGGATGTCTTTCCAGCACAGGAACTGCACTGCTCACCCAGTTAGCAGCTCTCATTCACTGTGTAAAGGATTCAGCTGAGCGCTGTCTCTGTCTCTGTCTTCAGCTGGTGAAGCAGTGTAACGATGGAGCTCGCAGAATGGAGAGGACCGAACAGATGTACACTATACAGAAGCAGATGGAATTTGGCAAGATTAAGGTAGGCTTTGAAAACGCGGGTGCATCACAGACACCGGGGCGGGATTCTGTCTTCTATGATCCAGCTGTTCTTTCCTTGTCTCTGTGGTCCTAACTTTCACCCATAAGCGCGCTGTGCGGTGTTGTTTCCTCGCAGCCCTTCCCCCTGGTGTCTGCATCGCGGTGGCTGCAGAAGCGTGGCGAGCTGGCGGTCTGCACAGAGGAGCTCAGCATCTTCTGGAAGGCTTTCACCAACAAGAGCTACTACCTGTTCCTCTTCAACGACGTGCTCATCGTCACCAGAAAGAAAAGGTGGGTCTGACAGCGCCAAGAGCGCTTTGCAGATTTTCAAGGTTCACGGTTTCACAATGGCACAGACAGCTACAGTTGCAGCTAGTAGTATTCCGTTTAGAAAACGTGCAACAAAAAATGTACAGATTTTCTTCGGACAGTTCTTTTGGATATGTGAGGTACTTCTTGTTGTGCTTTATTGACCTTATTTAAACTCGCAATAAAAGTTGATTCTGCTGAATTTTCATGGCGTACTCCAGCTTAAACAACCCCCCCTCCCACCAGTCGCCGTCGTGCTTGCAGAGTTGAAACGCAGAGCCCTGGCTGTGCCCCCCCTCAGCGGGGTTAGCAGCAAGTATTCACACTTTGTTAGAATTCCAAGCCTGCAGTGAAAGGTTGTGACTCTGCATTCCTGCCTCGGGTAGGAGAACACGATGAAAGAGGCAGCTGTAAGAAGTCAGCCAGCAGAGGACCGAGAAAGATACGCACAGCGTCCCTTAATGTCAGCAGTAGGGAGGTTCATGGCTCCCTCCATTTCCCAGATTCCTGGATAACTTGCACGCTGCCTTTTTATGTTTGTTTTTTAAAACTTGAATGCAGAGCGTTGGTGCAGTAACTGGTGTGAAGACTGACCAGCCCATTGCCTCCCTCCTCCTTATTTTTATTTTTTGTTGACAAGAGCACTCTTAGATAGCTGCAACTAACGAAGGACACATTGCCTTTATAAAACTCTTGGAAGCAATAATACTGCATTAACAAAAATATTGAGGGCATAACAGTGGTGTTCATGAATACTAGAAATGCATTAAGCCATTTTGCTGCTGGATCACTTTATGGAGAGAGAGAGAGATTACAATGAGGAAAACAACTGTCCTGCCAAGTTTAGCGTCAAGCAAGATTTTCAACAAAAGCTCCTGTTTACAAGAGAAGGCGTTCCCACCCAGATTAACCCCTTCCTTGCCACACTGACTGTTCCTTGGCTTCTGATTTGTATGAAGTTGGGCAGGGGCGGGCATGCTTGTACGATTTGCTTTAAAATGTATGTGTGTGTTTTAGAAATATCATTGGATGGAAGTGTTGAAATATGTATTGGATAAAAGATTTGAAATGCAAAGCATGTGCATTTGGCTGACGTGTTTCTGCATGGGTGGTTTTGTTCCCCCGCTAGTGAGGAGAGCTATCTGGTGATGGACTACGCCACTTTGGAGCAAATAGAGGTGCAGCTCCTAGAGAGCAGCGAGGGTCAGCTGGCGAGTGGTTCACCGCGCAGCAGCTCCAGCCCCAACCCCAACATGTTCAAGGTGTTGATGAAGAGGAACAGCGAGGGCAAGGAGGAGCAGATTGCTCTGGTCGCAGAGTCTCCGTGAGTCACTGTCTACACTCCTCAGCACAGCCGCGCCATGCTGCGTTCTGTCCATGGCAAATCCTGAAAGCTAAGCAGGGGTATGCAGGGCCAGACCTGCATGGGAAAGCTCCCCTTGGGTGCTGTAAGAAGCAATTCAGATGTGTGTGTGTATATATATATATATATATATATATATATATATATATATATATATTTATATATATATAATTTATATATAGTATTATAGATTAATAAGTATTCATACCGTAAATGTTGGCAATATATGCTTAGAGTAAATTGTGTTTACAGTTTAGGACTGTAGAATCTGTGATTGAGCCCCCCCCTACTAGTAAAGTAAATTCAGCTTTCATGCAAACATGCTAGAGTCCTGTATCACTCGTTCTCTGTGGTGATTGTATTCCAGCATGTTCCCATTAACCAGCTCTTTTTCTTTTTGATTTTTTTTTTCCTCTCCCCCTCTCTCAGGAGCGACCGAGCTCGCTGGGTCATTGCCCTCCAGCACCACAAACACACAGACAACGACGACTTAAACAAAGAAGGTAAAATAATAATCGCAGTGCAGGCAACGCAAACAGACAGCAGCATTCTGTCTTTAAATCCTGTCACACATACACATGCCGAATGTAAAGTCATTTCTGTGTTTCAGCGGTGATCGGCTGCAAGACCTTCTTTATTCTTCATTTCAGATCTTCCGCAGGTGGAGATAATAAAGGGCTACAGGGCCAAGCAGCCAGACGAGCTGAGCTTGCAACAGGCTGACGTGGTCCTGGTTTTGCACAAAGTGGAAGGTGAGGCATGCTGGGGGAGAGAATTCTAGATTACTTAAACCTGCTAAATAAATATAAGCAATTTTCCAAGGAGACAAATGTGAGGCTGGCGGTGTTGGGACTATAGGAATGGCAAACAGCAGGACTCGGTGTTAGTAAGTGAAGGTGTTAATAATAGAAGTGTCTGTGCTCCCGCAGGCTGGTTCCAGGGGGAGAGGCTGCGGGACGGGGAGAGGGGCTGGTTCCCTTCGTCCTGCGCCACCGAGATAACGAACCGCATCGCCGTGGAGCGCAACGTGCGGCGCATGGAGAGACTGCGCAAGGAGACAGACGTGTGAGCGAGCAGAGAGCCGCCAGTCCAGGGAGCAGAGGAGCCAGCCAGGCTGCAGCAGCTGTCTGAACGCAGCTGGAACACCTGCAATGAATTTGGGGCGCCGTGCAGTTCCATGGCTGCGTAACAGAGAGGTTCATTAGAAATGGATCAGTAACGCAGGACCCCCCCAGACTCTGTTTCTACTGGCAAACTGCACGTGAGCTGTGAATGGATTATCCACATTATATTGATAGCATCCTTTTTTTTTTAATACAAGTTTGCTGATTACCCAGACGATTTGTGTGAAAAGCATCTCTGAGCTTCAGATAAATGGTTTATATCCACTTCAGTCACTGCGTGTATAATTCTACCACAGTGTGGCTGTCCTAGTTTCTAAGTTTTAGCAGGGCAACTTCTCAAACTCCATAGAGTTAGACAAAAGTTATGACCGACGGGGATATACTTGTACAGTACATATGTGTATTTAAAAAAAAAAAAATCTTTTTGTCTATAATTGTCATTGGGTCCCTGTGGGGGTATGTAAGAATTATGCCACACAGGGAGCACTGTCTGAATATTCCAGGGGGCGGGGGAGCTCCTCCTCCTCCTCCTCCTCCTCTTGTTTGAAATTGTTTCAGTTCAGCGTGATCACAGATGTTCTTGCTTACTCCAGTCCAGGCTGTGCTTCTGTAACGTTTTCTAATGTGTGCTTGATGGGATAAAGAGGAGCGGATGTCCAAAAAACATATTTATACTGGGAATGAAAGGGATCTTTTAAGGGCGTGCCAATACTTCATGTAGTGTAAATTGTGTTTACATATTTTAATATCAAATATATATCTGTGTATTTTAAGGGGAAAGAGGGTGGTTCATTTAGATAGCTCATTTTTAGTGAAGAAATTGTTTTTCTGTTTTTGCCAGTATTCCTGTGAAATTGGCTTTTTTTTTTTTTCTAGGACAGCCTTTGGGACATATTTTCAAAGCATTTACTTCAGTCTTTTAATTACCTCCTATTTTTCAATAGGTGCTTTTCTTTATAGTTAATTTAAGAGTAAACGCTTTGAAAATGTGCCCCTTTATTCCTTACTTACCCTGCGCTAATGGTGACAAGCTGCATTGTATAATGTGTGTCTTAGTCTGTCTCATTTCAGATTCAATTAAACTGTATGCTTGTAAATCAGCATTAACCAGAGGCATCATTCTTTTTTTATGTGCGTTATGTTGCTTTCTAATTAACTGGATGTAAAACACTCAATACTTCATGTACAGAACGTGTAAGTGTTAACCCATCATATCCTGCACATCCTGTCTATGTACTGTACAGGTCGCAGGAAGATTTCTGTAAGCAGTCAGCTACCGTAATGCAGGTACCGGCTGCCACTGGTTTTGTTCACCTGCAAAGCAGCAGATGATTCAGTCTTGTTACTCACACAAACCATTGTCATTATATAAGGTTCTGACAGTCAAAGGCAGAGACATTGAGGACAGGACAGGACAGGACAGGACAGGACAGGAGGACAGGACAGGACAGGACAGGACAGGACAGGACAGGACAGGACAGGACAGGACAGGACAGGACAGGACAGGACAGGACAGGACAGGACAGGACAGGACAGGACAGGACAGGACAGGACAGGACAGGACAGGACAGGACAGGACAGGACAGGACAGTTACTGCCTTTTAACCTCTGTGAGATGCGTGCAGCGATTTAAAGGCTGAGCTCTCCCACTTTCCAAATAAGGATTTTACTAAACTCAGCTCTGCGCTGCCACACCGAGACGGCTCATTTGCTTATCAGTTTGTGTTTTTGCTAGTTTGCCACGCAGGCTTTCCTCCTCCCATTCGTGTTATTAGATTACGAGAGACCGGGTGCACCTCTGTATGATGCCTGAATCCTTTCTGTGCACCACCGCCTGCTGCGATCCCTGTTGGGAGACAGAAGGAACAGCAAGCCGTACCACAGCTGGTGCCTCTGGAATGCTGCTGGGTCAGTGAGGGGACTATACCACACTGTGGTGCAAACGAACACTCTGCTCGACTCCAGTGAGGCAGGTAATTGACAGTGCAAGCCACACAATGGGAAATGATTCAGTGCAATGGGCTTAATAACTTTTTTTTAACATGTTATATACAGTACAAAAAATGACATAGTAAATGCACATACTCTATATATTTTACATACCAACTCCAATACATATTTAGAGTGAAATCATCTTTCAATATTGTAAAGTTTTAATGAATTAAAACAAAAAACTTGATAGCACCAATTATAATAAGATGAGCAGGCTCTCTTTTCCATAATGAATAAGAAGCGTACAGTATGCAACAGACAAGGATTTCATTCACAACGCTGGGCATTTATATTGCCTCATTAATCAGGCATGTCATACTGATCACATCCAACCCAATGCTTTTCATTTTTTAATACTTTTTTTGGTGCATATTTTGTAATACAAGTAATTAAAAGGATCGTGTTGGATCGGGCTAATAGAAACAATGCAAAACGAGATCTGATTGCTGAAACAGCACGGGCCACCTTCATGAAGCATTTGCCCTGAGGGGGGAAGGAATTGCACAGCTATGTACTTGGCAGCAGGCGTGTGTGCTTTAATAGTGTGGCCCTGTGTTTTTATATTTAATCTAGGCAGGTGTAACAGGACAGAGGCTGTGCGTGAACCGACAAACACACACACGCACTCACACGCACTCACACACACGCACACGCACACCGCAGTGAGCATTCGTGGTGATAGGGCTTTTAACATTATCTCACACAGAGGGGGGTCAGATCAGTAATGGAAGTGCCTTCCACCTTGGTGTAATGTGAAGACGACGACTCCCCCCGCCTGAAATGAATCCTTTGGAATTCACCTTGCTCACTAGAGCGTTAACTGCATCGAAAACGATTGCTTTTGCAGGACGCATTTTACACCATTCACTCGTTTGCAAAAGCTGTGTTTGCACTGCTTTTTACTCACAAGTGAAATTAAATATGTTCTTGCATACATCCATCCATAAATACATCCATCCATACGCTATCTTATACATAAGCTACTATTAACGTGAATATATAAACAAAAACGTAAATGAATAATGTTTCAGGCAGTCTGTACAGCAGGTAATGATGAGGAACAGAAACCGGTACAGCTGGACACGCTGCAGGTTACTCAAGGTGCATTGCTTCCCTGTCTTGCTAAGAGGCATTGTGGTTCACTGCATGAAAACCATCACTTTGAATTGAACTGTTCTGTGGCAAGGTGAGGTATCGGCATCCTGTTGTGCTCATTTAAAAAAAACAAAGTTACTGAACTCTCCCTATCAACTGTGCGTTCAAAACGAGCCAACGTTTCAATCAAAGAGTTCAACGTTTAATGAAAATCTGCCTAATGTTGTGTTACTAGAGAATGCATGTTATAAGGGGAGTGGATGAGGCTGACTGGTTGAGGTACGGCACACAAGCAGTGCATTGTGTCCGTGACTTGCTTGTGCTTGGGGGTGTTCTCGTATTCATGTCAGGTGTGAATCGAGAACAGTTTTACATGGCTAAATGTGTTTTCAAATTGCATTAAACCAGAGAAATGTCAGTCCCCCCCCTCGATAAGGTTTTCTGGCCCAAGCTGCGGGGCCTTCCAAACGCCCTAAGCTGCTTTGAGTGTCGTCTCTGAAGGATGTCTTTCATGGTGCTGCATCACCTCCTCCTGTATCCTCTTAGTCTCCCAGAGGCTTGTTCCAACACACAGTGGATTTCAGAGCGAGGCTTGGGCTCTCCTGCTTAGTGTCTTAATCCCTCCCTTTAGAAGCTGATATGAAAAGAAGTTCCTCTTTTGCAAACCAGCAAACTGCTGCCAGATAATTTGCAGAGTGCAAGTACAGTATGCATGGCTCATCAAAAAAATGAAGACACCACAAGTAGTTCTCATGGGCTTCTTTCTGCACCCCCCCCCGCCTCCCATCCCATCATCAGAGCTGGTCCATTATTGTAAAAATGCAGAAGTTGAAGCCCCTGGCTGCCCTATGGACGGGAGGCTGTATCCATGCAGGGGTGCTGGTGGTTGCCCGTTGGGATACTATACTGCTGTTTGGAGGTGAGAGAGGTCTCCTCTTGGGCTGGGGGAGTGATGTGTCTGCTTAGGGGATCCCCCTGGAAACCAAATAGAACAGGTGGTGTCAGTTTACTCAATGCAGAAATGCCTAAATACCTTGTGGATGGCAGCCTGTGGCGTTTTCAGCTGCTTTTGCTGATCAGAACTATGCAAACCACCCTGATCTTGTAATTATGGCTTATTCCTCAGTTGCTGATGAAACTGCAATCTCGTTCATAGTGAGAGAGCAGGTGAGTGCTTACCTTCCTGGCAGGTGAGCCCGATCCACCCGTGTAGGCAGGTGCAGCGTCCGTTGCGCGGGTTACACTGGCCGTTGTGGCCGCAGTCGCAGGTCAGAGAGCAGCCGGGTCCGAAGCGGTTTATCCCGCAGTCTGGGGAGAGAGAGACAATGATGATTCAGAAACGGGAAGCTGTTAAAATGAACTCCTGGCAGTGTCCCCGCCCGCTCTCCGTACCGATGTCACACTTGGTTCCTGTTTTCCCAGGGGGGCAGCTGCACTTTCCGCTGACCGGGTCACATGACGCTTCATCTTCACAGTCACAGGACCTCTGACATCGCTCCCCGAACGAGCCTCGCTTGCATTCTGAGGAAGAGCTTGACAGTGAGAATGCGTACTGAAATGCACAGCACAAGCAAAGTTATTGATGCAGCATTACTAAAGCAAGCCAGAAGCAATTATTTTTTTGCTTCAAAAGAAATGCTTTCCCAACCTTTTTCACAGTGGTCTCCACGGTAACCAGGTGGGCACAGACATTGGCCAGAGACAGAGTCACATGTCGCCCCGTTTCTGCAGTCACAGATCAGCTGACAGTTTGTTCCGTGGAACCCAGGAGGGCAGGCTAGGAAAAAAAAAAACAGTGAGGCAGGAAGACACAGAACAGGGTAGAAAACACACCTCTGAACTGCAAACTACAGCATACAGTCACGGACAAATCAGTTTGTGCCACATGTATAATCACTTTAATTGTTTTTAAAGTATGCAACAAAAACATTAGGGAAAGCTCTCCTGGCTCCAACGATTACACCAACATGTTGGTTTAATTTGCTTGTATAATGTTTAAAGGAGGTTTTATAGCAGTACGCCAGGGGGCACATAGTGTTCCATTTACTGTGGCCCTAAAAAAGGTACAACAATATATATTTAATCCTGGCCATGTTAATAACATTTTAAGGTAATTTGCATGTTGAGGAACCAGCAGTCGGGTGCTAACCTGTTATTTTCCTCACCTCTTTTCCAATGTGTGCGTGTCTTACCGTGTTCACAGCTGTGCCCATAGAACCCCCCGGGACACTGGCAGCCACCCGTCACCCTGTCACACGTCCCGTTATTCTGACACTGGCAGTCCAGCTGGCAGTTTACCCCGTATCGTCCTGGGGCACACTCTGTAAGAAAATACATTTAAATGGGGTTTCGAGACATTCTGCTGCTGTAAGTGACCACCAGCAATCATCTTTAACATGCCATGCCTCACCTCTCTCACAGTGCGGCCCGGTCCAGCCCAGTCCACAGGAGCAGGAACCAGTCGCTGGATCACACCTCCCTCCGTTCTTACAGGAACAGGACAACAGGCAAGCTTCCCCGAAGCGGTCCTTCTCACAGGCTGCCGTTACAGAGCAACAGCGTGTGAGCAAATACACCAGCCGCTTCAACTGCAGTCTTGCACTTTGCAAGCGCAGGTTCACAACCGTTAGACTGATTAGGCTACCAGACGAAATGTTTAAAGTTAAGGAAGAAGTCGCTGTCGCTTGGACCTCACCTCGTTCGCAGCGAGCGCCCGCCTTACCGGCTGGACACGTGCAGTTTCCTGTCACATGATCATAGCGCACCCCCTCTCGGCAGTGAGACACCTGAGCGCAGTCCTTCCCGTAGAGACCAGCGGGGCATGCTGGGAACGCAATTAAAATGTGCATTACCACTCAGGATGGCATTTCTGATTTCTCCCAATGCATTCCAGTTTAAATGTGTAAATGATTTTAATCCTTAAATTGAAATGAAATTTAAATGCACACCCCTGTGAGGAGCAGCGCCGGACACAGTGCTCCCAGGTGACATGTAAATGCACACCCCTGTGGGGAGCAGAGCCTGACGCTGTGCTTGCAGAGATACTCACTGGTATTGCAGTCTGCTCCGATGTAGCCAGGCGGGCACTCGCAGGTGCCAGTGGTGGTCTCACAGTGACCCCCATTCAGACACTGGCACGATCGCTCACAGTTAGGGCCATACAGTCCATCTGGGCATTCTGGGAGCAAGAAGAAGAAGAATGTTTTTTATTAAAGCTGCTATCTACTCTTAAATAACCTTTTAACACAACAACAACAAACACAAATCTGCCCCATCGAAGACAGCAACGACTTTACAGAAACGTAATCGAACGTCTGTGTTGTTTTGTATCTGGTTCGGTATGTTTCATTGCTGTCCTGCATTAACATAGTAAACAGACAGGTTTTAATCCTCTCTTTCCTAAACGTTTCAACCCTATTTCAGTCCTCTTCATGTTGCGTCCTACATATACCTGTAGAAGGCACTATACAGAAACAACTTGTTGCTCTCTGGTAACTTACTCAGCTGGCAGTCGTTGCCATGGTAGCCTGGCGCGCAGTAGCATGCCCCGGTCACAGGGTGGCAGTGTTGGGTCTGCACTGAGCACTGGCACAGCTGGTTGCAGTTGTGTCCATAGGTCCCTGGAAGGCAGGCTAGAGAGAGAGAGAGAGAGAGAGAGGAGGTGTGTGGCAGTTCAGTGGTTCCTGGTCTCAGTATTGTAAAGATGCAGCATGCCTCTCGCTCGTTCTTACTCTGTTCACAGCCGATGCCGGTGAACCCAGGAGGGCAGCCACACTCCCCGGTGATGTGGTTACAGGAAGTGCCGGGGGGACAGTTGCAGAGTTGCACACAGTTCTCTCCATAGGTGCTGGGTAAACAAGCTGAAAACAAACAAAAATATAGTCATTGTGCAGTACACAACATGTCCAGTAGAGGGAAAGACTGCACAGTACAGCACGATCGCACAGTACTCCAAGCACATTGCAATGCTGTAAACTGCCTCAGCGATTTGGGCTTGAACTTTTTGGCAATACCAAACTCTTGCATTTTCCTCCCGTCCGACACAGTAAAGTTAGTGTGCAGTCACTGGACTCTGATGTTAATAGTGTAGAGTTTAAGGGCCACATTTTCAAAGCGTTTCCTCCATTCTTTAACTCCTTGTCTGTTTTTTGAAAGAGGTCAAATGTCCTGACCTTTCTGGCACTGCCGTCCCCTCCAGCCCCGGGGACAGCGGCAGGTCCCGGTGACGTGGTGACAGGACGCCCCGTGCTCGCAGTCACACCGATCCTCGCAGCGTGTGCCGAACGTTCCCACGGGACAGGCTGGGGACGAGGGAACAAAAGACAGCAAACGAGTCACTTCATCCTCCTGCCGTTCACACGGCCCAGGGCAGAGCTCGTTACAAGAGGTTCACATTCACAGGAGAGACAGAAACAGGAAATCCGCTTTGAACTGAAGATTATTTCGAGCAGTTGACCCCTGCCCTGGACACACAGAAGCATAACCCACATTTAATGTTTGAGTATTGATTGTTTTTTAACAGATGCAATACATAACATTAAAAGTATTCCCTGTGTTTTTTGCAGTTGCTGTATATCTTGCCACACGCAGACTGACTCACTGCTGCAGTGCATTTACTGCTGGCTGGCTGGCAGCGAGCTGCACAAAAGAGGCAAACTAGCCCCTGCTCAGCATAATGAAGAGTGAAGTGAATAAAGAAAGTGTGTGAATTAGCTTTTACTGTGAGGTCCCAGCGCACTCCAAGTGCAGCCCCAGCCTGAATATAGGGTAATAAACACCTTGTAAATGTCACAATCCATTCTGTGGAGCCCCTTCCACAGTTTGCCAGCCAGCCAGCCAGCCAGTGAAAATGAGTAAATGCTTTTAATTCACCAGCTTGGCTTTGGTATGGCCTCCCCCTCCTACCCCTCCAAACTGAAGCACGATTAGTGGCGTGAGTTCTCTCACTAGTTTTATTTTTCTGATACTTGATACAGCCACAAACTACCATGCCAGTGCTCTGTAATGTGAAAAGGGATTGTTCAAAGCTGGTACGGGGGCATCCCACAGCACGCTCTTCAACACCCCAGCTGGCTTTCATAGGACACAGAACAGAGATACAGTCCAAAACCACCAGGTGCAATCACACAAGCACCTACCACGGGTGTTGCATCAATAGGTTTATAGTTTCCTGGATATCTATGTAGCATTGCTGTATTTATGTATTACAGATTCTTTGTATGAGCCTCAATCCTAAGACAGGGGGGTCTTTAAAAACCACAGCGCTTCTGTAAGTGTGGAAGAAAGGTGTTTTGTTTCAGCGATCTCACCTGTCTGACACCTGTCCCCGAACCAGCCTGCCCGACACGTGCACTGTCCGGTCTGCGGGTTGCACAGCCCCCCGTTCTCACAGTCACAGCTCTGTTGGCAGCCCACTCCAAACCTGCCCTGGCTGCACTCTGCAGAAACGAGATGGAAACGCACTGATTAGAGAGACTGGCAGAAGCACTCTTTACACATAGATTTCTGCACCACATTCTTCAGCCTTGTGGGAATTCTGTACTGATTTCTGCGATCGCAAAATCCTGCAGGGGACTGGTGATTAAACTTCAAAACAGTGTAGCGATGGATATAAAGATGCACCCAGCATGCCATTCCAATGAGCAGAAAGCATTCTTATTATACGGTTTCATATATGCTAACATTGTGAAATCTGAATATTGGTGAATACTTGAAGAGGACAATTTGTAAATGAGTGCCGTTGCTTTAAATCCTGAAAATATTGTGCAGTGTAGCCCAGAATGGTTCAAATGCATTTGAAACGTGGTCAAAGTGAGCAATTACCCTACAGGAGAGGCAAGCTGCAATTTCAGTAGCTCCTTCATTTTTATTTCTTCCACCTAAAGGCATGTCTGAACACAGTAAATGGCCGCCTCTTCTGGTAAACCACAGGGGCGCGATCGTGGCATTTGCAAAGTCTCAGCTGATGGGAACGCGAGTCATTCCTTGACACACTGCGGCTCCAGACTCTCTAGTCTAAAATCTGTTTTCATTTATTTGAAAACAACAGCTCAGCGGCAAAGAATAGTTTCCAACGATGCAAAAAAAAAAAGATCAATAAAAATGATGATCTGCTGTCATCCCACCCATCTACCCTGTAGCAATCCTGTTTCATATTTTGCAATCTTGCAAGGTCTTATACAAACTGAAGCATTCGCGTGTTCGACAGAAACTTTGCGTATTCAACCACTTGAGTTGAGTTGACCTCCAACTGGAGTACATTATCATATCCTACAAGACAAACCCCAATCATCCTCGCTGCTCTCTTTTTCATTAAATCAAAGTGAGACGGAGCAGGATTTAGACTGGAATTACCGCTGAGCCCTGGAGTTACTGCTAAGCTGTAATGAGACAGATTGCTCAGACACAGGGAAAGTCTCGCTGGGACGGCTCCTGGCAGCAAACTAAAAGCACTTCTCAAAGCGTTCCTCTGTTCAAATGTTTCATGCAATATTACCGCATCACAATTGAAGTGGTTGAGGGTGCCGGGTGGTTCACATATGACACTGAGAATATCAATTAAATTCCACAGCCACTCTATTGCGGTCAGTCAGTCAGATGAAATTACCAGAGCGGCTAGTGACAAGCAAGAGTGGAAACCAGTAAGCGTGTGTGGCCGCTCCCTGTTGTTTACTGGTCATCATGGAACCACCGCAAGAGTCTGCTAGAATTCCCATCAGGGAATTTCACATGACGTCACATGGTGAACACGCAGAGCACTTACCCAATTCGCAGGCATGCCCGGTCCACCCTTCTGGGCACGTGCATTGCCCGCTGACGTGATCACATGACCCGCCGTTCTGGCACAGGCAGAACTGCTGGCAGCTAGCGCCGTAGAAACCGGCCGGGCATGCTGGGAAAGAGAGATGAAGAGTTTCAACTGTCTCGTGCATCAGGTGAGATCTGTTCTTGTTTGTCCGCACCAAAGATCCCATCACACACGCAACACTATATAAGATTGTTGCAGGACTGATCAGGGGTAAGAAAAAACCCATACAGGCATACAGCTAAATTAAGAAGCTTTCTTTCCTTTACTCAAGCTGCTTTCAGAATGTATCTGCTCTGTATGAGTACACTTAACTGCTTCAATGCTTTCTTTTTAAAGAATATCTATGTTAAATAACATCGCTGGGTCAGTGAGGGGTCAGGGGTAGTTACCTCGCTGGCAGCTGGGTCCGGTCCAGCCCCGTGCACAGACGCACTGCCCGCTGAGTGAGTCACAGCTCGCCCCGTTGTGACAGTCGCAAGTCTGATTGCAGCCCTCCCCGTAGGAATTAGTCTGGCAGGCTGCGGCAAAAACAACGTGGAAGCCATTAGAGGCAGTATGCAAGTTCACAAAGTCAGTAGATCTCATTTTGTAACAAAATCTGTAAAAACAGGATCCGGCTGAGGCACGTGGACAAGTAGATCTACTGCAGTGTGTGTGCTTGCAAGGGTGGCAGCATGTGTGCTTGCAAGGGTGGCAGCATGTGTAAGGTTGAGACAAGAACAATGCAGCATATTAGTGAGAGCCAGACTGACGCGTGTTTATATCAGCAATACGCATATGGAAGTATGGGTGCACTGGGTGTGTGCTATGTACAGTATGCATTGTTTCTATACAGGCAACTACATTCTTGCATAAAGTATATACCTGGCTGTTATGCACAACATTTGCAAATCAGACAAGTCCCATTCAGTTCTGCACAGCATGCAACATTGTGTTTTCCCTGAAGGAGGTAATTGCTGTGATCATGCGGGTTGTTTGACTCACTCAGGTTGCAGTGAGGACCGATCCAGCCGGCCCGGCAGGCACAGGTACCGGTCAGCGGGTCACAGTGAGCCCCATTCAGGCAGTTGCACTTCTGTTTGCACTCCATCCCATAGAACCCCTCTGGACAGGCTGCAAGAACACACACGGGTTCATTACAATCCTAACTAACACCTGCAGACAATGTGCAAAACTTTCCTTCTGCAACCCTGAGACACTGAGCACTGTCCCGCAGCCTCTAGTATTCAGCAGCTTTGGTACCAAGGTCTGTGATCCAGTAACTCAGAGCTGGGATGCAGTAACAAGGGAAAGTCAAATCCCACAGTGATGCACCTGAAGAACTTGACTACTCACGCCTCTCGCAGAAGGTCCCAGTCCAGCCAGGCAGACAGGTGCAGGCTCCGCTCACATGGTCGCAGGCCGCTCCGTTATCACACTGGCAGAGGTGCCGACAGGCCATCCCGAACGAGCCAGGGGGGCATTCTGAGGGCAAACAAAAAGTTAGAGAGAGAGAAAAGTGTCTGTTAAGAGAGAAACCAGGCTGGAGCAGAGAAGGGAAGCTCACGCACTCTGGTCACAGTGTCTGCCGCTGTGTCCCGCCTCACAGATGCACCGCCCCGTCACTGCGTCACAGCTGCCGTCGCTGTTCCTGCAGTCACACCTGTTCACGCAGTCAGGACCCCAGCGGCCAGCGTCACAGGCTGAAAGCAGAGGAGAGCGAGGCGAAAATATGACATTAGCATGGATAGTGCAACCCCAAGGCCACTTCAAAAATATATATTTATTGCAGCAATGGTCAAAAAACATGCATTGCACAATCCAATAAGAAAGACAAGTCTGCTTATAATAGAGCGTACCTCTCCTGCAGTTGTGTCCCATCCAGCCTGGGGCGCAGGTACAGCGTCCCGTGACGGGATCGCAGAGGCCGTCGTTCTCACACACGCAGCGCAGCAGGCAGCCCTGACCAAAGCGACCTGCCGGGCACTCTGCACAGACACACAGAGAGAGATCAGGGGTCAGTACCTGTGTTAGCGACACCTCATTGTCTCTGTCCACGTGTGCACTCCTGTACCTACCGTTCTGACAGAGCTTGCCCATATATCCTGGCAGGCAGTCACACAGGCCGGTCTTCTTGGCACACAGCCCTCCGTTGTCACACACCGGGCAGGTCTTCAGACAGCCTACTCCCCAGAGACCCTCAGGGCAATCTGACACAGGATTGAAGGCATGGGTTAATCAGCTCTGGGACTACACACACTGTGGACAGGGGTGCATCTATTATGCTCAGATATGGTTTTTTATATTAATAACAGGGTACTTCTCACTGACCCAGTTAACCCTTTCACTCCTGAATTATCACACTGAAGAAGGAATTCCTTTATTGCCTATACATGAGTTAGTTATTTTTTCCATATATTTATGCACGACCTCAGACTGGGACCTAGGAGTCCCGTGAGGTTCCAATGTGATTTCCGAAGGCAATGTTAACATACACAGCTAAGATAAAGCAGGTCCTCCTCTTTCAGGACTGAAAGGGTTAATTCATGTCCGACTGGATTCCTCATAGGCTGCCTGTGTTCTAATGTTGGAAGTGAAGTTTAACTCAAGTCTGAAAATTCAACACCTCTGTGACCTTCCATTACAAAGCCAGATGTGTCTATTATTATAATGTTTAGTTAGTGAGAGCTTGGCGATGAGGACAATAATAACAAGCACATCCTTCCATGCCAGAAAAAGAACAGAATCTCTTCCACATCCTTTGTTTTAAGCATGCAGTTTTAAGTGTGCATTTACAAAATAACCGCTGGTATTTATGTGCAAAGCCATCATTTGATAGCCAGCGATTAGTGTCCCTCATTCACAGCCGATAAGATTCCCACTTCCGGGCCAAATCACAAAGCCAAACCCACTGGGTTCAAGTTCTGCTGGGACGTGCAGGTCGAGCCAGACCTCTGGCACCCAAACGGAGCTCCTGTCCCCCCCTCTCTTGTCAACAAAGCATCAAAGAATTAAAAGAAGCATGAACCCCACCCACCCTCTTTCTTTCATGCCTCCCTTCCGTCTTATTATTTAGAAGCCCAAAACTATTGCCTCCACAATTGCAATCCCTCCACACACCACGGCTCTCGGCTCAGAATCGGAATCACATGAAAGGCATGAGAGGCTTATACTCCACTTCCAGTTATTTAGGCACAATAAAAGGAACTGTGCCAGATTGCTGGTGGCACACGATCAATTTCCCAAATATCACAGTGCCCCTTAATATCCAATGTGTTTTGTGTGCACTTGTATTGTGCTTTGTTTCCAGCTGATAGATCTCGCGCAGGATACCCTCACTGTTACTCCCTTGTTAAAGTAAGCTTGTCTGACACCAGGCCCCCTCTCCTCTCACCTCGCTCACAGCTGGGGCCGGTCCTCCCGGCAGGACACCTGCACTCTCCGCTCACCCTGTCACACGGGAATCCTCCGCAGGAGCACGGCTCCAAGCAGTTCACTCCGAACCTTCCCTCCGGACACACTGTCAAAGCAGGAGAGAGACGGGACATCAGGATGCCTGGCTGCAGCTGCACAGCCCCTGCTTACCTGTGCTCTGTGGCTAGCTTGCTGGACTGCAAGTTATTGTGACCTGGTGACCAGGCTGGCAAGACGGGCATTGTCAGTATGGCGATACCCGTGCTGTGAGGGCCCCAAATATATACATTAAAAAGCAAAACAAAAGTAAGCCTCAAAATTGAGAAGGAAATGAAGAAACAATAAAAAAAAGCTCCATTGCGTTTCTTGCTTTCCCAAAGTTGTTCCTAATTGATGACAGATGGTTTAATAGCTTCCAGGCGGACTGCAGTGTCGGCCAGCTCAGTGTCTCTATACAAATATTTATGTTATTTCCAGTGATAACCTCCCTGAGGAACCACATTTTTATATGCCCCTGATAGAGGATTTCCAATGTCGCTGCTGTACAGGCGATTAGCACGGACACCTCGGCAACAACCAGCAGCAGACAGTTGGCTTGACTAAAACAGTGGGGTCTTTGGGGCTAAAAAAATTGGAGCAACTCTTAAACACAGCTGAGTTTGACTCTCTTTGGAAACAGGCTTTCCAAAATAAGCTGGTTATTAAGGATCAAAAGGAAACATCCCAGTTTCTAAAGCCAGACAAAATCTCAATGTATTTTTATTTTTTTTGTGTCGTTTTTTTGTCCGGTCTACTGCCTGAATTATAAAACAGGAGATACAGTGATTAAAGCACATGATTTAAAGACCAGTATTTAAAGGATAAAGGAAATTTGCATTTGACTTCTTTAGCATGCCACCCCATTGACAATACTGATTTGAATTCCTACTCTTTGAAGCACAGTCTATTCCAGTAAGGACAGCTCACCTCGATCGCAGTTCTCGCCGCTGTAGCCCGCCGGACACTGTCTCTTGCACTCGCCGCTCACATGATCGCAGGGCACACCCGCGGGACACTCGCACTTTCTCCTGCAGCCAGAGCCATAGAAACCAGGGCTGCATTCTTCAGAAAGAAACAGTGGTTGTTAACGATTGCAGATAATGAACCATCTTTCCCACTGTTTATGCCGTGACTTCAAGCTAGATGCAGGCAACTTGGTTGCACTCTCTTTTGCTGACTGCTCTGTTATCCTAGTTATTTTTTCTGGACTGGTTCAGACTCACCGTCCTGGCAGGTGCTGCCGCTGTAGCCGGGCTTGCAGACACAGCCCCCATCCCTTCGGTTGCACTCTTGGGTGTTCCGTTGCACACAACGACACTCCTCCGAGCAGCCTGGGCCAAACGCCCACTTCGGGCACGCTGGAGAGAGAGAGAGAGAGGGGAGGGGGGAGAGAGTGTTAAGAAAACAGGTATTTTTGCTTCATGGACTATAGCTACAGTAGATAGATAGAAGTTTGTCAAGCTGATGGGTGCCCGAGGTACTCACGAAGGTGGCAGTATCTCCCGTAGAGACCTGGGTCACACAGGCAGGCTCCGTAGGCGCGGTGGCAGCGCCCATTGTTGGCACAGTTACACTTCTTATTGCAGTACTTTCCATAGAAACCCTTCGGGCAGCCTGAAAACAAGGACACACCTGATCATATCACATGTTAAGATGTAGAACCTTTGGTCCGATGAGCGTTTTAGCTGCGCATGGCCTGGTAAGAGATCAAAGGGCACTCACCATCCTCACACATCTCCCCGCTCACACCCAGCGGGCAGCGACAGCGTCCGGTGACGGGGTCACAGGCTGCCCCGTTCTTACACTTGCAGGAGAAGCTGCAGTTCTTACCGAAGGTCCCCTCCGGGCAAGCTGGGGCAGAAACAAGGGCAAAAAGCAGAAGAGATTGATGGAGGTTTGTTTCAGTCCCTGCTCCTTCTTGCATCATTTACTGTCCTTTTTATATAACGCAAAATAACAAGCACTATCAATTGAATTTTTCTATTCTATTTTTTTTATCATTTAAAGAATTTTAAAGCTTCCAAACTCCATCTCTGACAATAACTATTTCCAAAGATTTTTCTAGTTGGTTCTCCCACTGGAATGTTGGTACTCAAATGGGTTTGAACTCCACTGCTGTGAGGCTTGGCGAGGTGAACACTCTGCTGCAGACTCACTCTGGTTGCACACGGCGCCGGTCCAGCCATCAGGGCACTCGCAGCCATCTCTCTCGGGGCCACACACCCCTCCATTCGAGCAGTCCTCACACGTCAGGCTGCAGTCGTGACCAAACGTGTTGTCCAGGCACACTGAGAAAATCAACAGGAGAAGGGAGGACTCAAACCTGATTCCTTATGTGTACTGCAGACCCTCTGGCCTGCCTGAGCAACGCTGTACCCCTGCGCCCGTTTTACCGAATTTCTCAGCCAGGGTGTGTTCTCCACGCAGCTCCCCCTCGCCCTCGTCGTACTCCTCTCCCTCCTCGAAGAGCTGGGTGTACTCCTCTCTCAGCAGAGTCACCTGGGGGATGGGTCTCTCCACGGGCCGCTGGCGGTTCAGGGTTTCCATCGGGTCCACCAGAGCTGCAGGGACACACACACAGGGGTGTCACCCAGAGCTCTGCCCTCAAAACCGAGGCACCACCTCCTCTAACAGTGCCACCTTTATAACCCCTCTGCGCGGTTCTTATTGCTTATCTAACGGGCAGTGTGTGGGGTCACGAGTTCGCATCCAGCCTCCGCCCTGTTACACTAAATAGCTAAAAAGTCAGTACACATGAATATATAAATTAAAGTGGGTTAATGCAGCATTCAGAACTACTGTATAACACACCCAGTCATAAGAATATGTAGAAGCACCACACAGATGAGTACTAGTCGTTTGTATTGCTAATTCAGAAGAATAGTTCTATTAAAAAACACAAATAATTAACACATACCACTGAGTGGGTAACACTGTGTCTCTGCTTCTTTAACCTGCATAAGCCCTAGTAAACGGCTCTTGAGCAGCCAGGGCTAGGAGACCGAGGGTCGAGGAAGGCCCTTGGTCCTGTACTTACGAATGCAGCTCCTGCGGTCCTCATCCAGCTTGTGTCCGATCTCACAGTAACACTGGAAGGAGCCAGCAGTGTTCTGGCAGGTGTGATCACAGCCTCCGTTGTCAGGCAGGCACTCGTCCTCGTCTGTAAAGATGGGCACAGGGATCGAGAAGCCTCGGGATTATCACCTCAGCACGGCACAGTCCTGTTACGCAACATGATCTGTGCAGTGCTGCAAATGCGCTGTGCTAAATGCAGTGCACAAACTGGACTGGACATGTACCGTACTGAAGCATACAGAAAAAGCACTTACTGTGCAACAGGAACACTCGTGGAGGGCCGTATTCATCCCTCGAAATTATTAATTCTGCACAAGTTCTATGCTTTGTACTGATACACTGATGTACTGTTTTGGTGCATTTAGCAAAACCTCCTTATTGAGTTCTTACCATCACAGCCACACCCATCAATGTTGAGCCTGTAACCAGCCCGACAGTAGCACTCGTATCCCCCAGGATAGTTAGAGCAGTCCTGCTCACAACAGGAGTCTCCTCCTCCACACTCATCTATATCTGCAGAGGGGAGAGGACACTGTTACTGCAATACTGTGAGCGCTGTGCGAACCGAAAACCAATCGCCCTCATGAAGCTCAAAATAAAAGAGGTTAGGGTCAGCCCTTCTCAAAGCACCCATTCTGGACCATCAGCGATTATGTCAGTATTACTCTCATTACTTTTGACTGCTGAGTAGCATCAGAGGACAATAGTTCATTGACTATTGACTGCTACAGTGACTTGGGCAATAGCACTGGTTTAGCCAATAGGGTTGTGTGTGGCCATCTAAGGGTATAATAATATTATACACAGTGGTTTAAAGTCAGATATTTAAGTTTCCACTGGGCTGTTTATTGTCCTTATCGTATGTTATAAAGTTGTAAATCTTTGTATGGATGGTAGTTCTGGGATATTATGGATTGAAAGGGAACCTTGGCTTTGAGTTCTATTGCACGTAATTGATTTCAAATGTTCCAAATGCTAAAACTACACGTTTATTTTTCCCCAATAAAGAATGTACCCAGACAAGAAGGAGCTGGATAAATCACGCTCTCACACACAGTTGCTTTGCTGCACAGCACCGGGCTCTAAATTAATGCCATAAATCTTGAAACATAAAAAAAAAGGAAAGACAAAAAAGCCACTTTAGGGTATTTTAGTTATTCCAGACAACCGAATGAAAAATGTGACACAATGATTTTAATTACTTCCTTCAATGAAGAACGCAGGGAAAGGATACACAGCCCAGAGATATTTCTTTCATTTATTCTGATCCAGGTCATACCGCGGCAGTCAGACAGTCAGCTGCCCTCAGGTCTGGTAATAAGTCACCTGGTTGCGGTTGCCTGCGTGCATCAGAAACACAAGAGAGAGACCGTGCTACCAGACTCCCAGTCTGCAGCTGGAACAACACGACAGGAACAGGCTGAGGAAAGGGCATTCACACCCCAGGGGCAGGGTAGGTCAGGGCAATGTGAAATGAGTTTTGTCATCACATTTATCCACTCCAGGCATCGTTGCAGAGCTACTCGTGAGAACTGAAAGGTTTAATGAGTTTATTATTATATTCAAAAGACCTGAACTACAGGCACGTGGAATGGAAGATTTTTACCACTCTCTGGGTAGCTACATTTTGGAATCACGCTCTGTTTCAAGGGAAAGTCAAATCTGATTTTTTCTTTTGCACAGCTCTGATAGATCTGACCTGCTCAACACATGCCTGAGATGCACGTTACATTTATTTTTTTTTTAAAGTCTCCAAAGTGGACGGGTGTGCAGCCTTGGATCCGTGGACAGTTCTTAGAGATCACGAAACAGCGCTGTTACCTTGTATAGTACCTGCTCTGGCTTGTTTATAGGGGATGCCTGGCCTTGGATGGGAAAGGAGATCATACTGCCCTCTCGTTCATCTCGGAGTACAGTGTGCTCCTCCAGGGCAAGGTTGAAGCCCCTTTCTTTAAGTAGCTTCCCCCTGTTATGTGGATCTGCAGACAACTCCGGAGCCCTGTATGCAATCTACGATCTGAAGTCGTGTCATGGGCCACATTCGCAAAGCGTGCATCCCGTCTATTTTGTATTGCAGCGTATGGACTGTCTAGGCTCTCTCCTTACCCACGCATGTCTTCTGGTCTTCGTCCAGTGCGTTGCCATAGTTACAGCTGCAGACCGGTCCGGCAGTGGAGTGACTGCAGTGGTGCGAGCAGCCCCCATTGTTGGCCTCGCAGCTGTTCACAATCTCCATCTCGATCCCTGGGGGACACAAAGGCGATCAGTGCTACATGCATACTCTACAAACATACCGTGTATTGTTTTTCAGAGACAGGGACAGAGGGAGTGGGGCTCCAGGGTTGAGGTGAGACTCACTGTAGCACTGCTTCCCGTCGGCCCCCAGCTCATATCCAGGGTTACAGACGCAGGAGAAGGAGCCCCGCGTGTTGTGGCAGCCATGTGAACACAAGGCTTGGCCAGTCGCGCACTCGTCCAGGTCTGCAGTTCAGAGACACACATGGAAACACCTGTCAAGCTGAGGTGGACTCCATCAAAAAAAATAAATAAATAAAGCAACCGGGATGCTCAGTGAGACTTTCCAGAGGCTCAGAACAAGGAAGGCTTTGTTGAATCTTAATGCATGTTTTCGACTGTCTGCCGATTTGATTGAATAGAACCCCCCCCCCCCAGAAGCAGATTTGTACCTTCACAGCTCCTGCTGTCGGCAGCCAGTGTGTACCCAGGGTGACACTCACAGCGAGCCACACCCCCTTCGCTCCGGCACTTCTGCATGCAGCGGCCGTTCCTGTCCCCACAGGGGTCCATCACTGGAGAGGAGAGGATGGGAGAGAGCACGATCAGGGCAACAGGTCAATATGCACCAGGACAGGGAAAGTGATTTAGTATAGATGCATCCCTTTTCACATGTCACTACTGCAGTACAGACTCACTGTAGTACACATGTATATATATATATATATATATATATATATATATATATATATATATATATGGTGGGTTGTGTGTGTGTGCCAGGGACAGAGTGGCGCTGGGGTTGCAGGAAAGGCACACTGCTAACGGGCTCAACACCAAGCTGCCAACGGATACACATTTCAAACACAACGCAGTGAGGCCAGCACGGGCAGCCAAGTCTCTATAGCTCTCTGGAATCTACTTAGCTCCTGCTGTTACTTTCCTGTTTGAACGGATTTATCTGACATTCTCATGCATATATATATATATATATATATATATATATATATATATATATATATATATATATATTATATTGCGGTTAAAATCACGGAGTAGCCAAGGTCTTTAATCATAAGCGTCTGATGGTTTTTTTATTTGCAGTGGCAGGGTAGTTTAACAGCTTGACCAGACACGGTCACTTCATTTCGCTATGAGCGTTCTTCTTTTTTTCAGAATTAATTTACTGCACGGCCATCGTGTCCGATGTGTGTGTGTGTGTGTGTGGGGGGGGGGGGGGTTCTGTCTGTTTGGTTACCGCTCAGTGAGAAATAGATTCCAGACTCTGCTTTACTTGATTTAAAAGGAGGTGTATCAACGCTGGTATTTTCCCTATGTCGACAGTGCTAAAGATCCCAGCGAAGGTGCCAGTGGAGTACTCACGTTTACAGTGCTTGCTGTCGTCTGTGAGCTGGTAGTTGTGTCGGCACCGGCACTGATAGTGTGCCATCGACAGCTGGACGCATTCCTGCTCGCAGCCTCCATTGCTGATAGCGCACGTGTTCACAGCTGGGGAGAAAGGAAAGAGGCAGCACGGTTATTCAGTTTTCTATTCGTTCACAAGCAGTTCTCTTTTTCTCTGTACACCGAACCCGACGAGAAAGCCAAAATAACTGTGTCCTGGTGCCTAACAGTGTGTGCTCAGCATCAGGGTCTGGCTTTCTGCTCGTGGCTATCCCTGTTTGGGATTCAGGTGAAATTCTCATTGAGTTTCCGTGCCCTATTGAAATGAATTAGCTGTAGGGTGGATAACCTCTTCTGGTTTGAAATCTGTATCTGTGACAGATTTCCTGCATTAATATCTGCCGCGCTGAGCCATGTGTGCGCAAGGCTTCAGCAATGCGTTTAGTTAGCTTTTTGCTTGTAATATTCAATCAAGACAGAATTCCCTAGGGGCGACTTAGCTGTGCCATAAGATAAAAATTAGTTTCACTAATTCAAACGTATGTCGCAGCTGACTTTGTAATTATTCAGGTCCGTATTGCGGATGTTTGATGGAATCTGCGTGCCACAAGGGCAGTCTCAGTTCTTGATGATTACTTTGTTTGCACTGAACGCTCCATTAACACACTTGTAATGATGTATTTAGATATTGAGTGTAACAGGGCGGAGGCTGGATGCAAGCCGGAGACCCCACAAGCATTATGAATGCAAATAAGCTGGGTTTGTCTGCATTCGTGGTTTTAGAGCTTTTAATCTTATTTCAATTGTAGTGCATCACACAACACTGCCCGTTACACACACACACGCACCACACACACACACCACACATCTTTCCTAAGACTCGTTCTTTGTGGTTTTGTGGAATTCTGAATGCATCGGTTTCAGGAAATCCAATTCAAGGTCAGGATCACAAGCACGAGGCCTCTCAATGAGATTTTCTCCAGATCTCCGAATACATTTGTATTTATTCATTTTCTCATTGAACCACAGTATTGCCCAGAAAAACGACGAAGACTTTGGATTCAGTTTTCAAGTCTGGCCAGATTGCTTAACTTCCTCAGAAACTCAAAGAAACAGGTGCTAGGAACGTGCCTGAGCTCTGCCATCCTTCTCAAAGTGCAATTCCAGTCTTCTCTCCTCGTCTGGACTGAGGTAGGAATCCTGAGCTGCCGCGCTTGGTTGTCACGGTGACAGGCTGAGTGAGGCCTGCTCTGTTTTCATGTCGTCAGGGGGGCTCCTTGTCATTTTCTAGGCCTGTCAAGCTCTGTTGCTTTAGTTAAAAACTCACAATTATGGGGATAAAATCCTGACATGGGCCGTGTCTCGTTCATGTCAATATTTATACAGATTTCTAGCCCCCCTGACCCCACCCCCATCGGCTGCAGCTAAGAGGGTTGCAAAAACATGACCTGCTGTAAGTTGTTTCATGCAGGATGGCAACACCATTTCCCCCCGAGAAGCCTGATAGTTATGTTTACTTAACTCGTAATCAAGGGCCATGTCTTTCCATGTTATTAAATGGTTAAGCTCTTCAGACCTGGATAGAGGTTTTGTTGATTTAGAGTATGGCTGCAAATCTTACATAACTAGTAAGAAACAACAAGCAATAAGTACATTATTTGAGGCTTTGTTACATCCAGGATTTGTTTTTTAGGAGGTATCTATGGTATGGATATGTTTCTTAGCCCTAAGGGAGTACTGGCACTCTTCTATTGCTAAAACTGCTAGACAGGTTTTTCCAGTAGTGTGTTTTGCAAAGCTGGACTGAAGAGAACTAAATTAAATACTTAATTAAAAATAGCTACACTTTGCTCTTGAAACCGGTTTAAAAATTATTTCCAGATCAGTTCCTAGATTGAGTGAAGTCAACTTTCCAATTCCAGGAATCTAAGCTGTAGGATTCAAACCCTGATCTCCCGACTCCTGGCCCCGAACTTTAACCTTTTTTTGTAACTGGAATAAAAAAAAAAAAAAAAGGACAAACTAAAACAGATCAATCCAGAGATAGTGCAGCAAAACAATGGAGCAGATCCTGAAAGAGGAAACTAATGAATTATTCCACTCCTAAACTGTATGGAAAGCGTTTCTGTGGCCTCTGTGAAGTGCAGAGATGTTGGATTGCTTTCTTGCGGGAGACTGACATTGGCAGAGACTTAGAGCTCTGGTGCCTGCCAGCCAGCCGCTGCTGCCAAGAACATCACATTAATCAATGATCATGGTCGCCGAGCGGCAGGGGGGGGGGGACTGAGCAGTGCCATGCCTTTCAACAGGCATTGGAGCGATAGCATCAGGGGACAAAGAGCAGGAATTCAGAAGCAGTCCTCAGAGCTTTACACCGCTGCATTGTCCTTTGTGAGATTCCCACAACTCTCTGGAAATGCCACAATACCTCCTTTACTGCTTTTGCCCAGAGTGATGTATATCGTTACAGGAACATAAGCCTTTTTAAAAAAAAAAAAAGGCACCTACCTTCTTCAAAAGGCTCTGTCCTTGAACTGCTCCCCATTTCAAAAGAGCCGCCTGCCATGCTGTCGACCGGGACTGCATGGGACAGGATCAGCGCTCAGGAGCAAAGAGCTTGTTTTGAAAACAGGCACCTCCACAAAGTCTTCCGACAGACCGAGTCTAGTTTGCAGCATCTATCTATCCAACTGTTCAGCTGGCTAGCTCTCTAATTATCTTATACACACCTGCAGTGTCTATGGAAAATGAAATTGGGGATTATCAGATTTTTCCAACACGCCCTGCTGAGGTTGCCAGAAAGAGTTGCCCAATAGTTGGTGTTTGCATGGGTTTAACATCCCACAAGACCAAACCTGGACCCTATCCTGTCCCCCCATAATCAGCTCTCTATCCGCAGCCCAGCGTGACTCACCGATGCAGGTCCGTCCGTCCGTATGCAGGCGAGACCCAGGCTTGCACTCGCAGTAGTACGATCCCGGGGTGTTCACGCATTGGTGCTGGCAACCTCCGTTGTGCACTTGGCATTCGTCAACGTCTGCAGATTGACAGGAGAAAAAGAGAAGGAAAGCACATGGTTAGTATTGTTAGTGATTGTTATCATTAGCAAGCATTTCCCCTTTAGCACAACTTGGCATTGTTAAACAATCCTGTCCCAAAAATAAAGTTAAAATCTGTGCTTCTCACAGAAACCCTGTCGAACAATTAGCCTGTTCAGCTTTCCCTAAACAAATGGAATGGTTTTACAGCATTCCAGCTTCCCTTAGGCAAATAAATAAGGATGTAGCTTGACTGCCATTCAGAAAAACAAAGCCCATATGAAGACGAGAGATCAGTGAGGTGGGAGCAGCTCCTGCAGTTCAGCTCCACTACGTAATCCATCTGAAATGCAATGCATATTGTACCAACTTAAACAAGTACACTGAAGAAGGCATTAACCAAAGGGTTTTACACCTCATATAAAACACTTTGCATTGTGCAGAAACCTCCACTAGACCCCTTTCCCCCTGTGAGATGATAATATATCTCCACAGCTCATGGCCGCAGTGATGATATACTGTAATCAAGTCTTGCTTCTGCAAGGAACTGGAGCAAGAGGTCCTGAAGCGCCTGCCATTGCGATTGCCAAAGCCTAGACAGCTGCCGCGTTGAGGACCTCTGATCCCCTGCCTTCCGCCTGGAAGAATGTGTGTTCTTGTAGCACCCAGAACCAACCCTGAAAGTTTTTGCAGGGCTGTCCACTTTGTCGCCTGGGGTCAGGGGTTTACTAATCAGCTATTTCCTGCAGATAATAAGCCCTCGATGGAAGCCGTGAGTCTGCATAACCGCAGTTAAAATCTGGACCTCAGGAAGCACGCTTCTGAGATGGGCAATCACTCTTAAATACTGTAAAAACAGGACCATCTCCTGGGATGCACTGATACCCCCCATGAGCCTCGCACTCTACAGCACGGTACCGCAGCCAGCATGCACACTCAGCACACACTGCTTCAAATGCTGTGTCTGATCCAGAGTAAATAATCCCTTTTCCTTGCCTTGCCTCTGTTTGTTATTCTTGCTAGGGTAACCTATTTCTTTAGCATGGCAGACTTTCCATTATATAAACCTAAACCCCATTTCATTCTTGAACATTCATAGTGGCTCATTGTTCTACATGTCTGTGTGCTTCTGCTAAGTGGCATCATCTTTTTCTCATGCTTTCTGAGTGCCACAACTATCTCAGTTGCTGCATTTAGACAATGCTGTACTGACAGGGAGCTGCGTGTGTGCATCACAGCCTGTGGGAACGATTCCCCGTGGTCACTTGGAATGGTTAAATAAATAAAAGTCTTAGGGCTCACCGGCAGGGGATCTCGTCCCATATCGCACAGCCTTATAGGAATTTAACAGTATGATGCAGCTCAATGATGTTTATCTCCTATTCAGCAAAAGCTATGTGGCTGAAGGGCAAAGACTGGCCACCCATAGTGCTGCATTGCTAACTGCACACCACAAAGGGATGGCAAAAGGCTTCTCTCTAAAACATGCATTATCTCTAGGCCCAAACAAATGCAATTCAGTGCAAAATATGATTTGTTGTTTTTGCGTGGGGTTTGGATTTGAAGACGGCAGCAGAGTTATTGCTATTTGGCTTCTGTCTGAATTCTCATGGTGTTTGAACTTGGCCCAAACTGCCTCGCTTGGCTGCAGTTTGCGGAGGCTGTAAAGCCTGGATAGCTGTATCTGATGTGGTTCAGTGTATGCTGTGAATGCTCCAGGTGTTGGTGTATGTACAGCAGTAAGTGTATGAACTGTCTGAGCGATCAGCATGTGCAGGTACGTGTCTCAGCTTGTCCCCAGCCCCTCGCTTGCTGTATTGTCTGGAATCCCTGCCAGCTGTCCCAGCTCCCCACTCCATGCCCCTGTTATCATTCCAGGGGCTGGGCACCGCTGGCAGACACAACAGCTGGATCACAAGAGAGGGTGTCTGGAGAACGTTGGGGTATCCGCAGCTTGACACAACCCCAGAATCTCCTTTTGTTTCATACTGTGTAAATACTGACCAGCGATTTAGCTTTGTGACGGTTTTACCACCTTTTCACACATTTTCTCAATTGTAATATATTTTCTCAATTAACAGGAGCTGCAAAGACTATGCTAAAGGGCTATGCTGCTTCTGAGAAATGAGGCCTTATCACACGTATTTAAAGTACTTGACTTGGGTTAAACAGAGTATGGTAGCTATGCTCCTAGGCAGGTGTGCAAGCAGTCTGGATATTGTGGTTGAAATCCCATTTAAGGGTTAATATTTTCCAGTGATTAAGGGGTCATGTATTTATGCATACATACGTATAAGTGCATTTAAGAGCTCTGCAGCCCTAACAGAGACTTATTAAATGTTAAGAATGAGAAGAGGTGGTTTAGCACATCATGGATGAACGCAAGCCAAATTATCCAATTAAAAACAACAACCAAAAAGAAACACTAAAAAAAAAAGCATCAGCTTTAGTTGCAAGCCATACCAGCGAGGGTAACGATAGCAGAAGAGCTCAGTCTGTTTTCACTCTGGTTTGTAAAGCGGTGTGCAGTTATTTTCATTCCACAGATCAGTCTGTTCGTGTTTCAATTTGGAACAAAACCAGCGCAGGAATGTGAGGTACGGCCGCTCTGTGCTGGATGTTTGGTTGCAAAACAGATGCTTCTAAATATCCCATAACCCCCCCCCCCCCGGGAGATGAGGCTTTGCCATGTTTGGAAGGCATGTGACAAGAGAGCCCGATCTTGTTAACAAAGACCTCATTCATTTGATCTTGAGAAAGCCTGCTCTCCTCTGGGCTGTACTGTGCTGCACTGTACTGTACCATGGGGTCTTCCTATTACATCACAGAGTCAGTAACCCAGAAGTCTACCAACTGGATCAGTGAACCAAGGTAGTTTTCAGAGTGTGGTTCAATTATCCAGAAAACCAGTTCTCTCAAGACTGCTCACAGCCCTTGCTTACATGATCCAGATCGGTTCATTCACAGTAAATCACTTTAACCCTCTTTTAATTATCTCCCTCTTGAGATAACAGCCGTTGTGTAAAGCAGGGCAAGGCTCAAGTAACACAGCACTCACTGATTCTAAAAGATTCTAAAATAGTGACTCAATATAAGAGCTTTTTAATCCATATTGAGCAGTCGTAGGAAAAGTCCTGTCTGGAATGTTGGTAGCTTCCTTGCATTGCCCCTTGAGACACGGATCACACTTAGGGGGTGAGGGAGTAGTTTCCATGCTCATGCCATCGTGCTACCAAATTGTACCGTGGTTTTGCGATGTGGGCTGCTGGACACTGAAACATGAGCCAACCACATTCCACTTCTATATACATAATTAATCCATTAAAACAAAAACAAGCAATAACAAAGACTCAATGAAAAAAAATCACAAAAACAAAATCAGTCACCAAGCGTACATCATTGTCGGTGAAGCTAGTAAGAAAATCCACATTTCTAAAGCAGTCACGCTCAGGTAAGGGGACCCCTCGATCTGTAACAGGACCGCAGCAACTCAAACCCCCGCTGAGTGTTGCTCATTAAGACCTTTGCTCCTTCCTCGAGACCACAGACACAATCAATAATGGGAACCACCTGCCTTCACTTAAGGAACTGTGGTTAACATGGAATCTTAATTGCTATAGGCTCCAGTGGCAGGGGATGAAGTCAGTAAAAGTCACAAAGTTAATCGTCTAAAAGAAAAATGCACCAGACAAAGCAGTTTTTTTCAAATGTATGCTTTATTTTAATAAATAAAATAATTAATAAATACATAAATACAAATTCTCTGTCGTGGTACAACCATCATTCATTAGTAAAGGTTCTATGCAACTTAAAAAAGGGCAAACTTATATGACCGTGTTAGTTTTCCTTTTGAATTTGTGATTGGTTGTTTGAAGTGCCATCCTTCACCCCGCAGTCATTATTCCCATCCCTGCACATTTCTCTCCACCCTGCTGGCAGCTCCTCAGTCAGGTTCTGCCCTATCAACCCCATCACACTGGCGAGCCGTGAATGGAAGATTGAGCGCAGATCAAACGCTGGCTGGGACGGAGGCAGCTGAATGAAAAGTACATTAAGGAGCTGCTCAAAAGCACTCGGATCAATTGAAATGAGGATGATCACGGGAATACGTTCATGGAAAAAAAACACAACAACCCTGCTGCATCTGAAGCCTGACAGCTCGAGTCAATCCTCTGTTTTTTAATCCCTTCCGGCAGAAATCTCAGTTCCTAAAATCTTCGATGCAGTGAGCCCTGGAGTTCCAGGGTCTGGAAAAAATTGAGCTGAACGCAGCCAAGCAGAGAGAGATTACAGTGGAATGCCCCAGCCTAACCAAGGGCTTCCAAGACCCTGCCAGGACCTCAATGGGCTCCTCCAACCCCCACCACCCCGACCCCAACCCCGACACGCACACAACTCTGAAGATAGGATAAAAAAGAGAAATGTTTTAGAAACCACAGACTTTAAAGGTTGGTTTTATAAAACTTAGCAGCGTTCCACCAGTTTTAAAGGAAATTTTGAATGCATGACAGTCTAAAAAGCCTAAATACTGTATGAAAGGTACATGCTAATGCAATGTTTGCACCTGATACTTAAATGTAGCTGTTGGTGTAAATGCTTGGGTAATGGCAGAGCACTAATTACATGGTGCCACTAAATATGCAGCTCTTGCAAAAGTACAACATTCCCTAAGGACAGATGAACAGGTTTTATGAATCTTTTTATACTGGCTTGTGATCACTCGTCTGCCTCAATTTAAAGCGTAACGAATGGCTCATTAAGCCTTGCTACTTGACAGCCCAGCTCAGACTGTCCGGGTCATTGCTGTCATGCTGACGCTGCTCCTGGTCACGTCCAGGGCAACACAAGGTATTTGAAATGAAGAATTAATTTCAGGTGCTGAATTGGAAGCTCTGGGGTGAGCCCCTGTAGTCTTCCCTGGACCCTTCCACTGAAAAGACAATCTTTTCATTCCGCTGGTTGTTTTTTTGGCTTATTTTTTAGACTGCCTGCAAAGATGGCCAGTGCTATGCGCTCCAAATTGCATTTTTAAAGCTAAGTCGCGACTCATACAATGCAAACGCAGACTCATCCACCTGGGCTTTATAAATGCAAAACATTGGCTCTCTGGTTTTCTCTTTGCGAACATATTTAGTAAGAATAGACATCCTGGGATCAATTAAACTCCTGAGAGGCGGTTGTTTCTTTTGTGCTGTGCTGTATTTGCTGTAGCTACAGGGAACCCACAAGGTAGGAACAAACCGCAATAGAAACAACAAGACCCACGTTTCCCGTCATGTCTTTACCCCGCACCCCCTGGCATCTAACTGAGCCTTTAAACTGAACAAGGGGCTGCCAGAACTCACCAGCATGTAACTGGGTCAAAGGAGCAGCAATAAACCTTCCTATTAAACCAGTCTTTCTCTCTGTTGCTTGCCTTGCCCTAGGTGTTTGTTCAGGGCACTGTTAAGTCAGTGTTCATTTCCGATTGTAAGAGGAATGAACTGGGTTTTTGTCTTCAGGAGTTTCTGGCTCTCCGTTGTAACTAGCACTAACCTTCCGGCTTGGATCTGGGAACACTGCACTGATCTGTGAAGTGCTGGCTTGCAGAAAGAATTAAATCTGTCTCCTCCACTCAGATCATTGCTTTAAATAAAGAACAGGCATTCCTTGTAGATATGTGGAGTACAGCTTTGAAAGTCTGTGTAACTGTAGGTGAATCTTTATAGAGCTGGCAGGCATGAACCCATCTCAACAATGCCAGCACTGAACTAGGAGAGCGTAATAAGAACCAAGCACACAGCTGCAATTATAGCAAATGCATAACCGAAATGCAGCAAGCAAAGCTCTTGGAGGGGTGGCAAAGACAAAAGGTGCGAGACTCGTGAAGCAACACTTACCCTGATTTACTTGGTAAAATGAGGTTAACCTGTTCAAGACCGGGTACTCAAATGCCTGATCAGTATTTCAATACACCTGACATTTTTGGTAGTTTCAAAACCTTGTAATACAAGAGCGGTCTTAAATGGTGCAGTCTATTTTATTAAGTTGCCAAGAGGAGATAAACTTAGGACAGAGGGAAGGAGGCACTTGTTGACACAGGGAGTGGCGAGTGTATGGAATGGGCTGCCCAGTCATGTTGCTGAGGAAGAAACACTGGGATCCTTTAAGACCCGACTTGACACATTTCTGAGATCAATCAGCTACGAGGAACCGGATGAGCGCTGATGGGCCGAATGGCCACTTCTCGCTGGAGAACATTCTTATGCTCTAAACATATCAGATAAAAACTACTGTATAAACTGCCGAAGTAAAGTAGATATTTCAAACACTGACGTATGAATAAATATTTACCAGTACCACTGGCTATATCAAGTACTTCTGCTCCTTAAATACTCATTGATGAAAACCACATCCCTTTTAAAACAAACACAGTGAATTACTGTTGCAGTGGAACAGAGGTGCATTGCAATTTACCAAGCAACACAAGAGGAAGCAGCCACTGCGAGTGCAAAACAAGCACAACAACAACAGCTAGCAAGCTCAGGATAGCCAGTAGCCCATTCGTTATATACGGGCACCTTAATGCTCGGTTCATTAAATCAAGTTGCTCACTTTACAATGTGTTTGGCTTTTCTTTAAACAGATACTAAAAGTGATCAAATACTGTTTTTGTATGCAGATGGATTTATAAGCCTGCGACTATGACTGTACCACTGGATCATGAATTAGTGTAGCGTGTATATATTCCCACTCAGCTGAATACCCAAATCCCAATTCAGCAGAGACTGGAAGGGCATGCGGAGGCTGTAACTCAGCACTGACCTGGTCCGATGTAGCCGGTCCTGTACCCAGTGTTCCTGTAGTAGCAGGTATAACAGTTCTTCCGGAGGTATCGGTACAGATTATTATCAGAACTAGAACTTGTACCAAACAAGCCACTGAAACAGCACAGCGTCAGCAAAACCTGACCCAACGATCCCATGTTGAATAACCCACAAAAACTTTATAGAGAAAAAAAAGGATGGGATTTTTTTTCTAAGTTAAACTAACACTAATTTATAATGTAGTGTAACCATCCATCTATTATTCCTCAGTCTAGTTCAAGAAAAAAAACATCAGTCAGCATTGGAATCAACAGAACATCTGGAGACTAAACTGCAGTTAAACACATAGCTCTCCTGCTCCAGCGCTGCAGCCACTGCATCTGTCAGACACATGAAGCCAACTCTCTCCCTCGCTCTCCTGCTGCTTTTCTTTCTACAGATCTCTGAGAGCTCCTTCCCCCTTTGCTTTTCTACCCTCCTCTTTCTCTCTTCATGCCTCCTTTTCAGGTAAGACCAAGCCCAGAAAAAAAAAATATTACAAACGTTTCCAGTCAAATACGTTATGGGAATGACATCACATTCCTTAACACACACACACACACACACACACACACACACACACACACACACACACACACACACACACACACACACACACACACACACACACACACACACACACACACACACACACACACACACACACACACACACACACACACACACACACACACACACACACACACACACACACACACACACACACACACACACACACACACACACACACACACACACACACACACACACACACACACACACACACACACACACACACACACACACACACACACACACACACACACACACACACACACACACACACACAAACACACACACACACACACACACACACACACACACACACACACACACACACACACACACACACACACACACACACACACACACACACTCACACACAAAAGCAGCAATAAAAACAAGCACTAGGAGAAGTTAGAAGAATGAAGCATGTCTGTTTTTGATCTAGATGGCATGAGATTAAAGCTACAGTCCCACTTGATCTTGTCAGCATCTTCTCCTGTGGAATATTATACGCAGCGGTGGCCAAAATATCAACGCGCTGCATTCACTTCAATGCTCTTCCCAGAGGCAGCGTGCAATATGTGTTGATTTTGATTAAATGTTTTAGCGCTACGGGGGGAGAGAAGATCAAGTCTCCGTCCAAAATCAAGCCTCCAGTCCAATCCAATGAAGCATTGCTGGATCCAGTGGAAGAGTATCGATCACTCAAGAGCTTCAGTTGAGAGGACTGGCAGTATTCTCCAGCCTCTTGACAAATCATCAGGAAGCCATGATGAATCCAAAGGTCAGACAATTTATTTATTTATTTATTTTAATAATAATGACCACGGAAAATATGAATATTTACGACATTATCGGGTTTCATTGAAATGAAAGCAAGCAATCGATTGTATTATAGACCTCTACTAAACAAGCCTAGACTTTGCACAAAGAAACAACAGCACGTGCTTTTATTGGATACATTGAGGAGCTATTTTATACCAGGAAGTTATACAATAAACCCCCAAAATCCATTGAATCTGAGATTCTGCGCACAGGACTGCCGTTAGTTGCGTTTTGCAAACTGTGTAACTGAAATGAGACACAATCAGAAATCACAAGGTTTTTGGAGCAAAAACAACATGATTTGTTTATATGGCAAAAAAAAAAAAAATCATTAAAAATTATTTCGCTGTAAAAAGTCTTAAAGTTCCAGCATTGGCTTAAAGGGGAACTCACCAGCTAGCACATTTGTTCTAGATTTTGCAAACCAAAATTGAAGCACAAACATATCCAGACTGTAGCAAATTATGACAAGCCTTTGTTGTTTCAATATACAGTCCAAACGTTAAATATGCTACAGCTGCAGATTTTGTTTTGCAGCCTGCGTTCTGAAACAAGATTTATGAGGAAACAAAAAAATGCAGAGAAATGATTCTATTAATGTTCTCAAATCTTAACGCTCCATTGCCCCACAGTCGTGTTCAGTTTTATATTTCAATATGATCCCTTACTAACACTCTTCGCTGGCCTGCCCTTCTGCACATGTCAATGCATCTGAAAGCAGACCTTGTTGCTTGTCTTGTTTGTTTACACTGAGTAGTTTCAGCAGCAAACACATGTGATTTCCCTCTATTTGAATTAGTCCACTTATTGATTTAAAGATCATTCCTCAAGCTCTGTCTTTTACTCCAGAAGCCGTCAAATGTCTTTACAGGGAACAGCTATAGAACTGGTGTTTCAGCCAGAGGGAGAGAGAAAGTGGGAGCTTGGCTTTCCCAGGTCTCGCGGGTCTTACTTTCCCTGCGTTGATCTTTCCCAGAATGGATTGCAGAGTAGATCAAGCACACAGCCAGCTCAGCAGAGAGGTACACTGTCCCAACTGCAGTGGGGACCCCTGGAGACAAGGGGCCAGACAGAACTGCTCTTATACTCCCTCATACATCTATAGCGATATAATAATACATCTACTGTCATATACCTGGGGACTGTGGGCACAGTAAAATTGTACTTTTTGACTTGGGGAAACACTGAAGGAATTGTATGTTATTAGAAGGTATAATAATCAAGGTGTTAAAAAAACAACACAGTCCAAAGACTGCGCTGCCAGACCCCAGAATACTAAATCCATTGCATCCGAGGTGTGTAACTGCAGGAGCAAAACAGCAGAACAAAATAATCGCAGACTCAACATCTCCAGCTGAACTAAACAGTGAGGAGTCACAGTAAAAACCCACCAATGTTTTCCTCAAGGGAATTCTCCCTGTGCTACAGGCAAACACAGTTTCGTGCATTTACTGAGCGATGTTGTTCTGCGTCTCTCACACATTTCGGTGCTGTAGTACACTACATACAGTAATGATCATGGTTAGCCCAAAACAACTAATTACAAGACAAGCGCTAGAGTTCACTAGAATGTTTTGTTTGGATAAGAACAGTGCGCTTGAGGACGGCAGGGAGTACCAGCACTCCAGGGTTCTGACCCCCCTCCCCTACACCCCAGGCTCCACTTTGACTTGTGGCTTGGAGAGATGCCCTGGATTCCTGGCAAGCGTGGTGCCAGCCTTCACCTGCCAAACCACAGCATTGTGAGCCACATGCACACACACACAAATACCTCCACAGTCAGGAACATGACATGCTGAAAGCTACAGGGTTTTAATTGCATTTTCATGTGACCCGCAGAAGGAAAATGTAATTGCCGCTCATTGGCAAGAATGAACCAAGCTTTCAAACAGAATTTTTTTTTTGTAGTGTATGTTATAGGGTAGAGGTTGAGCATGAACTAATAACCGCATTCACCACAAGCAAGCTTCTTAACCACAATGCTAAAGAGCCCAGGCTGTGGTTTTCAGAGCTTTCAACCTCCTCTGACCGACAGGGTACAGCACAGAATCTGTAATGACAGTGTGCCACACAACACTGCCCGGTACTCATGCAAATTTGAGCGAATGTGAATCAATACTTATATTTAGGTGAAATACAACACTGGTGAAGGCGTACACTGAAGCCTGAATAAACTATCGGTCCCCGAGATATTCAAGATCTCATTCAATCTCAACTGGAAAAGGAAAATGTGGAGCAGGTGATGAGCGCAGGTGGCTTTACTCTGCGGGTTTAAACAGACTGCATTCATCAAATCTTCTCTTCCAGAGACAGCATCCCAGATGTGGACCAGGTGCTTGCTTTAAGCAGTGAGATCGATGGTGAAGAAGCTGCTCTTGCATTGCCAGAGGATTCCAGAGTCTGCACAGCGCCAGGCTATACACTATCTGAGCTGGGTTGTTGCCTGGCTTGGACTCAGCTGGTCTGGGTTGAACAGGAGAAGGCTCAGGTGTTCGCTGATTGAGGACAGTGCCGTGGATCAGGGAGTACATTTTAAAGGAGTACATTTTATTTTTACTTTTCCTTTTTTTTTATATAATCAGAAACTTATATGCTATAATTCTATGCTACCAAACTACGAGGCTATGAATACTGTGTGATACCAGTGCAGTATAATACTACTGTTCAACTGTTAGAATAATAATGCAATAATAAAGAACAGTCAGGATAGAGTCTAGAGAGAGCCCTTCAATAGCTTTCACTATCCTCAAATGGCAGATGATGTACTGCACTAGTTCACTGATTAAACATCTGCACACTGAATGTGTGCGAGCGCAAACGTGTTTTCTCATTGGAGAAGTGATCAAGCTCTTTATCCTGATATATTTTCCACAATGAGGAGCCGAGCTGTGCTGGAGATTCCTTTGCTCAGCTTGTCGATCACACACCAGGAACAAAGCCCTGGCAATGCAACGCTCCACATGTCCCTCAGACAGTGGCCTGCTAATTATTCCACATAAATAGCCAATCACGCCGGCTGAGGAGGGTTATTTTCCCTGGGAATTCATTGCAGATGTCTTTCCCTGATCGGATTGGGACTTTCGTGTTGATTTTGGCAACCGTGGAGTTTATCTATCAGTTTCATCTTATCTGTTCCACAAAGTCGATCCACACTGACAAAAAAGTAATAATACACCCCCCAAGCACAGCTTAGAGTTGGGAATGAGATTCCTATTGTGAACGTGTCGAGGTTTAGACAGACAGTCAGGTGGACAGGAAATTGGTTGTAATTGGTTTTGGTTCACACCTTACCAATGCAATCGGTACACTTTGAAAGAAAATTTAAAACTTCTCGTTTTGAGATTTGACATGCCAGAAGTTGGCTCCGTCCGCCTGCGTTCCTGAATTCCAGTACGATGTGTTCCCAGAAGAGTCCTCGAGAAGGGAGAGCAATGTTCCTGTCTTTTTATTGGACTGTCTCATTTCCAGCAGCCTTTGAGTCATCGGTCATAATCCGAACAATTCCAAACCTAAATAGGGCAGCATGCTTCATCACACAATTGGAATTCCTTCACAGTCTTTCAAAAAGAAAATTAAAGACATGTCCACAGACAGCGTCCAATGCAAGTATATATTTTTTGTTGTTTTTTTACCTTTTATGGGTGTGTGCTTTGCATGCAATGGCTATTAAAATACCTCGACCCACACAATGATTGAATATGCAAAACTGATTAAATGGAACCAATTCCTTTTATATTGTAAGCCAGTATACCAAAGAACCATAGAATGAACTTCAACAGCAATACTTGGGGAATGATTGATACAGACTTCATGCCAACAGAATGATTATTTCTCTTTGTTTGAGAGCCCAGGTTCCAAGAAGAGAATATCACTCGAGAGGAACGGATTTCATATTTTGTCCATCCAGTTTTCCCTTAATCACTTACAGGTTTGGGTACTGTAATGGTTAGTACTTTTAGAAACACCGTAGGGGAAGGTCAATGACTATGCTACCCGGACAGACTGAATGAATGGAAGCCTGTGGCCATCATCTCCCTGTCTGGCCTTCATTACTGCTGATGTAGATGTTGATTAAGACCACAGGAAATAAACAGGGAAATAGCCCTCTCTCTATATCTCTTACATCCATATCTGTACGTGAGCCAAATTACCAGCTGAGCTCCTGCAAACACACACACACACACACACGCACACACACACATGCACACACACATGCACGCACACACACACACATGCACACACACACTGCCTCTGCACCTTACCGTAATGCTCACACTAAAACTATGAGAATTGTTGGGCAGATAGCTGTTGGAGCAGAACAGTGCTTTATATAAATACATGGGTTATTGAAATAGCTCAGCTTCATCACAGGGACACTGGGGAAATAAATGCCATGTGCTGCTTTTATGAGATGATGCCCCCTTCCCTTGTTTAGCAGCTTGCGTGCTGTAATGAGGTGTGGGGCTGAAGGTTGAGGTTTCCTGTCTAAAGAAATATGTAACGCAGATGGAAGCCAAACTAGGAACAGAACACAGAGGCTGGAGGCTTGTGACAAGCTCTATAGGCTAGCATGGCGTTGGGTACCCTTCAGCTCACCCAAGCTGACCACTGGCCAGAGGGCTATTGATTGAGACGCCTTTTCTTTCACTTAGTCCCGTAAAGCCGATCACTGCAGCCCATACAAAATAGTGTTGTATATTGTGGGAGCAGAAATGCAATCAACATGTTCAGATTGCAAAATGAAAAAGGCCGAAGGACCGTTTATGGATTTGATAGAACCCCCCCAGCCCACCGGCCCCCAGAACTGGACTGGAATTTTGTCATCGCTTCGCAGCAGTTAATGTTCTTCAGTGTCTGGTTTTCTTTGTTCTCTTTGGAGATTTGTTCTTTAGTGTTTTATCGTCTCGTTGATCACATTGCTGTTTTAGGTTGAAGGAAAGTCGTTTAAATGGGCGCATGTTTTCTCTTTGAGGTCAGCAGTTAATATCAGTCCCTGATGTTTCTGTCTTCAATGGGAATAACAGAGCATTACTAAACAGGGTAGGAATACTGAATCACATCTCACTACAGGTGATAGACATGCCATAGGATTTTCAAAAGGAGTATGCCGTGTAATAATAATAATAATAATAATCTTTATTTTTAATATAGCGCCTTTCACAATACGAATTGCCGCCCACAGCTTCACATGAATAAAACATTGATGAATATTAACAAAAGAATTCAAGAAAAGAAATAAAAACTAAAGAAACACACAGAATAGTAAAACAAGGCAGAGAATGAAAGGAACATCATTTTAGCAAAACAACGCTGCATTATATATATATATAATGGCAACTGTGGCAGGGCAGGGCCCTGCCTGTAAATATTGTTTTGTGGTGCTTTGGTGGTGGTTGGCAGGGATAGGGTTAATTTCCTATCCCTGCCAAAATCCATGTGAGAATGTGGCTGGAGCTGATTGAATAATTGATAATTAGGCTCCAAGCCACATGGTATAAAAGAGAAGAGAGAAAATCCTTTGTTTGGTGGAGGGAATTAGGGAGTGAAGAAGTTTGTTTTGGCCCTTGAGTTGGTTATTTGTTTGTTTCTGTTAGTGTGTTTGTGATTTGTTTTTGTTAAACATGTTATTTTGCACCGTGTTTTGTTCAACTTTTTGATCTGTTTTTGTTGATTAAACTGTGCAGCCGTGCTTACACTGCAGCTTCCTTGTCTCTGAGTCTCCTTGCCTGCCGACACCACCTGGACCCGCAACGCTGTCCTGTCACAGCAACGTAGAAAAGAGATTTAAACTGAATTAAGAGGGTCAACTGACTGAAACCTCCGAAAGGATACAATTGTACCAAAAAGATGGTGTTTAAAAAAGAAATAAATAAAAAATCTGCAAAATTTAAGTCTGCAGAGCTGCAGGTGGCCTTGTCCTGCTGCATATAAATATTGACAGGATGACATCATGGCTTTTTCTATTTTGGGATCAGAAGGAGAAAATACAATAGAGAGGTGCTGTGTCATGTGATCCCACTGTGTGAGTGACTGGGCTCCTCTGATGTACTGGAACTCCACTCTAAAACCCGCCCCCCTCCCCTAGCCCTCCAATTACAGCCCAGACATCACAGAGTCAGTGTGGACCTAGCCCTTGTAATAAAGACAGAGTGCATTAGCAGCCCTAACTGCAGGGTATGTTCACTTTACTGTAAATTGTTGGTTAAATTGCTGCGTCATGTTTGTTCTCTATTGCTTTACCTGGCTATTAGGCGCTCTAATGCCACTCTGAAAGAGGACTGGTCAGTTCGTCAGGGCAGTAATTACAAATCGTTTAGGAGACTCTCTGATGTACCTGCCCCCTGTCATCTTGTTTCCCATGACTCTGTTGCTTTGTTTGCTTTAACTCTTTAGATGCCCCGCCTCCCTCTCCCCCGTGTCATCCTGAACTGTGTACTGACTGTTTTGTATTGCCTGCACCCCCAGGCGCGCTGTCTACAGATCTGATAAGGTAATCATTCCTCACCCTGCAGAATTAGCTGTGATCACAAACAAGACATGCCCGCTACTCGCAGTGACACCAGCATTTAAAAAGAAACCAAACAAAACCTCGAAAGAAGACAAACTGATGTGAAAGGCAGCACAAACTTTTCTAAACTTTGCTTCTTGACTGTTTCTTTTTTTTTCTATTAGATCTCTTATGCTCACTGTGCATGTTTCTTAAACAGCCCCTCTGAATTCTACTCCCAGTGGTGGCATTATTCAGAAAAACACTGCTCAGCCTTTTTATTTGACTGTATTGCTTCCAGCAGCTTTAAAAAAAAAAGCTAAATTCCATTATATAAGGTTTGCATGAGCTTGCACAATAACATTTGATAGCTTCCTGATTAAAGACATTCAGTATACAAGTCTAAAATATCTGCACACTAGCATTGACATGGAAGTGGCTTTTCATGAATGATGCTTGGCTGGATGGATTTGTTTTTGATAATATAAAGGAATGGAAAATCAACTCAGCGACACGCATAACTGTTTTACATTTCATATCTGACGTTTGGCAGAAACATGTCATTTACGGACCAGAAAGCTGTCTAGGTTGTATCTCAAGGGCGCAGTTCCCAACCACAATGGATCCAGTCACATTTCCTTTTTCTGCAGCGTGGGTACAGTGCAGCAGAAGCTGGGTACTGGAACTCGTTAACCCTTTCCATTCAACGTCTCCAATTACTGCATCTTGACATAGCAGATCAATGTGTACTTACACATAATTAGCATTACTATACATAGTTACATGGGACTGTCTTTAAGTAAGTTAATGGCTATTAAATAAATCCATGCATTAATGATTAATGTGTTGATCTCGATACAAGAAAAGTTGTCTTACCTTTGCATCTGAGCACCAATCACAGGCAATGGTACCAGCACACAGCTTATGGATTGCTTGCCCCCACGTGATTTATAATGAGTGTATTGGACTCGAATCCCGTTGAATGCACTGTGAAGCCTGCACAAGGTAACAGTGCAGGTGCATTCCTACACCCCTACCTTCACACGTCTTGCCTTCCTCCTTCAGCTTCATCCCTTGGGGGCACTTGCAGTAGAAGCTGCCGATGGTGTTACAGCATTGAAACTCACAGCCCCCGTTCGTCTCCTCGCACTCATTCTTATCTGTCGGAGGAAGGGGGGTTATTTAATGAATTGGAAAATTAGTAGTAAGTATAAGGATAATAATGAAGCATATCCATTAATTAGTTATTTGGGGTATTTGCTAGAAATAATTCCATGAAACATTTTCGTATTAGTTGCATTTCTACTGTTTTTTTGCTGTCCCTAGTGTTTTGTAGGGTTAAACCGGTCCATGCATTTATCACTGATGGCTGCCCAAGCATGCAGAGATCATTCTGATCCAATCCACCCTCTCTGAAGGTTGGATTCTGTCCTCATGCTGGACAGGGATTAGCCCGGCTGTCCTTCCCTGTATCTTCTCAAGAGCAATGATGTCTTTTACTTGTGTTCTGTTACTGAGTGAACAGAAACAGCCCGGCCCCTGCATAGCAGCCCTGTTTACTCCAGGGTACAATTTGCACCAGATTGAAAAGGAAACACGGTGATTGTAATCGAGTTGTTTTCATGCAACCTTTGCAACGCTGGGGGATAAGAAGCTTTCCTGGACTGTGGGTCTATATTAATGATACAATGAGAGAAGCCCTTCAGTGTTTCCACCTCTTTGATTTAATATAAAAATGAACACATTATTAGACAATTAAACAAATGCTCTGCGTTCCCAACATCGGCGAGAAAGGGGGGCGCATCTGTAGGTTATTAACACTGGTCATCACATCCCTGCAAAATCAGGGAATTATTACAATTAACTGGAAATGCTTCCCCTGCAGCGAGCAACGGGTGAGAATTCCAGCAGTTACGCACAGAAGAACAACAGGATGAATAATTCATTGCATACTCTGGACCGGGAGAAAAAAGAAAATTGACTGTGTTCCTGTCAAGGTCTGGAAACCGGCAGAACAGCATGATACTCCACACCACCTCTACTGACGCTCCGCCCTATTTATACCACACAAGAAAAAAAAAAAGAGTCTTGATTCGCTGAAGACATGACCCGGCTTTCATATCGAGTTCCGGTGTTCCATGTTCCAGGAGAGAGTTCTGAGGTCTGTTCAGTGTTCCCTTTTCCGACAATCTCTTCTAAAATATCCCAGCTTTTCATTCAGAGTAGAATGTAGGCCTGGCTCATTTTTTGTGTGTGTGTTATTTTGGGAACTTTAAGATATTTATACAGGACAGGGCTGGTGTGTCTGTCTTTATTTTCCAGGATAGAGAGAGTGAAAGTAATAAATTAAACATTTTGTTCTGGTTTAGTTTTTTATTTTATTTTATTTAGCCAGATTGTGATCTTGACATCTCTATGATTCTCTAAGAGACAGGGTCACGTCAAGAGTACCTTATATAAACTCCAGTTTATTCAAATAGCAATACACACTGTACGGCTGCTTTATCCAAAACTAACAGATGCCAAATGGCAGCGAATATTTCTGGACTCGCAAATGCAAAAAAGCAAAAGGACAAATTCATGTAACAATATCCCTTGCTTTTTTCACCCTGTTTCCACTGCAAGCACATTTTCCAATATTGTTTGCAGAAGAAAAATAATAATAATAATAAATAATAAAAAAATCTATATATTGGATATGCTATTGAGATTCTGGCAGACTGTTTCCGGTAAGAGCTGGAACAGGCTTAAGGGCTCTTATTATAATCTCTGTTGTGTGCTACTGGCTGAGAACAGTATGTGCAATAGTACCCGTGCCAACAACTAGAAAAAAACACAATGAAAAACTCTCTGTTTGGGTTCAACACTCAAGCACAAAGGTTTGCAAAGCTAGGTGAGCACGTCAGCACTGTGAGACAACCAGAAACATGCCTTATAGTACACTGGAGAGATAAGCTCTATTAAATAACTAGGCAAGTGAGTCTAGTGGTAAGGGCTGTAAGACGTGTAGCAAAAACTGGGGATAAGTATAGAGGTAAAGTACATAGGACCCCAGATAATGTGGAGGCTGTATAGCTTCAGATGGGTTGAAACAAGTGGGGAAATAATGGTAGTTCTCCCATCTAAAAATGAGCCAAAGAACTATATTTCCCAGAATGCCTCAGCCGGGAGTGAGGCACTTAGTGACAGCTGTGGGTAATTGAGGGATCCAGCACAGGTATAAAACGGCAGGTTAAAGCGTCCTCAGGTTAGCTGTGCTACAGGAGGACGGGTATTGGGAGGGTTTTGCAGATGTGTGTTTGTAGGGTGTGTTATTTGTATCAGTGGCTTTGGATTGACGCGCTGACTGGAAGTCAGGGAATTGAGATATTTTGTTGAGTCGGCGCTTCTCAAGGGTTTTTTTTTTTTTTTTTTTTGTATGTTTTGTATGTTGTTTTGTGCTCTTAAAGACTCGGTGTGCTCGTTCTCAAAGCGCCCTCCTGAATAACATACTGGCATTCCCGTGCAACTACACATCTGTGGTCAACATGACCCCCTTCGCTCACGATATTTTACTTTTGGGGGCAACCTGATGCATTATAAAATAGATACATAATTAAACAACTTAACATGGTGCAAAGGGCATGTGTCCTCCAGTGTTTACTATGAAGTGTTACCTTCTACTGTTTAGCACAGATCGTTGTTTACCATGCATAGGAACCATTGCGACCCTGTCTCTGTTTCTGGAAAAACTCCTAAAAGCTGCAATCGTTTTAAAACTGGATCACCAACACAAGACGCAAGAGTTGCTTTGTTAGTTCTGTTAGTCATTGCACCACCGTGCAAATGTTTGATCTTGTATGTTATTGGTTTTGCAAGAACGGTTGTCCGGTATGTAAACAGTGCGTCTCAAAGCAGTGGTGGAGGCAATGTCTATCGTTGCACATTGGTTTTAATAACTGGGGTGGGACTTTGTACAGAACAGGAACAACATCATGTAGCGTGAAGGCTTTTGCAAAAGGAACGCTTGCAGGATTATAAGTTTTTACATCGCTGGCTCTGATTAGCCCCGAAGGGAAAGGGAAGCGTGCTGACCGCTCCGATTCTCCCCCAGTCTGATCACTACCATACTGTGTTGTATAAACAGCAATGAGAAACGTGCTGCTGCTGTTCCTCACTTTCACCACAAGAGGCCACTATTGGACTTAAATACCAAAAGCAGCGTCTGTTGTATGGTGATGAAAGGAGCATGCAGTTTATACATAATGTAAGCTGTGCAGGTCAGCAACTCTATGGCTTGATTGGCATAGCAACAAGAAGAGATCAATGTGTGTATGTGTAGCTAACACAATCCATCTGGGCCCGGTCTGAACCAATTTCCATTTCTCAGAGGGGTGCGATAGAGGAATACGTCACCACCTCTCTCTCGCAGTGTGAAATTGCACTCAGTGGCAGTTTATAACAGGATCTGAGGGAATCAGAAGCATTTATTACAGACGAAATAATCAGCTGAGCCGTAACCTCAATTAGCGGCGAGGCACGTGTTCTGCTAAATAAAACAGCGCACGCTGTACAAAGGAACTGCAATGACAAAATCTGGCCACTGGGTGGGACCCTGTTGCAATTAAAAAATGAATCGAAACACGGAATGGAAAGGGCTTTTTTTTTTCTTTGCTAAGCCATTCAAGGTGGGGTGATTTACGTCGGCGCTGGGGGGGCAAGACGTGTAGTCAATCACTTAAGATACACTAAATTACGTATTGCAGACGTAAACGTGCAGTCGTGAGAGAACTGAAAAGTGTGTAGAGCGCTCGGTAAATCAGTCACAGCTGACTGCACATTAATCCCCGAGCCTGCAAATCAATGCGCTCATCTAACTGTAGCACCTTCACCTGTCTCTTCCCAGATCACCACAAGATTTACTTCCAGAAAGGCTGGCGCAGGTTGTGCAACTGTGCGGTAATAAATGGCCAGGACGTGGGGTCAGCGCTTTGAAAGCATTCGCTTCGGAGCAGACAGCGTCAGCTGAGCAGAGGCGGGACAGGGGTATGCTGGGTTAAGCGTTTCGCGCGGTATTGCCTATTAAAGACGCTGTTGTTTAGAATTGAGAACTTCGAAGCCGCGATCGACCACTTTGTGAAGAAAGAACGCAGAATGGATTTTGTGAAGTAGCAGCCTGGTGAGTTGCTTTTAATTTACGTTTGCTTATTTCTAAAGCTTCAAAGCGTTACGTTGCGCAAATTGCACGAATCGGAGACAAAGCTACCCAACGCGACAGTCTGTTCAGCTTACTCACAAACCATGCCTTCTCTTATTTTATTTTTTTTCGTTTGTATCAAAGCACAAACATAGTAATTCTAATACATTCAATAAACTTTAGAGGGTGGGATGTTGACTGTGCTACCCCGGTAGATTGTGACTCTGCACGCCACTGTAAATGACTTGTCACCCCAGAAACAGTGCAGGAGGAACGAGAGGACCTCTGGTGTGTCTTTCCACCCAGGTGCACTGTAGAACAACCTGGCACTCCCGCCATTATCCTGGTCCCTGTTTACAGCATCACAGAACGGAACTCAGAACTCCCTGTGGTGGTGCTGGTGAGCCCGGACCTTTGAAACCAAGGATGGGACGCCTGGCAACGTACACACAGGCTTCACCCAGGCTTGATTTCAGGGGTCAAACTGGTTCACAGGGGCCAGGCTCCGGCACAGAGTTTACTGGACCTGACCCACACAAAAATCCCTTCCCCTTTTAAATGGGATTTCACATCGTTCTGTTACACTGAAAGGGTGTGTTTACGTTAAAGGGGAAGTCAAATCAAGTGCCAGTGCGTTTTGAGGTGGAGTCAATGAAGTTGACTCCTTAAAAGGGAATGTCAAATAGTTTGCAACAATGAATATCATGGCATGGGTTGTTATCTATTTTTCTTTCTTTCTTTCTTTTTGTTGTCGTACTGCAACCTTAGCCAGCTGCTGATGTTTTGTTGTTGACTCAAATTGAGTACCCTGCTCCAACAGCCTTCCCAAACAAACAGAGAAGCTTCTCATTATATCGGGCTTCCTGTCTGTTTGTTGTCGTTGTCTGGAAAGGGAAGGCTCTGACAGGAACTGCTCCAGGCCAGGTGGAGTCCACAGGTCACGATTTCTGCGTTTTTTGATTCTGAGCTTGGATGACCCTACAGGGTCCGAAGACTCGATTCACAGGAGCACTAAAGGAACTGTTTCCCAGCGGTGTCTTTCCTTAGCCTCTGTTTGTGTGTGTGTGTGTGTGTGTTGTGTGATACACTGCCGTTCTGGATTCTGCTCCGTCCCCTGTCGGTGAGATCAGAGGAGGTTAAAAGCTCTAAAAAACACAAGAATGCAGACGAGCCTGGCTGCAATGTGGTTAAGACGCTGGTTTGCAGTGCGCGGGGGGTCATGTACGTTAAAAACCTCCTTAACTAGTACACTTGTGAAGGCCTGACTGGTCAGTGATTGTAAATGTATCTCCAAGTTAAGAAAAAATAATTGAAGCACTCAATTAGTTTTAGTCAATAAACTAACAAAAAAAAAAAAAAACAGCTTAGCTAATGTCATTGAGGAAGTTTAAGATTTGTGCTAATCAGAGGCTCTGTAACATAACAATAACGTTGCATTGCTGTCAAACAGTCATTACACGACACAGTGCTCTTTAAGGCAGTTACAGACTGTGCTGTGTGAACACTGCAGACACCACACAGAGATCCAGACTCTCCCAAGCTGAACTCAAAGCTCTCCGTGGGTGCAAGGCAGGTTTACCAGCAACCTTCCAGCCAGCTGTTGGTATGCATACCACTGCTTCTTCGTATTAGTAATATTGTTTTCAGTGCTGCCGCTGATGTCTCCACGTCAGGTCGGACTGCCTCTTATCCAGTTTCATTTCACTGGGAAGAAGGATTGCAGACAGTGCCTCCAGTCTTGGATCCACATGCAGGTTTACACAGAGCAAGTTCCAGTCATCGAGCTTGCCAGACCAGAAACAAGGTTCCAACATCTGCTTTGTAGACAAATCATTTGAGAAACTGATGTGCCGAACTGTTATCCAACCCCGTGCTGCGTGCCGTGAAACACAAACAGGAAAAAATGAGGGCAGTTGATCTAAACCCGGCTAAGTCATTTGAGTATTTTGTGCAACTAGCTGGATTGTTGTCTGTGAAACAGATGCGGGGGCTGGGTGCCCCCCCCCCCCCCCCCCCCCCCCACCCCCCCCCCCCCCCCCCCCCCCCCCCACCCCCCCCCCCCCCCCCCCTGCAAGCAAGCATCTTAACCACTGTGCAAAAGAACTGGACTCTCTGCATCTGTGGACACACAGCTTTCAACATTATCCCATCTCACCAACAGGGGGCAGAATCCGCCACAGCAGTGTATCACCCAACACTTTCCATTATATCAAGTACGAGGATGAATTGAACTTAATTAAAAGAAGAATCACAACCAGCTGGAGGCAACACGCATATCCGATCTGCCCATTGGGAAAATCCGTTCACTGCATTTCTTCATTAGCACCATTTTCTTTGGAAAAGGAGAGAGAAAAATAAAGTAAGCTGTAGCAATGCCTGAATTAAAGCACTCAGGGATTTAAATCAAGGGCTCTAGAGCTAGTTTTGAATTAGACTGCACATACAAGTCTATTGGGAGCCCAGTCCAGCTGCAGTCCCTTTGAACAGGACCCTGCCCTTCCTCGGTGCACCTGTGGCTGGCTTCGAGGAGGTCTCTCTGGGTGTGTGCGTGAGAGAGAGAGGCTATGGGAGAGCAATCCGGATGTCCGCTAGGAAATTGCACTGGTCACACTGCACCAGCGGGGAAAGAGATTACTAAGAAACACTGGAGAAGTGATCTAAACCAGAGCAGATAACCATGACCGTTAGTTAGTCCCTTAGTAAATCTTACAGCCTGTATTTGACTTTATTTTTCGCTCAATAAATGTGAATCCTCATATCGCACTTGTTCACAATCTTAAGAGACTGTTTTTCTGGAAGTGATTCATGTAACAGGTCTTATTCCTCTTATTGCAGTGCAAACATTTTGTAGCAGGGATGGAAATAAAACTCCCATTGCATAGCAGTTCCTTGAGTTTAATCAGACACACCTGTGCTTGTTACATATTCCCAGAATGTAATGAAGCACTGAAGATCCTGACACAGAGGGGTGTAGTGTGGTAGTGTACTGATCTCGCTGCAAAGACCCTGCTTTCTTCTTGTGACTGGAATGGTCAGTTTACTTTCGTATGCAGACTGTCAGGTTCACAGACAGGCTCCTTCAAGCCCTGCCAAAAATGCAGCAGAGAAAAAAAAAAAACAATAAACTAAATCAGCCATTGATCTTTTTAATGCCTCGTTTATCTGTCTTGCCCATCAGGCCAGGCTGGCGTAAATCACTGGCGCTCTGTACAGCCCCCCCCCCCCCCCCCCCCGCAGAAAAAACTTTCAGTAATAAGAAAGGAGATGTACTCGACCGCTGTGCTGTGATGTATGGAGGAGTCATTAGTGTTTTCAGGCATTTAAGCATCAAACCTTTTTTTATTAGATTTTTCTATGATTAGACTATAATATATATTTCTGGAGAGCTTCCACTACCCAAAGGGTCTCGCAGTCTGTCACTGCTATGGGTCTCCAGAGTGTAAAAGCTGCTGCCAGGTTGTCTGAAAGTGGCTCTCACATCTGGGAGCCGTCACAGCTGGCTGGCTCTGGGGCTGTGGTAACGCTATTAAAGAGAGGGAGTCGTGGTTTAGTAATTATCAGGCTCCCAAAAAGAGCCCTGTCTCGTGAAGCTGGCCTGGACCATGGTGCCACAGCTGCCACTGCACTTCAACAAAACAGATCAGGGAAAGATGACAGACCGCAGCAGGGAAACGCTTCCAAATGTTCCTTGGCAGTAAATGCAACGGCTAGGTATGCCAACGCTCTTTGAATCTGGCTTCGTAGATCTCGTATTCCACTCGCACCACGGCACGATATCAACACACTGAACTGGGTTTCAGGTGACACAGCTGGGGAAGAGTTCTGAAGGACCAAGGGCTAGCGGATGCCTGACTGTGGTTGGCTGAAGAGTTCTGAAGGACCGGGGGCTAATGCATAGCTGACTGTGATTGGCTGACTGTGATCTGGGGCAAGTCCATTCCAACTCAAAGAAGCCCCTGACGCTGTAGTTGAGTTACAGATTGGGACTTGTTTTTCCACCACTATTGGGAAAGCCTGCATCTATTGTAGAAGTCAAAAGGTGCAGGATTCTTAAATAGTCTCCCCTTTGGTTCTCTTTTACAGTTGTTAGTCTTCAGACTTTATCACACAAAGCTCAGCCGCACGGAAAAAAATACAGTTACGCTTGTCAGAGTAACATTTGACCTCTAGAGGGAGTCAGGCTCAATGCCATAATGCCGCTTATCATTCCTTAGATTTGTAATAGACCTCTTACACGGATTCCCTTGGATTTCTGTTTGTAATTTTATTTAAAAAAAAAAAACATGCATCTATGTTAAAACTGTCATTACAACTTTAGCTGTAATTTTTAGCTTTAATTACCCTTAACCCAGGCACTGTGTATTGAATACCAGAAATCTCTTGACCAGTGTAAGTAGCATGGGTCGTGTAAGCCTGCCTATTACCACATCACATTAGCTATGACATCGCTTTGAAAACACATGCAGAGCAGGCACCCTGACCCTACAAGATGGGTTTTATGTGATATTTTATAGTCAGGACACTTGGAAACCTTCTTCAGTCATGATGAGCAACTATATAGTTAAAGAGCGATGGCACTGGGGTGCATTTGTAGGAACACATTGATAAGCCGAGGTGTCTGAGTGCGGGGGAGCTGCCGGCCCGCCGTGGCGTTCGTTCAGCCAGAATTCTTCATGACCCCGTGGGATAAACAGTCCTGGAATGGGATCTGGAATGTGCCCAGGGAATTCTGACAGCAATGCAGATGATAGAAAACATCCTGTCCTTGCTGACTTTCCCTGTGCATCTGCAACCAAAAACACTTGCAGTGTGCAAATGTTGATCTAAAACTACAATAAACTGCCGAGTATCAGTATTACTGAGATGTTACTATGTCAATATTTTTTTGCACAGTCTCATAAATAGTATGGTGCAATTACAATACTGTGCCACCAGGTAACACTATGCTCCCTACCTCAATCTGGTATCACTAACCACACTGAACACATGGACTAATCCTAACTCTAACTGATCCTAACCCTTTTCTGATACAATTGTATACTTACACGTCATGCAAAAAGATTTACACATTAAGTACATTGTAGCTATGCATAATAACATTGTAATCATCTGCTGCTCTGCTTATACAGCTGCCTAAATTATTAGCAGGGCATCGCTAATTACATTAGTAAAACAATTAAACCTATGGCACAAAACACACTCCCCAGTATGCAGGGCCCTGTCACAGTTATATAAGTTTCCTTCACAAAGGAAAAAAACAAGAACAATCAGAGAATGTCAGCAGGTCTCGTGTCTGGCTACAGAAACCAGAATGAACGTGTCTCTCTGTTGTGTCTCTCAGTGTGATCCTGTCTGTCTCTTGAGCAGCGCTGGTGATTGCAAGTCCGACTTCAGCTTGTCACAGGCTGGGGCGTTGTCCTGTGCCAGCTGAGACACTGAGATTGTTTTAAGACTGCCAGTGCATGTAAAAGGCTTTGAACAATTCCGTGCAAAGCCTTTTAGATAATGCATGCAACAGCTGGTACGTTGAGACCTTGATCTAACACTGCAAAAGTAACAGAGGCAAGGATCTGTTCATACTCTACAGCAACAGGCCATGGGAGTGGCATGGTGAAGTTCAGTTCCTCGGTACCCCACACTCCCACGCCGACTCTGAGCACAGCGTGTTTTCTTAATGGGAGGGAGCGACGGCATCAACATCTTTCCGGAGCTGGTGATGGGATCCTCTGGGAGAGGAGAGGCTGCGGATGCTTTCCCATCTCCGAACCCTGCGTGCAATTCCCAGGCGTCGCATTCCTGCAGCGAAGCCCGCTCTTGTAAAGAACGCAGCAGGCATGTGTTATACTGTGCTCAGTCTCGAGTTTATCCAGGAATCTGAGTTCAGGAGTCTGAAGTTTGTAGCTATGAGGCTCCAGGGGGACGTTTCCCATGATTGACCTCTTAAGTATGTTTTTTTTTTTGTAGTTTTTATCACGGAAATTCTCCTTCAATTCAATATTCCTCATGATTTAGTGCAGCTGCTCATGCAGGTGATAAACACGGGCAGTCCACACCTTGCAGGACCCTTGTTCCACCCATTCTGTTAATTATTAAATTGAACCAATGAAACTGAACTATCTAATCGTTTGTATCTATACCTGTTAAACCTGTGGTGGTACAGCCCGCCAGGACCGGAATTGCATATCCCTGCCCACGTACACTAGAACATGCTTTTTACGTGGTTTATATTTTCCAGTAATATATTATCAAAATGTCCATTATACAAACGGGCATCTAATAGAGGTCACTATCTACTTATAACTAAAGTGTACTGAACTTTAATTGCTGGTATGTTATTATTGCTGGTATGCAGTAAAGAAGAAAAGTGCAGTGAAAAGCATGGTAATTATAACAAAAAGATTAGAGGAGAAGAAGAAGAAAATGTGCAGTGGGAAAAAGAAAAAGGCACCCCCTTCAAAAGCTACAAGTAAGAGCACTGACGGTCTTTACTGTAATGAGTAAGCAATCAGAGGGAGAGAAGGCTTAATTGGAGTGTGCCAAGTAGCAGTAGGAAGAGAAAGCCTGTCATCACATTCTGACCACCGCTTTTAGGCTCAAGTTCACCGAAAACGTCTCGAAGTTTTTCGGCTAAGGTTCTAGGGGTATGCAAGACACCCCTTGATTTTTGTATTTTGTGTGCACCATATGGTAAATGCCAGTGTATTTTTTACTGTAAAATATCCCTCTAAACCGTTTTTTTTCAAGAACAGATCTCTGCTGAGCCTCCTGTCCTGTGCAAGGATAAGCATCAAGATCTTCCTGCTGAATCTGCTCGAGGGAGGGCCAGCTGGGTTCTCCTCATCACTCGAGTGTAGTTAACGGGGAGCGAGCCTCGTTAGTCCCTTACAGGGCAAGAGCAGTCGGCCTCTCCTCGATTTTAATAACCTCTCTCCCTTCAACCCCAACCTCAGACCACACCACTGCTCTGTTTAATAAAAAACCTTTCCAGCGATCCATTCGGAGATGTCTGAGAAATGCAGTGGCTAATATATAAAGCCCAGGCTAATAAACCGAGCTGAGATGGAATGGAGGAGATGTTTCTGTAGCCCACCTGATAGAGTGCAGCTCAAAACAGGTTGCAGTGACTGAGCCCTTACATTGGTGGTAGGCGTGGGATACCCAACCTGACCCTTTAGGTTATAACCCGAATATAAGGAACGCATGAGGTGCTGTAATACCACAGGGGAAATGTAACGCCCAAGCTAAGTTACACAGACACCTGGCATACGTTTCCCATCCCTTTCTGCCAGTCGGTGCAGGCACATCTGTGAACTGCTGAACTTGGCTTGCACTGCGTCGCAGAAACATTGTAATGAAATGCAAGCACAGCGGTTTATCATTCCCAGAGCTCAGGTCCGTGGCAGTCGGAAGCAGGAATGTCCCGCATATGGGAATGTTCTGCGCTGTCAGACCTTGGCTAATGGATCATTCTGTCAGAGCCGGTGCCAAGAGCAGGTAACGGGGGACCGCAGGCGGGATGCACGGCACGCACCATTGCCTCTCTGTGTTTTTTAGGTGCACTGGGGCATTCAGCAGCATGGCTTATTGAGGAGCAATTTATAATGTGTCAGATCTGCTAATGTACAGCAAAGGAAATAGGAAAAAAATATTTCCAGATCCGACACTGTCCCTACCCAATGGACACCAGGTGTGAAAGCCACCCTTTATAATGAGGATGTACCCAAACAGTAAAGAGCAAGCACGAGGGCTAACCCTTTCTGCTGTAGGCTGCAGCCAAACACAACACCGATGAAGACAAACAGTAGAGCTGACTTTATTTATTCGAGTTTCTGAGAATTCTAAGATCCGATACAGATGATGTGTTTTTACTGTAAACCCTTTACAGCACCTGGGCGGAAATGAAATATAATTACATACTTAAGAACGGAAACACATTTTCCTATTGACTTTCAATCATAAATTCATGTTAAATTACTCTTTGTTCGTGTGAACAGCCTTCTAACATATAACTATCAAAGAAACGGTCTCATGCTTGTAATAAATTTGTGCTTCAGGGAACATGACCTCTAACAGATATATTAATCAAAAACAGTGCAACAAAGAGGCTGGTGACCCGTTCCGTTTTATACAATTCCTCAAGAGAAAGACCTCCCCGGGCTAACCAGACCACCTGATGCAGAATACTGTTCTTCCCACAGCCCGAGGATTAGATTCGGACCCTTGACCCTGGCCTGGGTCAGCACCTCTGTGTTTACAGTTTGCACATGACTGAGGTGAGCCAGCGATCTATTACACACTGCAACCAACCCAGACTCAATCCTTTACTAGCCAGTACCCAGATGAAGCAGTCCCACAAGCGACGCGACCACGTGTGTTGCCTCAGATCTGGAAGGGGTTAGGAAGTGTAGTTTTTTTTTTTTTTTTTTTTTTTTTTTTTGCTTGTTCCTAATTTAATGGAGCTATTTGTCAACACAACAAAGAGGTCAAAAAGAACTTGTTTTCTGAACCAAACTCCAAAGCACTAGTTCTCCAAACTAGTCGGTCCAGAGATTGCATTTTGTAGTTGCCGTTTGTTTTCTGTTTTTTGAGTAAAGGGTTTAATGGCCCGCTCCTCAGTCACGGCCTGTACGGGCCTGACTACCAGCCTGAGGTGCTGTCGGAGAAGACCGAAGGTGAGCTCAAAAGGCAGACTTGAATCAGGTACTGCAAAGAACACTGTGCTCAGAGTCTGAGCATTCCTGTGTGGTGTCAGCCTTCTACCCTCCAGAGGGAGATACTCTACTGTGCATTTTCAAGAACAGGGTTTATTTTAGTGTGTTTGGGTTTGCTGTACTGTGCATGCTTGTGTATCTAAGTCTAGGTCTGTTCTATAAGTGCATGTGTAAGTAAGACCAGGAGTGGCATAGTAAGTATCTGAGCTGTCAAAGCTGTTTGTATTCACTGGGATGGGAGTCTGGTTGCCATATTGAGCATTCCCAAGTGGGTGATTTGTGCTGCAGACAAAGCCAGGTAATTTCCTGGGGAGCAGGTATCTGTCCTGCACCCAGAGACTGATTTATCACTGCAGGTTTCTCAGCTGGTCTTTTGTGATGCCATCGGCTTCTCTCTGATCTGTCCTCCTAGTTCTGCAATATGATTGGACAGTACTGGGAGGTGGGATTTCAAACAATTGAAATGTGAAAGCAAATTCATTCTTTCTTTCTTTCTTTCTTTCTTTCTTCTTTCTTTTTCTTTCTTTGTATTTAGATACCTGGGAGTGTTATTTAGAAGGGATGATGCTGTAAGAAAGTAGAGTAGAGAAACTGGTCTGAATTTTGCGAACCCTACACGTAAGACCCATGTCCGACACATCATGAAAACATTGCATCTGGAAACTATTAAAAAAATACTGTACTTTCTTTTTTTTAACCCCTTCACCTCTGGATCAGTCTATTGCAATACTTCCCAACACAGGTCCATCTAAAACCACCTTAACTACAGAAGTGGTTAAAGATGACATTACGTTTACCAGCCATGCAGCGACACATAAAAGACAACACGCGTTCCAGCAGTCTGCTCTTTGATCCTATACACACACCGTGACTAAAACGCCTCTCCAAAGGAGCTCTGTAGGGCAAATTCTGTCAAAGCACTCCTCCCACCCAAAGTCCTGTGGCTGTAGCCTAATACAGGACTCTATTACCCAGCAAGGAACCACTGCCTTCAGCCAGGACCCTGCAGTGCAACTAAAGGGCTCAGCATGGCAGGAACCCAATCAATAGCCTTGAATTAGCCAACGTCTAGAAAACTGAGAACTAAGTGCTGTGCATGCCATTGGGAAAGTTATTTTATTATTTTAGTTTACTGTGGCAGACGGCTGTAAGTATGGGGAGTGTGGTAAAGCTGCTTCTGTTATAACAAAGTGGTGTTGTGTTTGGATTTCACGCTTCAGCATTTGAAGTTTCCAGATGACTTTCCCGAATGATGATCTGCTCTTCAAATCTAATACACGAGAAAGTAAAGCAGGTAGATTCCCCATCAGAGCCTCCTGATTGCAATCGCACTCCATGGCACCAGAGACTTCCCCAGCTTCACTACTGTAGACAGCGATCCGTAATGAAATCAGGTAAGAAGGGATAACACTTTATAATCCACAGCTGAATTATCGCGGATCAGCACGGAGTCACTGCTTAGACTGGGCTTAAGTTTCGGGGCTGCCTTCGGTTGAATGAGTCCCTCTTTGTTTTCACAAACTTTTTATTTTCTTAACCTGCAAGTGGCTTTTAAAAACCCAGATATCAGTTATGAAATAGGCACAAGGCGAGCCATGAAGCCCAAGTCTATGGACAGCAGGGTTCGTCTAAACATATGAGGACGAACCTATATCAAGATGACAGCGTGACATCTAAACCTGCTATCGGATGAAGCAGCTTTACCTTGTGATTACGACGTAGATACAGCCCTACAAAAACACCCTCAAAGTTGGACTGAAATAAACAAGAACATAAATTCTCTTAAACAATGCACTGTAAATGAATAGCATTTCCCAGGACGTGACGGCAAGTTTAGTTTTCTGTTTCCGTCTAGCATCGTTCAACTACTTTAGCAGCATTACATGTAAAGCAGCAGGAACATTTAGGAAAGAAAGAAGCCGTGCCCAGTACTGTTTATTCACGAAACCGTGAACGGCAGCTTCTCTTCCACTTTGCTTACAGAACTTTCTGTCCTTCCCCTTCTCTCTCGGTCTCCAGCACCTGAATCCTGCTGCCTTCGTGCCTCACATTCCTGGGTAAGAAGTGTGCTTCTCCTCCTTCTTTTAAAGGAAGAGAGTTTTCTTTCTCCTTTTTTATTTTTGGCTCCAGACATCCCAGACACTCGGAACTGTCAAACACAGCATCTCTCCCTTTTAAATTAAAAACCAGGAGGATGGCGGGCTTCACAGTACTGTATTGTTCTTTCTCTCTGTGGACAGCAATGATTTATGCAATAACTATGGATGGGATGGGAGTGCAGGATTTGACATCTTTTTTTTTTTTTAACTGGAAACATTGGAAGATAGCTTTCCATGGAGAAAATTGACAGAAATCTGCACCTAATGAAAGGGCATTTCTTGTATAAGTAGCAAATCTGCACATGTTTTACAATAATACCAAAGTCAGTATTGCAGGAGAGAGGACTAATACAATGCAGTAATGATCAGGAACCAGGTCCAGGCAATTCCTGATGTGGCTGTTATGTCAGTATATGGCAGTGAAGTCTTTTACTGTGCGTATGTGTAGGGATATTGATTTTAGCTGCTGGTGGCAACGTTTCAATGCAGGTTGCTTTGAATTTAGTTTAGATCTCAGACCATGGAAATACCCTGTGCTGTTTCTGTACTTTATTTTCAGTAGTGTGATTTTCCTCTGGTTGTGTTTATTTGAGTTCATCACACGAGGATTGTTATGAAAGGTGAGCCGAAATTGTTTGGATTACAATTATTATAAAAAGCGTTGCAAAGCAGCACAGCCGAGTCAGCCAAAATCCAAAATGATATAGGTGTTCTTTTACAAAAGATTTTAAAAAAATAAACAGAATGCTTCTTTCCACACCCTGACGTACAGTTATCTGCAATTGTTTTAAAACAAATTGGGTGTTTTTCCATTTCCCGACTTCAGCGATGGCAAGCAACTGTAACCTTTCCTTTACAGGCCAGAGGGTGTGCCAAGATATCCCGGGCATGCTGCCTCCAACACTGAGGGAGTTCCGTACCCTGTCATCACATCAGAGGGTAACGGGGATGAAAAGCGTGCCGCTTCGTTACTTCACAGGCAATCGCCGCTCCTGCACTTCGTATGTCATGCCACTGCGTCTGCAGTCTGAGCTGAGGCTGAAAATCTCAGAAGGAAGGGTGGAGTAGTTTGTATAAACGGCATAATTGTGAATGTCAAATTGATTGATTGGAAAGTTCCTAATAATAATAATAATAATAATAATAATAATAATAATAGTAGCAGAGGGTAACGGGGATGAAAAGCGTGCCGCTTCGTTACTTCACAGGCAATCGCCGCTCCTGCACTTTGTATGTCATGCCACTGCGTCTGCAGTCTGAGCTGAGGCTGAAAATCTCAGAAGGAAGGGTGGAGTAGTTTGTATAAACGGCATAATTGTGAATGTCAAATTGATTGATTGGAAAGTTCCTAATAATAATAATAATAACAATAATAATAATAATAATAGTAGTAGTGGTGGTAATAGCCAGCAATGGCTCTATGAAAAAGCCCAGTTTGTGCAGACCGTGATATTTGTGATTCAGTAGCCAGGCCCCCCTGTGAAATCCCCATTGTTTCTTGCGAGACTCCACGATTCACATGCAGTAACTAAGAGCTTTCTGATTTATGTGAAATATTTCATCTGTTCAAACAGTTTTTTAATGTTCTGCTGTTAGACGCTATTACTGACAGAACTGGCTGCGCAGCAGACATCGTACTGTAAACACTTCCTCTGATCGATGAGACAACTGGCTTTCAGAAGGAAAAAAACAACCCAGCCAAGCACAGGAGGCTGCTGCTGACACCGCATTCCATCTTCAGTGAAGACACCCTGCAGGTAGAAGTTAAGCAAGCCCCTGTTTAGTTGGAGATCTTCAGTGATTTCTTGATGATCGATGCCCTAATGCACAGCTGCTAGGTGTCAAAGAAAGACTAAAACAAAGCTTTGCATTCTCCTTCAGCTGCTTCTGATGCTTTTCAGACTCTTCGGGGAAACGGACGTACAAAGGAGGGCTATCGATGTGCTTACTCTGTGAAAGGGTCAGTCAGTTAAAGGGTTTCGCTAAGGTCCAAGTTTTTTTAAGTCCAGGACGCCCCCTTTTTTTTTTCAACTATTTTAGGATATTTATGACAAGTTTTTAAAAAATTTTCAAACCACCTTTTAACCTTGAAACATTCTTTACAAGCCTCCCCAGTTAAGGTTTTGTGACTAGGGCCTTATTAAAAATGAACCAGGGGATGGTTAATTCAACTGCAGACGAGAGATAACACAGGCCCCCATCTACAACCCCAGCTTGTAATTCTTTTATTTATTTGCTGTTTATCTCACATTGGGAATGTTCTCTGCAGTGTGGACATGGGGTGATGTTGCACAGAGATCTACAATCCCATTAGCTGAAGCTGCTAACCTCACTGGAATGCACAGGACTCCGTTCCACGAAGCATTCCTGGCCGAACTGCAGGGAAGAAGCAGACCTACTTTCTAAAATAATCTCCCGCATTAAGCAATAAATAAAAATAAACATTACGTCCTCCAGCCGGGCGCTGCTCACTTCCCATTGCTGTTTTTTGTCCTGAAATTTTAAACTTTAGTCTTATCGCGTGTTTCAGTGATTAGATCAAATGGAAATGGGGGTTATTGGTCGTAATATTTTAAACAAAACGGTATAATGATTGATGGTTAACAATCAAAAAAGACACGATTCCAGGACATTTTTAAATAAAACACAGACCATATTTCAAAAAAAGCATACCATACCCTTTTAAAAGATGCCTGTGGTTTTGGGGTTTATGAAGAAATTAAACAAGCCCTATTATGCAGTGTACAGCTGTGTAGAAAGATATTGGGGGTAGCGAAAGAGAATGCTAGGTGCCTGACCGGTATCTGAGGACAGTGGAACCGCAAGGACAACACAGAAAGAAAAGCAGACAGCATTCCTGACAAGCTGCCCCTGTTCTCCCACACACAGCACACAGCTTTTTTTTCTTCATTATAATTTACATTTGTGTTTTTTTTTTTTTTTATTTTCCCGTCGCTTCCCCTCTCAGACCTACACTGTAATCCACTCAGAATCTGAAGAGAGTGCTTTTTGTGATTCGATTTACAGCCTGCCAAAGAAATCGCGCTTCCAGATCTTTTCACAGCATGGGCACACATTTAGTTACAGTAGTGTCTTTTCAAGTCTTTTCTCATTTAGGGCACTGTCTTGTTTTAAATAATATGCATAGTGTCGATACCCACTACAGAGATTTTATAAAAAAAAAAAAAAAAATTACATAGAGAGAGTTGTTTGTTGTTGTAGGACATTCTATAGAGACTAAAAAATAAAGTAGTGACCCTTCATCTATTTAGTGTCACATTAGCGTTGTCTAAACGACTACCTGGCACAGATTAGCAGGAAGAGGGTGTCATTATATTGTTGTCAGGACAATGGAGCTCGGGGGGGAAATGCAAATGAAGGCCTTTCGAAACGAGATAACGCCGAACAAAAGATACCCCTGGGGGGCGCTAGAGACCACCGTGGCCCCACCCTAAAAAAATAATAAAAGTTCTTCTTGACAGATGATGGGACCCCAGGCGTTGTCTCGGACATTGTGCTTCTGTCAATAATATATGATGTGGAATGTCACTGTGAGATCTGCACCGCATGCCGACTTGCATCTAAATGCTCATTTGCTAACGTATTTATTTGATCTGTACTGTGATCATTCCTATCTTTCAATCTGTGCGTATGAGTGATATTGTAATTTAATTACTCTGACGTATGGTTTTATATATTATTTTATCTTTGATGCCCAATCTGAAAGAAACTTCCACATCCATTGTCCTTTATTGCTCAGATGTGGCTGTCTAGACAGGCAGACGGTTTGGTTCACTTCTTTGAGGTAACAGAAGGAAAAGGAGGTCATTTTTTAAAATGTTCCCGTGAAGCAAAAACAGGATACCGCGTCCTGTTTACTGAAATGATTTAACGCAAAAGCCATTAAAGAGGAGCCAGTGGCAGGAAAGACAGAACACTTGACACAGGGATCGGAGTGAAGAGCAAACAGAGAACTGGCCTCTACGTGCATGCATGGGGGGGGGGGGTCGATCTGGAAAACAGGAATTGAAAAGCATTGTCCTTCTTCAAACAATAAGACAGGCAATGCAGGTTAAGATTGCAATGTCAGGCCATTGTAAAACCGACATTTCATGGGAGGATTATTTTAAAAATGTAGCTGACTCATTTGCATTGAAAAAGTGTTACACCTGTAACCTGCCAGTTACCATGCCTGCTACAGAACTGGGGCTCTTCCCTGTGGGAGCCACTGTATTAATAGGCAAGCTGTAAAGCTGTGTGTAACTAGATAAAGGAGGGGCATCAAACCCTTTTTAATGTTTATGCATCTTGCAAAATTAACAAAGGGGAAAACTGAAACTGAATTTGTGGATGAACAGAAAATGTATTCAGTTTTATGAAGGAGGTTCTGTTTTGATCACTGTTCCAGTCTAAACACATTTGACTCAAATCACTAACAAGTTTAGGCAATGTTGGTTTTACCAATTCTTTTTCCGGGTACAGTTCAGTTGCACAATGCAAATACAGATCACTGTTACAGTCTCTGCTGAGGAATGTATCAAAGAATGTTGGGCTTTAACAAAACAACAGAAACTTAAATAAATCAATGAATGTGTATGATAAATCATGACATGAATGTGTATGATAAATCATGACATGAATGTGTATGATAAATCATGACATGAATGTGTATGATAAATCATGACATGAATGTGTATGATAAATCATGACATGAATGTGTATGATAAATCATGACATGAATGTGTATGATAAATCATGACATGAATGTGTATGATAAATCATGACATGAATGTGTATGATAAATCAAGCTCCTGCCTGCAGTAATCGCCTGCAGATTTATTTACACATGCACAGTTTCCCATGATAGTTTCCACTGAAAATTCTTGCTTTAGCACAAAATGCTAATTTATGAAATATCTTTTGAATGAGTTATCAGTAAATCACAGTGAAGACCGTATCAATCCAAGACAGCTATACCATTTTAAATAAGGAAACTGAGGGATTCTGACATGTCTTATAAACTTACCGTACAGTTAGATGAATGGGTATTGCCTATCCAATATTGAAGATAACTTTATTAAGAGTTACTAAGAGTTCAAGTCATTTGACCTCCAGGTCACATACGCTGAAGCCTGCAGCTCCATTTGGGAATAGAGACAAAAGAGCAATAGCAGGCTAATCAAGATAGAAGTCTATACAGATAGAAATCCGTCTTGCTGTCCTCATCCCCCTCGTGATCAGAGTACAGCTTCACAAGATCAGCTGTTCCACACGGGAACAATGCTGGGACTCACAACCACGTCGTAAACCACGAAAGCTGACTGAACCAATAGCTTCCCCCCTTCCCATCCCATGCAGTTAAACAGATACCACATTGCAGGTCGTTAGGCAAGAAAGGGACCATTTAAAAGAGCCACCGGGAGGGGGGGTGCTGGTCATCACTGATGTCTACAGAACAAGAGGGATCCTTGATTTGGCATTAGGATTTATATCACTCAAGCCTAAGAGGCTTGGAGACTGGGTCAAGTTAGCAACCCATTGATTGTTGGCTGTACAGTATTTAGTTGAAACAGCGATGTATTCTTTCCTTTAAAACCGCCGCTGCGAATGGTATGAATGGTCTTAGAATGACAATGAATCATTTACTAGTTGTACGTTCGGTTGCTGTTGTTCTACCAAGTTTTATAGCCCCACCACACAAGTAGCGTCTGTCCGCCGAGCACAGCAGGACCGCGGGAAACCAAGAATGGGCATAAAAACTAGAAAGCAAAGCTCATTGGTCAAGAATGGGTTCGTCCACCAGAATGGCTAGGGGAGGATTCTACAGTTAGATCGTTGGCAGCTCAGGATGCAAGCTGAGACGCAGGTAAGCAGCAAAAGTCTTTGGAGTAAAGATGAACCTGTACAGAACATCCCAGCCTCCACCTCTGTATTAATCGACAGGTATTAAATACATCCATTCATTTAATGTGTTGCCTCGTTACAACAATCATGGCAGTTCACTTCTGCATTGACTGCTTAAAAAGCAAAAAACGCCTCACTCGTTCACATTCATATCTACTAGGGCTTACATATGGAACCACGGAAGGCTCTGCAAACAGTCTCTGAATCAAACTGTGCGATCCTTGTATTGGAAGCAGGATTAATGATGCTGTCCAATTATGGTTAAACCCCATTGCTGGATCCCACTGATTTTCAAGGTTTTCAGACACATTACAGCAGCTCTGTACTCACCGTACTGGCAGCTGGGCCCGTCGAAGCCGGCTGGACAGTCGCACAGCTGGGTCGATCCTTCCACACACTGGCCCCCATTGAAGCAGACCCCAGAACTGCAGACAGCTGCACAGGATGGAAGAGGAACAGAGAGTGAGATCAGAGGGTCAAACTACCCAGCGCTACCTGCTTGTGTCATCAGATCCCCCCATGTTAGGAAGGAGGGAATTGAAAATAATGACACAGCTTTCCTCCATTAACCAGTAGCATACAGAGCTATATTCACATGTCTGCTTCTGGAGCTGCCTCTTGGTTAAATTAATGTTTAGCTTCATCCAACCGCTGCATTAACACAGAATAAAATAAATAACAATCTGAAGTCAAAGGTGATAGAACGATATGCAAATCTCTGACTTTGGATCCAGATAGTAACTGCATGATAAAAGATCTACAGTACAGTCTGCCTACTTTCACAGTCTCTTAGGACACCCCTGGAGTTTGAAACATATTCATTTATTTTCTTCTGAGCAGAGACGCTGACAGCAAGCAAGCCTAATCCAGATTAAACACATCACTAGACATGAAAGAGACCCTAATGGATGCAGCACGCTGCCTCACAGCCGCTGTAGGAACAGATGGATTGTGACGATCACACAGGCTCTGCGCTTCTGGGCTCACATTACATATTGCTGTTATTATGATTAATAGGAGAAAGGTAGCAGGTATGATTAATGTTATGTGGAAAAAAGGAAACAAAAAAAATTATATTACTGACATATCGAGAAACCACTTATTTGAGCTTGTTAGTCCGTTCTCAACATTCGGTTAATAGCATCCCTGTCAAAGCAATCTCCACTCGCCCTTATCATTAATATCATTAATATCATTATTCAAACAGTTGTAGCAACATGTGGGGACATGTAGCGTTATATTTTTCAGAACTCCGCTACTTGCTCTCTAGGAAAACCGAAATCGCATTTGCTACAGAATGACAGAACGAGACAGAGCTCAGCAATTCATATTTAGGAAGCATGAAGGGTGAAGGTTTCCAAAGTCTGATTTATAATGGACTGGTTCTATTGTAAGCTGACTTTAAATGAAGCATTACAAATACCAGCGATGATAAACTCAGCGATTATACGCTAATAATTCTGTATGACAATACAACTGAGTAGGTAGAAAATGAGAAAAGCATAGTGCACACGGTTACCCTGCGGGCCAATTCTGTGCAGATTGCATCTGTGGGGTTTTGCTGACCACAGAAAATATGCCACATAATTCTTCAGTCATCAATTAGTTTAAACGGTGCTTGCCGGAACTGTTCAGCTCTTTAAAGAAATGTTTCCACACTCCTGGATCCTGCAGGGCAGTGTTGTCAGTCCTGGCTGAGATCCTCCTCCCTGGGCTGGGATTGCTGCAATGCGTCTCAATCAGACAGTCTCTTCCTCTGTGATTTCCTACTCCCGCTCTCCAGCTGGGCTTCTCAGATCCTCAAACTGAGCCGGAATCACAATTGGGAATTCTCTATAAATAAATCCCCTCCTTCTGCATGGAATACAGACAGTCTACAGAGAGTTCTAACATCAAAATCATGAATGAGGGAGTACAGTAGTTTAGTGCAGTTCTGCATTACTACACATCAGCCAATTCCACTAGGACCAGTGCTTTGACAAGGAGCGTTTGTCAATGTCTTTCAAAACCTAAGGTATTCACAAAGAAATGTCAGTTGAATTGTAACACAAAGCTTGTTTGCTTTTCAGTTGTTATGCTTTTCCTCTGTATGCCATTAATGCCATGCTTCCTCCCTGATTATAAAGCAGTAGTCAGCAGACACTGTGCAGACACTGTGCTCTATATGCTTGGTCTTATGCAAAAGGCTTGCAAGTGAAGTGGCATTACCAGCAGTGTAAAGGGTTGCATTATAATGAGTAAGCATTGTAATGTAAACAGATGTAGCCACGGTTTTCCAGTAAAGACACACAATGTATTTACATTCAGCTGTTTGCCAAAAGGTTAAGGGAAGCTGAATTCTTTAAAGGGGAGGTTTGCACAAGCAGGTGTTTTTTTCTCTGTCGTTTCTCTCAACAGTGTGCCAGCTTTGTCAAGTGTCAAGCATTTAAGCAGTAAGTGCAGTGTAAACAGCTCTCTGACCTGTCTGTCTCACACACTGGCTCTGTGCAGCTGCAGACAGCAACTCCCAGGATACTTTTGAAAAGAATTTGGAAGTGGAATTATGCAGCATATCCATTCTGTGACCCCGATAGTTTTGTAATATTAAAATGGTTAATAGGTTAAATAAACGTCTAAGTCAGTGGTGGCTGCCCATTTCTACCATTTTTGCAAATTAAGCGTAGCAGCTTGCATTGCAATTGTGTGTGTCCTGGTTCCATGTAGGGTATACTGGTTTGACTGGTGCATACTGGTTTGGCTGAATGGCTATAATACGTCCAGTAAGAAAACTGCTTTTAAAGTCCATCCTTTTTTAAAAGATGGAAAGTGTTGAGTTGTATGCTTGCATTAAACAATCTGATTTTCAGCCTTTTGAAGTTGTCTGCTGTTGGAGAAGATAAACGTTGCAGAAAGAGCTTAGCGGCCACTCACCACTACACTAGCACAGAGCAGGGGGAGACTGTTGAATGGGTGCATTGAGGTACTGCAGCTGCACAATTTAAACCAGGTGACAAAAGAGGGGATGAGTTATCATGGCAAGACATCAGTCTCCCAGTGCTTTACAATGATAAACGCAAGCTGAAACTGAGGTATTGTCCACATGACAGTAATCAATGACATTGGCTTGGTGGTATGATTCTAACGTCTTGACAGGTACACCGTAAGACACAGATCTGATTTCAGAAACAGTAAGCATAGCGTGTATCAATACCGCTACAATTGTGCATGCCTGACGTTTGCATTATTTCACTGACCTCACTGAAGTTCCACACACTTATTCATACAGGGACCTGCCATTCGCATATGCCTTCTGCCAGGACCCCCTTGCAAGTGAGATGCACATCTCAAGGGTTCTGTGCTGGTTAAATAAATACATTTGAAATATGCAGTGACCTCCTTTCCCCCAAGCAGTGGGAAATATAAATGTTGGCCATTAACACAATAATGTTTGGCTGCTGTTAATAAGCGTAATCCTGCTGAAATAATTCCCCTCACTCTCAAAGCGTAACGGAAGCAGATTCCTGCACAGCTGTCTTCGTGTGATTATCACACTCAAGCACCAAAGAGCCCCGTCTGCGTGGGTCAGCCGATAACACAAAGCCTTCGAGTCAATAGTCAGTCGTTTTCTTATTTATTTAACCCTTTGTGTAAAGGAGTAGGAGGAGGAGAAGGAGGTGCCACTTTCAAGCAATTCCACATTCGCAAGAACCTGTTCGGCAGCAGATCTTTGTCTCAGCATCCTTACCTGCAGATTCTGGGGAGACATTTTTTTGCAAAGGAGAGTGTCAGTCAGTAATTCAGCAGTCATTCTTTATGAACTAACGCGGGACTCCCTGTGGAGTTCACCTCGGTTCAGACACTTTCAATGTGCCGTGTACTCTTCACGTCTGCCATGAGAAATGTCAGTGGTAGTTTTGAAGTTTTCTAATGCTTACAGTTTGCATTAACCACAGTTTACCGTGGTCTGAACTGACTGTTGCTCTACAACACATTGGTGTACTTTGGTATAACATGGTAGACACTTGTAAACTGTTATGGCTTCAAGGTTATTTATATTAAACTGATTTACTAACTTCTGAGTCTGGAAGGCAATGGCACAGACTTGATTGAGTGCTACAGATAACCCTTAGTTCACAAGAAATAATCACGACCAGACACTTAACCCTTGCAGTCATACCAAGCATTAGCAGATGGTCGCAGTATCAATGATGACTCTATGTGGAAGTCATGGAGTTGAATCAAACCTGGTTTCATCTGTATTACAGACACTTGTAATAAACCTCACTGCAGGGATTGTGCTTTTAGACAGGGTGACCTTTAGATGATGCCAAAAAGCAGGTTCAGGTCAGCCTAGTGACCATCAAAGGTCCTGGGCCACTTGCCCAAGTGAAACAGGTGATGCTGCCACAGTGGCCAAGACTTGAGCTCACTAAAACTCAAGATCTTCAAAATGCTTTAGCAGCCCTTGAGCTCCTTATAGTGCGAGTGTTTGTCAGGCACTGAGCCTGTGAAGAGGATTTTGAAGATCTAATAGGGTATACTTGTGCTGTACACACTCAGAGACACGCTTCACTGCGGGATCGTCTTCATTGCATTTAACAGTCCCGAAGGGAACAAAGTACATACTGCCACAAAACCAGAATCCACTGTGCACGACATGCCAAAGACTCTCTGTGTTCCCGCAGCTGAGCTCCAGAGAGAATCGCTCCCTTGTCTCCCTTGACTCTTTGTGTTCCCGTAGCTGAGCTCCAGAGAGAATTGCTCCCTTGACTCTCTGTGTTCCCGCAGCTGAACTCCAGAGAGAATCGCTCCCTTGTCTCCCTTGACTCTTTGTGTTCCCGTAGCTGAGCTCCAGAGAGAATTGCTCCCTTGACTCTCTGTGTTCCCGCAGCTGAACTCCAGAGAGAATCACTCCCTTGTCTCCCTTGACTCTCTGTGTTCCCGCAGCTGAACTCCAGAGAGAATCGCTCCCTTGTCTCCCTTGACTCTCTGTGTTCCCGCAGCTGAACTCCAGAGAGAATCGCTCCCTTGTCTCCCTTGACTCTCTGTGTTCCCGCAGCTGAACTCCAGAGAGAATCGCTCCCTTGTCTCCCTTGACTCTCTGTGTTCCCGCACCTGAACTCCAGAGAGAATCGCTCCCTTGTCTGCCTTGACTCTCTGTGTTCCCGTAGCTAAGCTCCAGAGAGAATCGCTCCCTTGACTCTCTGTGTTCCCGCAGCTGAGCTCCAGAAAGAATCGCTCCCTTGTCTCCCTTGACTCTTTGTGTTCCCGTAGCTGAGCTCTAGAGAGAATTGCTCCCTTGACTCTCTGTGTTCCTGCAGCTGAACTCCAGAGAGAATCGCTCCCTTGTCTCCCTTGACTCTCTGTGTTCCCGTAGCTGAACTCCAGAGAGAATCGCTCCCTTGTCTCCCTTGACTCTCTGTGTTCCCGCAGCTGAACTCCAGAGAGAATCGCTCCCTTGTCTCCCTTGACTCTCTGTGTTCCCGTAGCTGAGCTCCATAGAGAATCGCTCCCTTGGCTCTCCTCTTCCAGCCTCAAACAAACTAACAGTTTTGTAAAAGAACACATCCCTACTCTGCCAAAGTTTTCAAAGAAAAGCAATTTGGCCGTGAGTAATCCCGGCAAAGCACAGCAATCCTGGCAAGCACTTTCGGAATGAGCTTGAGGAAGAGCCGCAGCAGTGAGGGGGAAACCAGATCTGTTGGATTGAGGAACCCAAACGCTCATCTTCTTAACATAATACTGGCCTTTATCTTTTCATGGCACCTCACCAGGGCCTCGCAGAGAAACACAAAACTGAAATGACACTGGGTTCACACTCAGGTCACATCCTGCCTCTAAACTCCAAATTCCCTGGGTGAATTACTGCACAATTCCTTAGCCTTCGGGGACAAAGAGATTTCCCGTATTTTTTTTTTTCCCCTCTTCATAAAGCCAAAGGTGACTGTGTCAAGCAGTGATACGCGGAAATATCGATGACCAAAAGTAGCCTTTATTAGGGACTGTGTTAAGACCACTGCAAAACCAGCCACACAACACTACGCACCTCAATCCTAACAGCAGACTCACAAGTACACAAGCATGCACAATAATCTACATATCTACACATACATAGCGTCCTGCAGGTGAACATTAAAAAGATATATACACAATGTCCTTACAAACAAGCGCACAATAACAGTAGCCCTGTGTTCAAGGGCTGTTCTCGATTAAAACACCACTTCTGCTACAGTAAACTACAATTACGCACTCAAACACATTCTGTTAAAACCAGCAATCTTGTTCGGAACTGGAAAAAAGAGTCTGGCACCAGAAATCTTGTTGTTTAACGAACATAAAGTACATTGTGTGCATTCCAGCCTGCTTCGTTTGGTGTTTCTGGGAGACAGGGATAGATGGTCTTCCCTGGAGGTGCTCTTTGCAGTATGAGTAACGTGTTGTGTGTGACGGGAATTTAAAAAAAAAAAAAAAAAAAAAAAAACAACACATTCCTGGCTCTGGCTTTCGTCACCCTAATAACCGTTCAATATGTTCGGAACGCAATTAATCCCATCTCTAGCTGTGAGCTTGAACCCTTTCAATACTGCTTTATTTCAGCTGCTTGTTTTCTCTCGCTCCCTCTCTCTCCTTTTTTTTTTTTTTTTTAGCAAGGAAGAATTTTAATTGCCGGAAATGGGAGATGAGCTCTAGTGGCTCCCTCAGCCAGGGTGCACAAGAGCATGTTAGTATGGCATGTTTACAAGGAGGCCAGTGCAACACGTAGAGGATGGGTGGAGAGAGACTGGGTGGCGCAGTCAATTAATGCACTAGAATTTCACCTGTGAACTACAGACTCCTGCTCAACTCTGTCAAGACAACTCCACTCAGAACAGCAGATCAGCAAACTAGTCGAATGCACTAATATGTATGTCTTCTTCATTTTTCATGTATTATGTACGATGGTGGTCTTTAAATTTGCGAACGTTCCTGTGAAAGATGCATATTTTGCAGAAGCGCAGTTTCCCCAGAGCAGTTGAAGTGTGCAGGGTTCAGTTTTTATCTGTAACAATGGAACGCTCAGTGGTGGCTTGTTTAGTAGTGCTGAAAGGAAATCCTATGACGAATGTTTCAATTAGAAGTCTTTCTTTAGAAGACATTGAGATGTTCTCTATGGCAGTGTGAATGGCAGTGTGATGTTCTCTATGGCAGTGTGAATGGCTGTGTGATGTTCTGGTTGGGCAGTGTGAATGCTGTTCTTGCTGCAGGACCTTTGTATCCAGTACGCTGGTATACTGTGCTGTACTCTTCACCCTGTCACTGCAGCCTGCCATTGCAATCCTTCACCAGCACAAGAACAGAATGTTTCAAGTTCAGAATTCCAACCATGCAGCAGGGAGCCGGGTGCTTAATGGGGAGGTCATAGTCAACAGGCTCTCATACATGTACTGCTAAAGACTCCTAGGTCAGAAAACAGAAACAGCAAGCAGGGTGTCACACAACAAGGATGCTAGCAATGTGCAATAGCACACTCCCTGCTGTTTGTTTTGACAGCTGCGCATCTTGGCTGGACAAGGGCTTTAAAAGAGCTGCCGTCGCTCTGTACTAGACTGTGATTGCGATTTCCAGTACTGCTGCCTCATGGTATATTCAGCTCGGTCTAGTTTCCATTTAATGCAAGAGCCTCTAAGTACCTCCACTGTTTGTTTTCATACACACTTTCCCTTGACATTAGTATGGTTAATATACCAGGACGTTGGGATGTTGGCTCTTTTGTACAAAAGATTATATATATATGTATGTATGTTTTTACACATATATATATATATATATATATATATATATATATATATATATATATATATATATATATATATATATCTAGAGGTAGACAACAGTGTTCTCGTTGGAAAGCACCCTGATTCTGCATTTCAAGTATCTGGTACTTTAACCTACTCACTAGCACAAAGAGCACATTGAAGAGCTGACTGCATCCTGTAATGAAACCCTGATGAAAAGCAGAGTCAGAACCCCCTCTCTCCTCCACTCTCATCCCCTCCCAGCCTCTTATCTGCCGTCTGAACGGTTTCCATTAGCCTGAAGCGCGGCTCGCCGTGGGAGTGGGGTCAGATTAACGCTCTTAGGCAGGCTTGCAGAGGGAGGTGTGCAGGCTTCCTTCCAATCCCCTGAAATCCTATCAAAGCATTCATGACTGTGGTTATCAACAAGGTATTGAAGGAATGTGGAGCTTCTATTGGTCCGCTCTGTTGAAATAGGATTCCAGGCATGCCGTCCATGCAGAATAGTTCTGTAACATGTATGTGTCACGCACAGTCCCACTCACACACACACTTTTGTAATCATGTTAGGTGGTAGCATGGGTCTTTTCAGAACAATCCCTAGAAGTGCAGGGAAACAGGGACTCATTTCTATGTTTCCTCTTCTGGAAACTGGCCTTCAACAACAGAGGGAAGGAGTTTTATATTTCTTATTTTGTGATTTTAAAATTAAAATTCTTTCAACTGTCAACCCTAAGTCACCTTTTCAAGTTGAAGAATGTAAAGTTCAGTTTCTAGGAAACCCTAACCCTGCGCTCAACCCACCCCCCCTTACCCAGTCACACGCACACACAAATCCCAGGCTTGTGGCTGCTGTGTGCGTGAGGGTGACCCCGTCCACACCCACTCGGCCTTTGCCCTCTCCATTATCACTGTCGAGGAAAAGACTTTGTATACATCCGGACGACGAACATGAAAAGAAAGGTCTGCTGTTGGAAGCGAAAACAACAAGGAGGTTTACAGTCCGCTCCCTGGAGATCCATCAAAGTCACTGCATGAGACTCCTCCTTTCCTCTGGAATGAAACACTGCACACAAACTGTAAATGCTAGCAAGGTTTCATTAAAGCCGTTTGAAGCATGTGGTATTTAAGAATAAATAATCAGATGTGTAATGATACTTTTAAGGCATATTTGCCACGTAGACCTTACAATAAAGCTTGCCGATTTTATTATTCATTTCTTCATCCTTGGTCTTTGCGTCTGTATTTTCTATGTATTGCACGGCCAGCTAGCCCCCCCTTCTCCGTGATTTATTCTCGCTGGCCGCTCCTGAGCCCACGCCAGCTCCCCGCTGCCACTCAGAAGCTCGGCTACAGTATCCCAGTGTTCCATTCATGTCGAGTGATACAGGAGCCAGCCGACCCTGGGAATACCAGCAATAGATACTCGGAACCCTGGGGCTCAGCAAACACAGCCAAGCTGAGATACAGAGAGTGGAGCTACTGCCAGCATTCAGAAAACAAGCAGACTGCAGAGTCTGACTTTAATTAGGTGTTAGTTTTGTTTTATGTTTCATCCTTTTTTTAAGGTGTGGTGGTGGTGGGGGGGGCTAGTCCTGTCTGATTAACTGGAAAATGAAAAGGAGTTTGTTTTCCTAAATATCGTGCAAGGCTGGGTGCTATTAAACAGAAAGATAGACCCTTGATACCAAAGAGGTTGTGCTTTCATAAAGTATTACAGCAGGCTGTGGCATTTCTGCAATAATCTCATTTTTGCAACCGCCTTTAATCCCCTAACTGCTGCGGTCTTTTAAAAATGCATTTTGAACGTGTCGTCATTTTAAATATGTGTAGCATTTTTCATTTTCTAAAGCATAGTCTAAAAACTTGCAAAAAAATAACGCATCCTTTCTCTTTTATTTGTGTAATTGCAGCAAGGATCTTGATGGGGAATCTTCCATGCAATATGATTGTTAATAAGAAGTCACTCACGATAAAGACAGCCTGCCTCTCCATTGAGCTGGGACCAGCCAGGGCAGCACTTATACACAGTCTGATAGTCCTTCTTGTACACCTGTCTGTAGGCAGTGTAATAGGCTGACCTGAAACACAAGGAAAGTAATGCATTACATGTGAGCACTGGCTGTGCCACAAGTCTGTCAAACCCATCATAATCCGGCAGTACATATCACACTGCATGCAACTTGCTCTCAAAACTAGGGCTGACAGGGAAGAATGCACATGTCAAAGCACAAGCTACTTCTGTCATTGCTGTATGTTTGCAAGCTGTTGACTCAGTAACTCAGTGGTTTTCCCACCACTGCACAGTGATTAGACCTTCTTTCCCCTTGTACTTTAGCGCATCTGACGCTGCTGTCTTTATTACATGGTGCACAGAAGCGTCTGGTTATAGCCTTCAATTGCAGCCCGGACCAGGGCCATCAAAGTGAGTGTCAGCTCAGTGCAATAGTAAGTATAGGAGAGGGGTGCAACAGGACCCAAAGCACTACTTAACTCTAAACACACACCCACATCCCAGGGGAACCCACGACCAGACTACACTGAGCACAGCAGCACCTCTCACGGCTTGGAATTGCTTGAAATTATAGTTTACCTTCTGGGAGATCTGTCTGGCTTTAGGGAAGCTGCTTGTTTCAAATTCCATTAGGAAGAAGCAGTATCGGGGCAGTTCTCGCTGAAAGGTTATTGTTGTCTTCCCTTTATAATGGTTACATGAGAAAGATCTGCTGTGCTCATCTCCTAGCTTGCAGGAGGATGAGAATTAGAAAGGAATTCCGAGCCAGGTGACTTTTGCATTCTTTAATAGCAAGTTCTCAGTAAACGAACCCGTTTCCTGTGCGTTCACAAATTTTCTCTTTAATTTCACAGCTCAATTTCGAACAGTAAACTCCTTTTGCGGGTGTCCTTGCGTGCTGCCCTGCGTCTGGGACACCCAGACTTACCTCCTCTCGTAGCCGACGCACCACGCCTGCCCCGCGCAGCCCTGCTTCCACACTTTGACCATGCGCGTGAAGGCCTGGACACAGGGCTGCCTGTGGCCCACCATTGTCAGCTCTTTCTCTGCACACACGTTCGGCCTGTGAGGGGTTCAAACAAAAGCAGCACCGGTACATTACAGTAAAATAATCCAGAAATGCAATTCATTAGGAAAGGTGTTGGCATGTCAGTGGTGGGTTAACAGAGTCAGCACCCATTTGTTACAGTCATTCAATCATTTATTTATATTTGGGACCCCAGGATTTCCTTGCGAGAGCCCCAGAGCACAGCAGCCGTCCCGTCAGGATAATCAGTTTCCCAGACACACTACAGCAATCCCAATTAGAAATGAATAACATCCCAGAGCTGAGAGAAATACAAAAGGGAGATCTTTTAAACGTGTTGATTGAAAAGCAGCAGCTGATCCGATGGCAAACCTGACTGCCAGGTATGATCTCACGGCCGGTGACTGACTAACATCAAGCGGAGACATCACACATTTGAAACAGGCATTCTGGCTTGCTCCTTCTTACTGGACTGAGCAGAGTGACCTCGTACTGCCTGTACGTTTTCATCTAATCGTTCTCTTTCTAATTTGATTTCCTGGTTTGGCGTTTTATAGCTGTGTTGGTTAGACAGAATCAAAATCTTCAACAGTATAGTTCTTGTACATTGTCATGCATTCTTTATAAACAAAAAAGAATGTGAGGTAGTGATCTTAAGAGCAATGCACACCTGTGTCTGAATGCACTTTAAAAGTGCTCGGGCTGCATCTGATGCACTCGAGGTAACTTTGACAGCCTCCACTGCTAACAGCAAACAGATGAAGGCCAGAGTGGACTAAAGCATACGTCATGCAATGTGATATGTGCAGCTGCAAATGATTTGCAGAGCTTACCCCAGATACTAAGATAAGTGGTCATTATCAGATGTTGGTTTTTTTGGTTTAAAAAGTTTGTGTTCAAGATGGATTTCAACCTTTGAGCCTCTGGTGAAAAAATATCAGCTCTATAGTGTCAACATACAAATGTCAGTGATAAGTAAAAGTGTGCAGGAGTCTAACCTGACATGAAACCATCTTCAGCTGTCTCAGTATAAAAAGAGGTTAAAGACTGACAGAGGCTTGTGAGCCAGTACCCAGCAGGATGAACAGCCTCTACCCTCCCAACACTCTTGCCTTGAGAACACAGGTTACAGGAGATCTCATCTAGATCCTAAGAAATGCATCTTTGCACCCCAACATCTTTCCCTACCTTACCAGCAAAGATTAGGAAACTCTTAATCCCAGCCGTGATGCATTGTCGTCTGAATCGCCATCAAGATTCAGTGCTGGAATTAGAGTCAAACTTAGTCCAGCAGCCTAGTCCCGAGAATTATTCACACCTGTTTCTTATCTGCTGGTCAAGGATTAGGACAATCGCGTAATGAACGTTTGGAGGTTCAGTCTAGAAACTTGAGTTCACAGATAGGAAAAGCCAAGCGCTTTCATTTTGTGATTGCTAAACAGAGTACTAATCCTCGATGCACTGGGCAGGCGATGGACCCACAGCCCAAATCCACACTGCATGTAGGGAATGTGGAATTATAATTTACATCCACTGAAGACCTTGTTCACAGTGAAGCCATTGGTTAGCTGGTGTGTGAGACTCGTTTCTGTAGTTCTACTCAGGTTTTATGATTGGGTCTTTGAGGTATTGATAATAGGCTTGAACAAATAGGGCATGATTGCTGTTGGGGGTATTCTAAATATAGAGTCTCTTTAGGGATTGGCTTTATATTGCACTTGTGCTACATGACACTTAACACAGAACAAACTCAAAAAAGAACAACGCAAAATTGAAGTTTTAGTTTTATTTCAACACTGGCCTGCTTCTATCAATAAGGGGATTAGTTCTTTACTTATCAAGACCTGCTCCCTTGAGCTTTAAAAAGCTGGCATGTCTTCAAGGCAAATTCTAGGGGAATTACTCACCTGAGGGGAAGCGGGGAGTGATAGCAGCTGGTGATCTCAGACATAATGAAGCTGTTTGAACACATACACAACACTAAGGAGAGAGGCTCAGCCAGCATTTCAAAAGGGATGATGATGTGGCATTTTCTTTTGATTATTTCTGGTTTTTTTTTTTTTTTTTTGTTTTTTTTTTACTTTATTATTTTAAACAAATGTGGAACATGCACTTTCACAAATATATTCTAACAGTACATATATACTATCTCTAAAAAAGACTTGCACAATGAACCAATTAAAGGAGGGTATTATTATTATTATTATTATTTTATTATTATTATATTATTATTATTTTATTATTATATTAAATGTTTTTTTTTAAAATAAAGGTATATATATGAGTAAACAAACAAAACTAAACGTAGGCAAACAGATGTATTGTTTATTCTAAGTTCTTTCTTTTGGTTTCCTAAAATAGTCACGCTGTTCCCGTTCCCCGCTGCTTCTCTATAGCCAGAAACTTGAACAAATAACCAAACCGAAACAGTAGTTGGCCTTTGCGCATTCATATGGTCGTATTTGTGACGCACTGGGCTGAACTGAACAGTCAGTCAGTGGTTTTAGTTTGAGACACTTTCAAAACTAAGAGAAAGTTAAAACAGCTGCGACAGCAACTTAACCGTAACCTGCAATGGAATAACCTTCGTTTTCACTGGCTCGTTTTTGGCGACACCTGTCATCTTAAATCTTACATCGACGGTATGACCCGCCCTGGAACTGTCCACGATACCGAACTGTTCCCAAGTATGCGTGCTTGGAATTCTGCTCGAGGTCACACCCACTGGCTGCAAATTAATTAAAAAGATAAACGCCAGTCAAGTAGCATACAGTGAGAATTGAAGCTTGGCCTATTACAGCATGGGACTACGTTTCTTTTTAATGCAATTATTTTCGGCGCACAAATTTATCTCAGCTTTCCACAAGGTGTTTGGTGCATGTTGAAGCCGCCAACCCGACATTCTGAATATTGAAGAATTAACAGTTTCCCGTTGTACCGTGCTTCCCCGGTGCGGTCTCGTACTTTGTCACATATTGACGCTGCTAATAATCCTTTAGTTAGCAATGATGTCCGTGCATTGCATTAACGTGTTAATACGAGACACCTGCTTGACTTTTATTATAAACTCATTTCAGGTAATATTACCTAGCAGAGATCGAGGCTCTGACGACGTCAGATGCATCTGGTCCTGATTTGTAATTTAGTCTGCTCTGCGAGTACATTGTACAAGTGATGAAGCGAAGCACGTTCCCATGGATACGGAAGAACACTTCGTCTAGGTGAAGATCTGCAGATCAAATCGTGTAGGTCAACAGTGTACCTCCGCTAATCTTCCCAATCAGGAAAAAAAATTAAAAAAAACATGTTTTTGAATTGCTATCAAAAGAACGGACAGCGGCACTACCCGTGTATGTTTGCAGAACACTGTTTAATGCATTTTTTTTCCCCCCTGAAAACTACTCCGATTCCTCATGCGTGCATTTAAACTCACTGAAAACACATGAAGCAGCAGACAAAACTCATGTGATTCAATATTCCGATCATTCAAAAGTATTGCAATATGTAGCCTTTATCGATTCGATTACCTAGGGTGCATGCGAGTTCCAGTAATGTTCAGTATAGCTCTGGTAAAGAGTTCCACGCCCCTTCTGGGGGCAATTATTTGCGTTTAGACAAGAACAGAGCTAGTCCTGCCCAGTGTCCAATATATCAGACATTGAGAAAATGTGCATTAAATAGGTAGGGGAATATACCCAGGGCACTAAAGGGTTAATCTGTTAGACTGCTATATAGTGACTCGTCTTTGGTGTTTCAACTACCTGATACAAATATAAAGATACACAACAACACAATAAAAAAGAATGCAATTTACAAATGACAGCACTGACATAATTAATACAGAGCAATGCTTCACGGCATGGATTTGATCAATCACCGCTTACTGTGTGTCGGGCTTACTGTACAGACATGCCGTTGTCTTCGCTCTATTGCCACCTATACATTTTGATTAGATATTTGCTTTTATTTCATCCCATCCTACGCCTAGACACCTTGGTGTTCTGTTTTCTGTTGTTGCAAGTGGAATGTATATACGGAAACCTTACAGGCAATTCAAATCGTCCAGGTCTTATCCGCACAGTCTGGTTATGACACCGCGTTAACACGCTGGATGGGGGTAAAGGGTTCCTCCAGGCTTGAAGCCAATCCCGAAGGACAGGTTCGTGTTTTTGCACAGGGACCGAATAAAAAAAGAGCAGTTTATAAACTTCAAATAGACTAGCGGAAAGGACTGACCAAATGTCCCCCTTCCTTGGCATACAGAAAGCAGTTACGAGACGATGCATTCCAACAGCAATGAAACAGTGCGCTTTGACGAGGGGCTGGGGATTAGGTTAAAAAGCATTGAGCAGATGAAAACGATTCGCACTTGACACCAGTGTTTGAGAGGCTAGAAGAAGGTTTCTTGTGTGAGAGCTAAAATAGCGAAGTGACGGGACTTGCCCCAGTTAGGTGGATGTTACCTTTTAACTGCGTTTCTTGGTTTAGATTTACCCATTGCGCGTTTCAATGTTTGGCACCAAATCAAACAGATGCGGTTACAGTTTATAGCAGCATCATAACTTTAATAAGGATTGAATTAACAAAACACACACACACACACACACACACACACACACACACACACACACACACACACACACACACACACACACACAAAACAAGGTAGAGAATAAAGCTGAGTTCATAACTGACGCGTGTACACTGTGATGCCTCAGATGTGATACTGGCGTGCTGCAGAATCGTGCCCTCCGCTTTACGTTGTCTTGCTTCAATACTAAATATTTATCCAAAAAAAGTATCAAATAATTCTGGTCATAGTTTCAGTTATTTCAGTCAGCTTGGCAATAACGTTAATGGAGGTGGCCAATGCCAGTAGTGCAAACACACGCATATTAAACTCTATAAAACAAGGTGTAAAGTAGTTTACTTACATAAAAGGCTGAAGAGTCCTTCCATAAGTTGCTGAAACAATCCCAAATAGTAGAAAAATAAAACCAGGCATATGTTTAATCTCCATTTTATTTGAAATGTATATATTTATATATTTATGGAACCCACAACTCCGTAATATAAATGTCTAAGAATTGAAACTAAAAGAAAAAAAGGGGAACTCCGTTTTTACAAAGCGTTAGTCAGAGCATCCTTCTTATTTCTTAGAATTATTTCTCATTAAAAAAAAATTGTAGCAAATAAACAAAACAAAAACAAAAAAGATTTCAGAGTTGTGTCGCTATGGAGATGCTTTTCTTTGGTTTATTTCGTGGTGCTGTTCTTTCCCAGTCGCTGTTTCTGGTAGTTTTGTTATTTGCTGACTCGGGTCCAGTGAGTTGCTGTAGTCCATGCGGTTCAAGCAGTGCAAAAACATTTCAAAGAGGTTCCCGTGACACAGACCCCTCCTCAAGCCGGCTATGGGCGGGGCAGCAGAGTCTGCAGGTTAGTTTGGTCCCCCCGCCCCTCAGGATTAATCTCCAAAAATCTCAGGTTGAACCTCACTTTCACTTTCAAGGAATGCTGCATTAACGCTTACAACGACACAGATGTGTGTGTGCGTGTGTGTGTGTGTGTGTGTGTGTGTGTGTGTGTGGTTTGTGTTTGCATAGTACATATTTTTGCTTTGAACCTGCAAGAAACTATAAAGTAGAAAGGCGTTTTGCCTACAGTTCCTTCGTCACGGATGACGGCACAACCGAAACGTTTGTCTGCTTGAGGCGTTTCTTGGTGGAGATAGATGCTCGCTCTATATATCACTTGTGTTTGAGTTAAAACTGCGGGCTGTGTGATTGTTTCCTGTAATCCTTGGCTCTGCTCATTACCCAACGCAACACCTGCAAAAATCATTTCGACCAGACAAAAAAAAAGTGTGTTTACACAGAAAATGAAGACTCTAGTGGCTTTTACTCGATCCAAGAACAGATGGAAAGCCAGAGCGCTTTATGAAACATTGAAATAAAACGCCCGGACGAGTTGTATCGTTTGTCTACAGCCCCACGAGTCGCCTTGTAACGCCATGCGCTACACTCACCATATAACACACGCGAGCGGTTACTCAAACCAAAGGGCGCACCCCACGGCGTTGCTTTAAACTGGCTGAGGTTTTGACCGCTGTGCATTGCATCTTGGAATAACGCCCACTTCACTGATTGAAGACCAGTTAAAGGAAAGGTTTCATATATTAGGGACTAGAAAGAGCAGGCTGTACCATGTGTTCATTTTAATGCTCACATATTTTGCGCATAAACGACGGCTCTTAAGCCACATATGGCTCATTGAGCTGCATCATACTCTATCGTCTCTTTTGAAGTTTCCCATTTAAGGTGTTTTAATAGGTTTGAATAGACTGCAAGGGCCATCTGTAATCTTGGGTAGAAACAAGATCAATCCAGTCAAAATGGAGCAAAATAAAATCACGTTTACATTTGCAATGCTTTTTGCGCGTCAAAAGTTTCTCCACAAACAATTCAACTTAATTAAACACTACGATTAAAAAATAAGAATGCGTTGCTGAATATTTTTGATGAATTAGTAAATGTTTCGTTTTTTATAAGAAAGTGTAATCTGCGTGTCATTCCCCCACCTTGCATTCCCACTTTTCCTGTTTTGTGCTTGCAGAGAGAGAGAGAGAGAGAGAGCAGGCATGTGATTTCTGGCATGCTTTACTGTCTGCTGGAGTTAATCTTTCACCTCGTAGTTGAGCCTGCTTTGAATCTTCCATTCATTGTACAGTCTGATAGCCCTGGGGGACTGTCTGTCATTTCTCTATACTGGAGGAGCACCGGCATGCATTGGAGACGAAGCCTGTTCTGGGATCTAAGCACTAATACAAGTGAATTGAATTGGGGCCCTCGCAGGTGAAGTTGTTTTTCTATTTATAAAAAAGAAATACCGAAATATATATTATTATTATTATTATTATTATTATTATTATTATTATTATTATTATTATAGTATTAGTATTAATAGTAATAATAATAATAATAATAATAATAATAATAATAATAATAATAATAATAATAATAATAATATATGTTACTGAGCACATTTGGAGTTCAAGGTCTTGGCATTTTGAGATTGTGTTGTGTGTAACCCTTGAGATCTTAGTTCAGTTTAGTTTAGTTCATTGGCCTGATTGACACAGGGCGGGGGGGGGGGGATCCTGTGGTTTTCCTTCCCGCACGAGTTTCTGTTTTCAGTCTCCCTCCTTGACTGCCACCGCTACAGGTTCAGAGGGTACCGCGGTTCAGCAACAGGGGCATCTTGATTCACATTCGTGTGCATATATAGATGCTGCCCAGTTCTTAGCACCCTAGGCAATATTATATAACTCTCCATATTTCCATATCCAGGACCTCAAGCAAAAGAAAACATGTGAACTATATGAGCCTCGCCGAGGAATGTCAAACTCACGCCCTTTAGCAAGCTGTTTTATTGCGTACACAAGGGCTGACACGGTGTGCAGGCTATTTCTAGCGCATTACCTCGTCTGACCTGCAGGGGTCAGCATTGTCCATTACAGAACCCCCTCACTCGGCCCGCAGTTACGCTCTCTGCCCTTTGAGACCTGATTGAGGCGTACGTGAACAATTAGTTTAAGTAAGACATGCATATGTTTGGGTTCACCCCTGTCACAATGTATTATTCTGTTTCTTTCTTTCTTTCTTTCTTTCAATGTCTATAATGCGACACAGCGTATCCCTGCTCTTCAGACACTAACCAGTCTGCTGCTTGGAGCTCAGTTTAGAACTGTATCTCAGCTGTCAATCATAGCCAGTAATCGAACCCACAACCTTCCAATTCCAAAGGCGCTTCTGCTAAACTGTACGAAACAGCGTCACTGTGACTGCGTCCTTCACAACCACGACAAACCGACTAATGCGGGCCACTACTAACAAGTGACAGGCTACCAAGCTGTTACTGCAGAGCAGTGTTTGTATAATATTAGGCATGGTGTTCTTCTGCCCTCTTCTGGACAAATGTAACATTGCATAGGATTTTTGTAACTGACTGTAAGCAATAATATGGGGGATGGTCAGAAAATACGTTTTATGTTTGTCAGAGCCGAATGGATTGAGAAGTCCATGCTTGAAATGAAAATGTGACATGACAACGTCACTACAGTTTAATATAGATAGGAGTTTCAATTAGTAGCCATAAGAAAGGGTTACTAATAATGTTAATAAAGCTACAATCTAATCCAAAAGACGAGAAAGTCTTGGTAGAATATAATCTGTAGCACAAGATCTTAGCCCAGATAAAATAACTTTAAGGGTAGATACACGCACTGGACTGTCAAAGGAGTCTGCTTCATGATAACGTTTAATGCACAGAAGTCGTGAAACTGGTGGGGAAATTATGTGTTGTAATTAGCTTGTGTGTAGAATCGAAGCTTTAAAATAATATACAATGCCATGCCATATTGTTACATTTCCAGAACATCAAATTGCCGTCTGCCTGTAAAATATTTCTGTTGAGGTAATGTGAACTTTGTCCATTCCACCCCTTGGTAAGAACCAATACACTCCTCTGAAAAAAACAGGCGCTCCCTTCCCGTCGGTACGGCGGTGTTGCACTTTACACACGCTCCCTAAACGACGCCGTGTTGCGTCACCGTGCGTACTTTGCCCTTTCTGTTGCGCTGATTGTAGTTATGCTGGGCTGTGGAGGGACCGCTCTCTGCGTGTTTCACAGGCGGCTTTTATCACCCGGACTCAAAGTCGCACCTCGCAGCCTGCGCACCATGTCGTCTCCCGGGTCGACCCAGGCGAAACTGCCAGTGACTCTGCTGGGAAGCATGGCTTTCGGGGGGCGCGCAGACGCGGATACCAGCGCTGCCATGGTGCGCGCTTTCTTAGAGCGGGGACACAGCGAGGTGGACACAGCGTACATGTACGTGGAGGGACAGGCAGAGACCGTCATTGGGGGAATGGGATTACCCAAGACAGGTAAAGCAGTACAGAAAGAAACAAAGTTGCAAAGTTCAAAAATAAACTGTTAGTGCATGTGCTTGTTGTTCATGCAAACGTCAAGCATGAAAAGATGTTGTTTTCAGAAATCATTTCACGTTGTTAATGTAGTTAGACAGCGAATGCATTGATTGCTTTAATCTACTGGTGCACTTTTATTGTAGTGTATCGTTAATCATTTACCCAGTTTACAATTACAGTAAAACTTTCATTATCCAACCCCAAGTTATCCGAACACCTTTATTATCATGACAGCCCGCTGTTGACCTGTCCTCTTTTGTGCAGTGCACGTCTGCCCGTTTGCAATGAAAGTAAGGTTTTCAGCCCTCAGTCTCTAGCATCTGCTGAGTAGTGCTCAGTCTACAAATGTTCTCAAAAGCACTTTCCTGCAGGATCACATGGTGCCAGCGTTGCAATTTCCATGTGTCTCATTGGTAAGCGTGAATATATTGTTGTTACAAACCCGCAGTTAAAATCGCCACCAAGGCCAATCCCTGGGACGGCAAGACGCTGAAGCCAGAGAGCATCCGCTCTCAGCTGGACACCTCTCTGAAGAGACTGCAGACCCAGACCGTCGATATCTTCTACCTGCACGCTCCCGACCACGAGAACCCCGTCGAGGACACGCTGCGAGCCTGCCACGAGCTACACAGGGAGGTATGAGGACAAGGGGCGCTCGCTCGCCCTCTCACTCCCTCCTCATCTCAGTGCTGCACACAGGGAGCTGCTTCTAATACAAGCTGTTTTCCTGATTTTAAAGGGCAAGTTTAAAGAGCTTGGCCTGTCCAACTATGCCTCCTGGGAAGTGGCTGAAATCTCTTGCATCTGTAAACACAATGGCTGGATTCGGCCCACCGTTTACCAGGTGAGTGGTTTGTGAGAGGAGCGTTATCGTTTCTCTTGGGGGGACGCACACATTAGTGTGCAGGATGCTCACGTTCCTGGCCGTGTTTATTCATTTGTCGTTCACTCACGCAGCTCCAAGTTTTCAAGCTTTCTGCTTTCCCATCACTTTGTCCTTTTCTTTTTTTGCACCCGTACTTAACGATCGTGAACCAGTAGCTCTTGCCCAGACACACTCGCCAAGGAAGAATGAACTTGCATCACTTGGCTGTTGATTGTGCATGTGAAAGAACAGAGGGCAGACAGGTGGAGGTGTACACAAACGCGCTGTGGGATGTATACCTGAGCTGGGCGACACCTCTGTGACACTGGAGCAGAGCCTGTCTGACACTGCCCTCTTTCTCCAGGGAATGTACAATGCCACCACTCGTCAGGTTGAGACAGAGCTGCTGCCTTGTCTGAGGTACTACGGAATGAGGTTCTACGCCTATAACCCTCTGGCCGGTACGCTGCTATGAGACGTCACTTCCAGAAATACCACCCACGCTGTTAACAGTACCAGCAACAAACAGTACCCCAGCTTCAAGAAAGCATATGTTTAGAAGTACACCCTCAGCAACCTTCTGAAAGGCACTGGAAGGTTTTTAAGCAAGCTGGAGAATGCATTGAATTTTGTTTTAGAGCTGCAGTTTAATACTCTAGTATGAGCCATGTCTACCTCAGTACCTGTATTCACTTACACTGGGATAGTCCTTATTAATGATACACTGAATGCATTCTAGGTCCCGGCCTCATGAAACAACAGAACAGTACGAGTTAGAATGAAAGATCCCCAAAACAACTATTTCAGTAGACCGAGGGAATGCAGAGGGTTAAAAAGTCATTGCAACCTTAATTGTATTTTCTCTTCTTATAGGTGGGTTACTTACGGGGAAATACAAATTTGAAGACAAGGACAACTTGCAGCCGTCTGGCAGGTTTTTTGGAAACGACTGGGCAAAAGCGTACCAGGCGAGGTAATGTCTCTGCCACCTGCCTAGCGCAGGGTGCTTTAAGATACAAGCTGGCTTTCATTATTGGATGCGAACAGAGGTGGATGGGGAGAGAGCAGGAAAGCTAAGATACCCTAGTAGTATACACAGAGCTGCAAAGTAAGCATTAAACTCTTCAATTGCTACAGGTACTGGAAGAAGCACCATTTCCAGGCAATAGATCTCGTGCAGAATGCTTTGCAGGCAGCATATGGTTCCAGCAAGCCCACAATGACCTCGGCAGCCCTGCGCTGGCTGTACCATCACTCCCAACTTCAGGTAAGCTCCTAACATTAACCCCCCCAGCGTCAGGAAAGCCGAGCGTCTCTTCCAGTTCTTACTGGAAAGGAGTACCCTCTTACCATTGCACTGCGTCTGCCTGCCAGTATCAGAGAGAGGTATTAATGGAATTTGAATACGATGCTGTGTCTAATCACACACGCTATAAATGAAGCCAGGCAGAACGCTCTCCAGTCAGGGTGTCCTCGATCCCTGGAGAGCGTGGCGGTCGTGTAACTGCGCCCGCCTCTCTTCGGACAGGGCGAGCGTGGCGACGGCGTGATCCTGGGCATGTCTACCATGGAGCAGCTGAAGCAGAACCTGGCCGCCGTGGAGGAGGAGCCGCTGTTGCCCAGCGTGGTGGAGGCCTTCGGGCAGGCCTGGGACCTGGTGGCACACGAATGCCCCAACTACTTCCGCTAGAGACACCAGAACAGGTCACACCGCTAACGGGAACTTCGTATACAGGGTTAGAGTTTGTCTTCCCAAGCGCATCGATGTAGAAATTCTGTAACTTTACAACAATTACACGTGTCATGATTTCAGAGACCCTGGGCTTGGGCTGCGTGCGTGCATGCGTGATAACCTCTAAATAAATCTTGACATACTAATGTACAGGAGAGGCCACTATAACATCCTGAAATGTATTTCAAATAAAATTTTAAAACGTTCTCCAACTTTATTGGTGCTGTTTTCATTGCCAAACTGATAACACTATGTAACACCATTTTTGTTCCTGGGTAGTAAGTGTTATTTCCTAATTGCTTATGCCTCAGAAGTATAGAAAATGGCTATTATTCCCCACAAACTTTGCTTTTGTGACCAGGACAGTGATATTTCAAAATATCACTATTTCCAATGAGAAAACGGGCGCTTTTGTGACTTTTCGTTCACATAAAGTCCGAAAAAAACAACATATGAATCCAAATTAACATGTATTGATACTAAAGTAATACAAAAATGACTACAAAAGATTTAGAAGTGAGTAGTTTTTCGAGATTTACGATTATACTATAAATTTATAGTATAATCGTAAATCTCGAAAAACTACTCACTTCTAAATTTTTTGTAGTCATTTTTGAGTCAAATTGTTACACGGTTTTCTCACAGCTTGTGAAAAGAGAAATATGTTGCAAACTCACCCTCCAACATCGTCTCATCTCGACTGGGCTGCTTTGAGTTTCGGCAGACTAAAGGCAGGGTGACCCAGGCTCCCCGGTATCGCAGAAGAGCACAAGCATCATTCTGACATCTTACACTCACTTTTTATTTGTACGATGTACTGTACATTTACATCCATTATCAAGTGGTTCCATATTAACACTGATCAGGAGCCTGTGAAACTAGAACCATTATACAATAAGTATACCCACAACATTTACATTGGTTTCAGTTTTACAAAGCCCTGTGGGCTGCAGTCCATTACAGTGTGGGTGAAGACTCTCCAGCCCTGCCTGTAGATTAACTAGCGGAGAACCCATCCACACTCTGGCTTCCTCGACAGTAAATCTGTTACCTGTTAGTGTATCCAAGCTTTACCCTGAGCAGTAGCAATCCTTTCATTAATCGTGTTGTTAAACATCATGTATTATATAAATATGAATCATGTTCATAGCAAGTTCCGGGTAACTGGGGTGTAACGCAGCACTGTTGTTCTATGTTTTGTGTCCCCAACGTAACTTGAGATCTGAAAGAGATTCTCTTATCATTAACCTAAAGACAGATTTCCAGTTCTGCTGCCACCATTCACACAAGCTGCAACTGCAAACTCAAAAGTGTAAAAAAAAAAAAATAATAATTACAGAAAGGAAACTAAAAAGGCTGACAGCTGGCAGTCATTAAATTCAGCTGCTCCAGATAACCTCAGATCAGGATCAGTAACGGTGAACTATAAAAATAACTGTGCCGTGTACTGAAACTACACTCAGACGCAGTGTGACGGACCAGTCTGCAGGACACGGTGCTCATGAGCAATGCAATCAGTCCAACAGAAGGGGACTTTATCTTCTTACATAAAAAAACAGAATAATGGTTTTCAGAAAGCACTGACAACCAACTATTTTGCAGCCAAGCTGGCATGCGTTGGGTGTTTTAAATACAGTCTTTATTGCATCTTATTCATCGTCTTCCTCCTCTGCGTCATCCATTTCCTCCTCCTCCTCCTCCTCCACTCCCTCCTCGCTCATCTTCTCAAACTCCCCAGACTCCGCGATCCACATGCAGCTAACCAGCACCTTGAACTCAGCCATCTTGATCCCAAAGAGTTTCTGTAAGATGGGGGACAGCAACAGAACAAACACTGGAGGACGGCAAACTGGGCAGCTGTTGCAGCAGATCGATTCTGCACTACTGTGTCAAATGATTCCAGTCAAAAAACAAAAAAGTGTTAATAGTGACTGTATTATTATCCTGAACTATTAAACTGTTCTGGATTTAGAAATACTAAAAGAAACTTAAATTCAGTTGCAAACGTTTCGACTAGAAGCCTTTCTCAAAATCAATCAATGAAATAAAGCATCTACAAATTAAAAGTATTATTGACACCACTATTTAGGTCATATTGTAAACTATTAACAAATACGGGCCAAGTGGTATAAAATATATGAACTCACCAGAATCCGAGCCTGTTCAGGGGTCAGGACATCCCCTTCCTTACACACCATGTGATCCGACAACAGCGTCACCACCCCTGCAGGCAGAGCGAATCAAAGCACAGAGTAAGCACCAGCACTCTCCAAAGAAAAACACAAGGCTTTCTGAATTAGAGGGCTCTAGTCACAAAGCTTTAAACTCACGCACTGCTTACAGAGGGATTCACGATTCAGGTTTGTTGTTTAAGGTATTTAACACCACCAATGTTAAACTTCACTGCAGCAGTACAGTGGCAGATAAACAGTGGCTGTCTCTGTTCCAGTTCTGTTACCTTTCTTCAGCGCCGTGGGCAGTCCCAGCTGCCTGAGCTGTGGCTCCATGGAGTGAGGAAACTGCTCTAAGGGCCCTTCATCCAGAGTCACTGCCAGGCTGGCCTTGTTCCCGGACCGGGCGAAGTCCATCTCCTTAAACTGGCTGAAGTGCCTGCAGCAAGGGGGGTGAGAGGCACCCTTTTAAAACCAGGTGAACACACAGCATCCCTTTGCACTCTGCACATGGCACGCAGATACAAAAAGACGTGCTGATCTGAACACATGCAGCTGAGTATTGAGAGAGGGGCAGACCTCAATCTCTTTCAATTAAACAGTGCTTTTTACATACTTTTAAGGACTAACAAAATATCTTAAAAGAGGCTGCCATGCACCATCAAGAGATGTTTTGTAAGCTATTTTAGTGCTCGTATCTGGCTCTGCCACTGTGTGTCGTGTTAGCCTGGTTAAGATGCAGATTCAGTCTTGCACAATGCATACGTCCCCCTAGTCAACCCATACTTACTCCTGGACCTCCTCTTTTGTTTTGTTGGTGAACAGCAGACCCACTTCACCTTTTAGGTACTTGCTGACCTAACAAAAAAAAACAAAGGAAGAAAACCCATTGCAGTTAAACCTCATCAAATTCTTTAATTCTGACAAGAACTGTAATGCTGGCACCCAGGTTGAAGAGGCAGCACACAAACTGGGTTAGCAGCAAATACCTTGTGTAGATTGTCCTTGTACTCGTCTGCATGGCCCTTTCCCAAGGCAATCATCATGACTTTGTTTTTCCCAAAGAAGAACCTAAGCAAAGCGTAAGAGCCGGCAGGAGTTACCACAGGGATAAAAACACAGGGGCCTCTATTATTACTGCATGAAAATACAGCTTGAATGCACTGCACAGAAGCAGAGACTGACAGAACAGAGTAGGAGACTATAATGACGTCTCTTTCCCTACAAACCCATCAGTGTTGCTGTGTCCTGGAATACATCAGCTCTGGTCAGGGGCTCAGACCTGATGACCAATTCTGTACAGCAATGCTCTGTTGGTAGCAGCTTGACCATGAGGCACAGACACAGTGTTCCACGCCGCGCTGTTTTCCCATGGCTACCTGACAAGGCTGGACCAGAGGGAACTTCTTTCCCTGCGAACTGGTCAGCTGCCTTTGAGCCACACTGATATAATAACACAGCAATGATATTCCAGGGACGGTTTTTCAAAACATAATCTGGATAACAGCGATGCAGATTTTGTAATCCTACATTTTGGGATTGAGATTATTTTATTTAATCATAATTATTTGTAAAACGAATAATAGTTATAAAGCACTGACATTTGCTGAAAGAGACTGATCGAAACTCTCCCGATCAATCTCGATCACAAAAGCCAGATCACTGTTATCCAGATTAAAGGTTTTGTAAGCCGGCCCCTGACTGTTCAGTCCGACACCCGGCCTCACCTGCTGTGTTTCCATGCAGTCCGAATGTCTTTTAACCTGTTATTCCTCATGTTCGCAACAGAGAAGATGAAGATGTGTCTGTACGTGTCCACACATTTCCGTAGCTGGAAAGAAAGTCAGCGATAGCAGATCAGGGAGATGCGCCAACCAAACAAACACACAAGCGGTCACATGCTGTTAGATGCAGTATCATTTGTAAACTTAATAAAAAAATGATACCAACCTCTTCAATTAAATTCTGTTTGGATTCTAACCCTTTCTTGGTCGTTTTAGTTAAAGTGACTGAAATGAAAAAAACATCGATTACCGCAAACATTTCTCTGTGGATGCGTTTTAAAAAGCTACACCACGATGCTAGTTTACTACCTACTGTAACATCAAAAACAACATTGTTTTATTATCTTTTTTATTAGTATTTATTTACAAGTATTTTGTCTTGCGATCTGTACAATCCATTTACTCCCCACTAGATCATCAAGCATCACACCGCATCACAGAGCGTACTGACCGGCTCCACTTTCTGTGTGCCTGGTTGGTACAATAAAGGCACAGAAGTGTGGTTCTGCAATCTTGGTAAAATAACTTACAGTAATTATTCTGAAATGAGTTTAGTGGACCTGGCTGCAGCAGCACACGCGTAACGCGTGACAAACTAACCCGTCTCAAGCAACGTGTTGCACCGTGTTTATCTACAGGACTGTGCCACATACACTGGACAAATCATCTGACAAGGCAAGTCTCCAATTCCACAATAAAACAACGCTTTTTAACAAAAACAATCATTTCAAACTCACTTTTCTTGTCCCTCTTTGATTTCGGCATGGCTATCACGTTGTGCTTCTGCCTTTCACAGGACCCCGAACCAGAGCAGACCAGCACACTGCCTAGCGATAAATACGTAAAGAAATAAAGAAATAAAACGGTCGCTAATCTGTAATATTTGCCCTATATTGAAAAGCTAAAATGCACATTTTGGAATATTTATATGTAGGTTTAGAGTAATTCTGTACTGGCGCGTTCGCGGTCCTATTCATTTCGCTGTCGTCCTTTAGCGTTATGCACCGGTGGATTGTGGGCTAGTGGAGGTCTGCTCGCAGTCATGGCTGCCATGGTGAATTGGTTGGTCTTTCTCTTCGGGTTGGTTTGCCTGTCCGCGGCTGTCTTTGAGGATCAGGCGGGCAAATTCGACTGGTGAGTAATTCTAGCAAGGACTGAGGAATGAGACTGGAGGCTGGGCACGGAGAATAGCCTCACGGAAAGACCTTTGCTCTGCTGTTGTGAATGAATGGCAGGACTGATATAGGGACACCAGCACAGTATATTTCATAGCTGTCCCTGTCCCGGCTTGCCGTTCTGAAACGCTGACTGTAAGACATTGTGTCAGACAGCATCGTATATATTTAACACAGACTGTCTCCGAATCGCAGCCGCTCAGATGTTCTCCGTTGTTATTGTGTGCCTTGCATACAAAGCGAGTGTCCGTCTGACCAGTGATATTAACCTGCCGCCTTCTTTTCATTTGCAGGAGGCAGCAGTATGTAGGGAAGGTCCAGTCTGCATATTTCGACTCGCAGACACAGGCTTCCAAAAAACTCCTGGTGGCCACAGAACAGAACGTCATCGCTTCTCTCAATTCCAGGAATGGGGACATCAGTAAGTTACAGCAGCCCTTTATAAATCCTCTCAGTGCTGAAGCATTCGTGAACCACCCGAACTGACAGGCTTAGCAGTGTGTATACCTTGCAGTGTGTAGTTTTAATGCAGGGGTGAAAATAAGACTCCTATAGCACAGCAGTTTGATCCATTCCTGGTTTTACTATGAGTTTAATAAGACGCTCCCAAGCTTGCTATCTCTACACTGGGGCTAATCAAGCATATATTAAAACCTGGAATGGGTGGAACTGCTATGCAACTGGAGTCTCATTTTCATCCCTGCAATGTGGATGCCTACACTTAATTCATGCACGTCTGGAATGGAAGGGAAATGTGTGATCCGTTTTAAGTTTGAGTTTAGTAGCTATAGGCTGCAGGCAACACTTGTGTGTCAAATTAACCTTGAATGGCTCATTCTGCACTCCAGTGGTGTCCTTTACATCCCTGAGATGTTCTCAAATGACATGCAAATTGCAGTTCAGTACATACAGCAAACGTGTACAGTCCCACCAAGGTATTTCAGTGAAGGCAGGGTGTTTTAAATGTGCTTTAGTGTGCTGGTCCCCTAGTAATGGGTCTCTTTCGTTAACACCACTTTCCTTTTCTTAAGTCTGGAGACAGGTGGACAAGACAGGACCTGAAGGGCACATTGACACCTTTCTGGTCCACGGGCAAGGTTCGTTTAGCCTTGATTTTTGTTACATGTTGTAGCCTTATCCTGGTAATTATGAGAAGCTTCTCATCATGAAACTGTAATGTGTTTTATATCATTTCATTGTTTTTCATGTTGGCTCATGTTACCTGATGTGATGGCTTATTAGTTACCGGAAGGAAGAATCAACACTTTTTGTACACATTCAGATCAGAAATGCTTAGGTTGGAAGAGCTAAAGCAGAGAGATATGGTAACTAAAATGAAGCTGAGACACCTCCCAAGGAATACTCCTTTATTGGTGACTGCGTAAAGGGGGGTGTGCAACAGAGACCGTTCTGAATCGACTTGGTTTTAAAATCATTTATAGCCAGTTCAATCGTTGTTTTGTTCCCACAGATGCGATCGCGGTGTCTGGCAACGGACGTCTGCTTCGATCCTGGGAAACCACCATTGGGGGCTTGAACTGGGAGACACTGCTGGACACAGGCAGGTAGGGGCAGTTTAGTGTAATCACCTATTTACTGCTGCAGCCGCTCCCATGGCTTCTTGTGTCATGTTGGTTTAGTTAGCTGGGTTTTTTTCGCAAGGCGCTATTGTTTGGTTAGGTGCAAAGGGAAGAGTTCAGAGTAACGTTTTAATCTCAGGCACTTTAAAAGCTGTTGTTGTTTTCAGTTTCCAGTCTGCTGGTTTTGTCGGGGTGCAGGATTCAGTGAAGTACGTAGCTATCCTGAAGAAAACTGCCATCTCCCTTCATTACCTCTCCAACGGGCATCAGAAATGGGTGGAGAATTTACCAGACAGGTAGAGGAAAAAAAAAGTGTATATATATTATTGTTGTGCTGCTTAATGAACAGTATTCCCATGTATCTCTAGTACTTCTAAAGACCAGATTACACAATCTCTATTTTTGTTACTAACTTGTTTGTGTCTAATGTGTGAAGTGCCAGTTTCCCATTTCCAACTATCTTGTTGAAAATTGTTCTGTTAGCCACATCAGTAGCCACATCCAATGTGTTTTTAAAAGCTGAATCTACGCAAGCCTGTCTGATGGAGAAGTGTGTGTCTTTCTGGCAGCGAGACGGTTCAGTATGAGGTGGTTTACTCGGGAGGGAGTGGGTTGGTCTCTGTGCTGGGAGTGGTCCCACACTCACACCTCACTATTACAACCTACAATCTGGAGGATGGAGAGATCATGAAGCAGGTAAGAACCTCACACTGATGCAGGGACGGAAATAAGACTCCAGATGCACTGCAGTTTCATCCATTCCCGGATTTACTACAAGCTTCATTAGCCACAGTGTATAGGTAGCAAGCTCAGGTGTGTCTTGTGAAAACCAGGATTGGATTAAACTGCTGTGCAATGGGAGTCTTACTTCCATCCCTGTGATGTGCTTCAGCTTGGATGGACAAGAAATCACGCTGCTGGCTATCCAGTCGTATTATGCTGGGTGGTGTGGTATGTTGTGCAGTGGTCTATCTAGGATGATGACTCAGTGTGCTGTTATTGTATCGGATGCCCCTGTGCAGGTGTCTGTGGAAGCCCTCTGGCTGGAGAGTCTTAAGCCGGGCTGTGCTGTGGTCAGGGATGGGGTGCTGGTGTGTGCTGACCCAGCCAGCCGCTCCCTGTACACCCTGAAGCTGGAGGAGGAGCACGAGCAGGAGATGAGACAGGTGCTACTGCAGGTAACAGCCCTCTACTCACCCCCCAACTCCAATCCATAGAACAGCAAGACACTCGGAAGTCATGCAGACAAGCATTTTGGCTACTGCAGGCATTTACACTGGTAAAGGTGTCAGATTTGACTACAGTATTTGACTCCACTGTTGAAGTCTAATTAGAGTTCAGCTGGCCTTTATTTGAGATTTTGAACCAAGCAGGCTAATGCATAAATACAAATGGGCGTTCGATAAGTTTGATAAGAATTAAGTAGAACGTATTGAATGGTTTTGATTGTAATCCGTTTGTGAGATCATTCAAACTACATTGTAATCGCTTGCAATCTCTGTGGCTCACAAGGTGTTGTTTTTTGCAGTCTCTGGATGTGGAGTTGTCCGATGGTTTCCAGCCTCATGTCTTGGCCACCCAACCCAACCCGGCTCGGCACCCCAATGCGGAGTTCTTCCTGCAGCTCGGCCCTGATCACCACATCCTGCTGCAGCTGGGGGATGACGCCATCGCCCCTCTGCGGGACTTCCAGCAGGTAAACCAGAGAGCAGGGCCTCTCAACACATGCAGGATAAAACTCAGCTACACGTCCTAATGAAAAGGCACTCAGGAATGTAGAGATGGAAAGCTGGGGTTTAAAAAAAAAAAAAAGCAATTTAAGGGTACCTGTAGACCTGTGTGTAACCCCGTCGGTCTTTCTCGCAGGCTCTTCTGGTATCTTTTGCTACAACTGGAGAGAAAACGGTGGCGGTCGTCATGTCGCCTAAAAATGAAACGGTAAGTCTCACAGCGGTGCATTTGATGCACGGTTTTCTATTAAGGAAAGGAAAATGAAACCACGTGTAACCTTGCCACTTTGCACCAGTCTCCCTGTCCAGTGATTGTTGTTTTGTTCTCATGTCCTGGATTGCTATTAACTGTGCAATGCACGCTGATACGCTGTTCTGCTTTCCCTGCACAGTGTCTGTCTTGTAGTAACACCTGCAGTAAATCAATACTCTGTCTGCTTGGTTTTGCTCAACAGGCCTACAGCATCAACCTGTTCTCAGCAGATTCAGGGCGGAGACTGCTGGAGACGACCACCACCTTTAACCATGACCCCAATGGTGGGAAACCTGAGAGGGTGAGTCAGAACTGGCACTAACCCTTTAGTATAGTGGTTGACGTGGAAGGTTTACAACAAGGTTGGTACGGTCTGTGTGTGTTTGTGTTTGTTCAAAAACTATCTTCAACAGACCTAGTGTTTAGATGTTTCTGACCTTGTTTATTCTCTTCTTCTCAGCTCTATGTTCATGCGTTCCTGAAGAAAGATGATTCGGTTGGGTACAGGGTGTTGGTACAGACTGAGGACCATGCTCTGATCTTCGTACAGCAGCCAGGTAGGGAAGCCCTGGCACACTGACAGAGCAACGCTGCGCTGTGGGGGTGCGCTCAAAAGCTCGGCACTGCAGTCCAAGTTCTGAGCAGTGATGATGATTCCTCAAGCCCGCTAGTCTGAAAGGCACAGCGAGGTGGAGGAGGAGGTATTCCTTATTTGTCTGCTTTGTGCCCGTTCCTCAGTTCTCTTCATTTATTTTCAGTTTGCTTTATTATCTTTAGCTGGAATACAGTGTGTGTCACTTTGTGTTTTGAAGGAAGCTGTTCAGCAGGTGAAGTGTTGCATTGTGTTTCCAGGGAGGGTCCTGTGGATCCGGGAAGAGGCTCTGGCTGAGGTGGTTACCATGGAGATGGTGGATCTGCCTCTCACCGGGACACAGGCTGAACTGGAGGGAGAGTTTGGGAAGAAAGCAGGTAAAGGACTTGCTCTAGGTTTGCGTCAGTGTGGTTCGGGAGGAAAGGAGTGGGGTGACGGGTGACAGCTAGTAAACGGTTCACAGCACTTCAGCTGCGCAGTTGCTGTGTCCTTCGCTCTCTTGTAGCTGGTTTATCTCTTGCATGACGAGTGAAACCCGTTTCGTTTTGCGTGCCGTGGCTTTCACTTTAAAATTGATCTGTCTGATCATCTTGCTGAGGTTTTGCCTCGCCTGTTATCTCTTTGGTCCGTTTACTGATTGATTTTACTGCTTCTTAACGCTGCACGTGGATCCAGCCATTCAAGGTAAAACTTTTTTTTTTTCATTTAAGTTTGCACTGAAGACAGCCAAAATTCAAGGATACAACACCCTGCTTTTGAAGATGTATTCTTGAATCTGTTTATAGTAGGGGTCTTAATAAATTATATATATAATATATAATTAGTAAACGTTTGTTCAGGTAATTTAATTGTATAATGTATTTTCTTCACTTAGACATTTATCCTGGGAATCAGAATCCACCTCTTGTTTGCAGTGTAGCCTGGTCCCATGTCGTTGCCTCACGCCCTGTTCCTCTGAACCCTGTCTCCGCTCCCATGCTGATCTGGGCTGCTTGTGGTTCTCTGCAGATGGCTTGCTGGGGATGGTGCTGAAGCGTCTCTCCTCCCAGCTCATCCTGCTGCAGTCCTGGATGGCGCACCTATGGAAGATGTTCTGTGATGCCCGCCAGCCGCGCAGCCTGGTGAGGAACGAGGTCACCATCGAGACTCTGGCCCGGGACGAGTTTAACCTGCAGAAGATGATGGTCATGGTGACGGCCTCGGGGAAGGTGAGCAAGCTGGCTCTCAACAGGAGAGAATAGCATCTATTCATTCATCTAATTCTAATTGAAATAGCAGTGACAGCAGAAATTGCAATTCCAATTCCAATGCTATTGTGTTCAATTACACAGTTTGTGCTGAAATTGTCTCATTTCCTCCCTCCTGCAGCTCTTTGGTATTGAGAGCAGCTTTGGCACTATCCTCTGGAAACACTTCCTGCAGAAGGTGCAGCCCGGCTCCTCCTTCAAGCTGGTGGTGCAGAGAACGACCGCCCACTTCCCTCACCCCCCTCAGTGCACCCTGATTATCAAGGACAAGGTACCGAAGCACATTCCTGTGCCGTGCGCGGCCCATCTCACCTGGGGAGTGTCCCTTACAAAGCAGGCAGGATGGGTGGAGAGTGCAACGCCAATTCAATCAAGCAGTCAGTCTTTATTGTATATGCCTTGTGCTTGCAGGACACCGGCTTGATCACTGTCCATGTCTTCAACCCTATTTTTGGGAAGAGGAGCCACATCACCCCTCCCAGCCTGGGCCGGCCCATCCTGCAGTCCCTGTTGCTGCCCCTCATGGACCAGGACTACGCCAAGGTGCTGCTGCTCATCGACAACGAGTACAAGGTCAGAGACCCCTCCCACACCCCCAAGACTCCTCCCACTTTCCAGCTGGCTTACAAAGACTTTGAAGGAACCTACTGTGTTTGCAACTCACCCACACTTCCTTTCTCTGCAGGTCACAGCGTTCCCGTCCACCAAGCGCGTCTTGCAGCAGCTCCAGGAGATGGCCTCCTCGGTCTTCTTCTACCTGGTGGACTCAGACCAGGGGAAGCTGTCTGGCTTCCGGCTCCGCAGGGTAGGTTGCTAGGCTGGGGAGAGCACAATACTGACACCTGTAACTGTAGAATTTCCTCTCTTGCTTGGATGTTTTAACTTGAGCACCTAACTGGGCTCCCTGTATGCCTCCCCTTCCAGGACCTGACGACAGAGCTGATCTGGGAAGTGGTCATTCCCACAGAGGTGCAGAGGATCGTAGCGGTGAAAGGGAAGAGAGCCAATGAGCACGTCCATTCCCAGGGGCGTGTGATGGGGGACCGCAGCGTGCTCTATAAGGTACATGTCCCATTCATTCATACCAGAACAGCTCCAGCCCAGAGTGTCTGTTAATGTCTTATTGCTGGTTTCACAGAACCCAATCGGCTCCAATATTGGACTAACTTACTAAAAGAAACATTCAGTTACACAGGTTTTGCCCAATAAGTCTTTCTCCATGTTTTCAATCTGAGAAAGACTCACAGTCAAAACGTTAGTCATTTTTAGTATTTGGAAATGTATTTTACGATTATAGGTATACAGTCAGCTAGTTCAAGATTAGTGATCATGGGGGTTCTGTGAAAACCAGCTGATTTTAAGTTCACAAATCGACTTTTATGGGCCGTAGTAGAATAGCCCGCAACTCTGGATATTGTTTCCACAAACACGTCCGTTATGTCTTCTATTGCAGTCAGGGTCGCCCTTCTTTATCCATGTGGCCCCACTGTATCCAGCTTGTATGTTTACAGTTCCTGTGTGTGTGTTGAAATGAGATGTGTGTCTCAAGGGTTCTCTCCTGGTTGAATAATCACATCTGAATTTGCAGTACCTGAACCCGAACCTGCTGGCGGTGGTGACGGAGAGCAGTGACTTTCACCCGGAGCGCAGCTTCGTGGGGATGTACCTGATCGACGGGGTGACCGGGCGCATCATCCACGAGGCGGTGCAGAGGAAGGCACGCGGGCCCGTCTACTTCGTCCACTCCGAGAACTGGGTCGTGGTGCGTTCACCAGCTCCCTCTTGCTCGCCCTCAAACACATCCCTTTTCTGTGTGTGCGCACGCACATGTGTGTAGGCTGCAGGAACGACCCTGGCAGTCCTGAGGAATGGGAGGGTTAGGGTTTATTTGCATGTGGTCTGCTTACTTGTGTGTCTAAAGCAAATCCATTCTATAATGCTCGAGTATTTCAGTTCTTCCCTGTAACATTGGAATATCTGTTCTGTGAATACCAGGAGAGGGATGATGATGATGATGTGGTAGTAATCTGTTAAACCAGTCGTCTTGTCCTTTCTCTCTCGGTCTCCCAGTATCAGTACTGGAACACCAAGTCCCGCCGGAACGAGTTCTCTGTGCTGGAGCTGTATGAGGGGACGGAGCAGTACAACAGCACGGCCTTCAGCTCTCTGGACCGGCCCCTGACCCCTCAGGTCCTGCAGCAGTCCTACATCTTCCCCTCCGCCATCAGCCAGCTGGAGGCAACCATCACGGAGAAGGGCATCACCAGCAGGCATCTGCTGGGTGAGTTCAGTACCGAGCGCCCTGTCTTAGTTAAACAGGGAATGGCTGCTTGTTTAAAATAAACTATGTATCCCATTTATTAAATTTTGTGTTTAAAAAGAACATGCTGGGATACGTTCTTCACACACACACACACACACACCCCGCACCCTCTCTCTTTCTTTGTTTAATAAATCACCTGTCCCTTCATTGCACAGTTTAGCTAAGGCGATGCTGATCAAGCACACTTTGATCACGCCTGCCTTGTTTTGTGTCAGTGAAAGCGTTTCCTTGCCTCCCGACACACAGTGGGATTGCCGTCCGGGGCCATACTCTCCTTGCCCAAGATGTTTCTGGATCCCAGGCGGCCAGAGGTGCCTTCAGAGCAGAGCCGGTGAGTCTGACCGGGTGCCCTGGTCTGGGTATACAGTGTCTCAGTGCCAGGGGAGCGTTTAAAATATATTTAATGCACGTCTGTTTTCAATAACGGTTTGGGACGAATTTTGTGAAGGAATAATTTAGAGCACTGTCCACTTCTGTCTTGAAAGGGAGGAATATACAGTATAGCGATATTGGAATAGGGGTTGTAGCATGCATGAAGACTCCACCCTGGGCATCCTTTGAGTCTCGGTATGTGACTTTACCCAGACGGGATGCTCTACTGTTAATTAGGGACTGAAAAAGGCTTTGTTTTTCAGGGAGGAGAACCTGATTCCGTATGCCCCAGAAATGCCAATCCGTTCCGAGTGGTTCATTAACTACAACCAGACTGTTTCCCGAGCAAAGGGGATCTACACTGCCCCCTCTGGTCTGGAGTCCACATGTCTTGTAAGTACCCACATCTGACTGATGTCCAGCACTTCCGTGCAAGCTGTCAGTTATTTCTCAGAGTTATGATCTGGTGGATAGACTTGGCATCACAATAAGACCTTTTAATTTTTTGTGTTATGTCAGTATTGAATTAAATATGACAGCGTGGTTAAAATAAATAAGATCGTAATTATTTGTGTTGCACCTAAGCACAGGAATACTAGTGCTAGTGGAATGGCATTGTTGGGCACGTGGGAGCCAGGACCGCACCTCATTGTAATCTTCTCCACAGTATAAAGAGAGCCCTTTCTGTCCCTGTGTACCCAGCAGCATGCTCATTCAGCAGCCTCTAGTCCTAACCCCTGTCTGTGTGCTCGCAGGTGGTGGCGTACGGCCTGGATATCTATCAGACGCGGGTGTACCCCTCCAAGCAGTTCGACGTGCTGAACGACGACTATGACTACATGCTGATCAGCAGTGTCCTCTTCGGACTGGTCTTTGCCACCATGATCAGCAAGAGGCTGGCTCAGGTCAAGCTGCTGAACCGTGCCTGGCGGTAAGAGAGAGCTGGAGCCAGACCTCCACCCAGCGGAGCACCACCCTCCCATTACTTTACACTGGCCGCTTCCCAGGGCTACTGATGGTCCAGATCGTTTTACATTTCAACCGGTCCAACCTGCTTTTAAAAACCCCTCCTATAGAAGGTCCTCCTCTAATCGCTGTACAATGTGTGTGTACAATGTGTGTGTAAATATGTGTTTCAATGTCAAGATACAAATATAGATACAAAGACCACCCATAAGCATCAGTTACCCTTTATTACAGTTTATATAATCAGGGTTATTTTAAATCTGCATGGATTTCCAATGAACAATACAAAGTTATTGTGAGGTTCCTAAATATGTCCCATATAGATTTAGTGTGTGTTTTGATTCAGGTTTGAAAGAAATGCAGAGAGAGGTTTTATTTAGGACCCAGCTGAAAAAAAACAAAAAAAACTGGACCGTTGGTTTTCCCTGGGGGCCAGCCACTAATTTAAGAGAAGAAACTGAAGCTGCTCAGCCTGTACCTGAGGACCCAGCAGCCCGCTCATCAACTAGGAATGAGCAGCAGTGGAATCACACTTGCACTCCACAGAAAAAAAAATTCTTAATCATCACACAGGTTATGGCACCCAGCAATGTGATTTGTTTGGATCTCAACATTTTTTTAATTTCATTTCAGTGTGTAATGTGTATGGGGAAAGGGTATTTATTGTTTAATATATGTCATGTAACTTCTACATCCTACAGCTAGTCAACTAACAATTGTATTCTTATTGGGGTAAGAAAAGGGCTCAGCTAAAGTAGCTTGGAATACAGGTTGTATTACCATGGTAACACCACTTTAAAATATTGCTTTAGACTGCCAGTTTAAAAAGAATAATGTGAAGTATTTCAAGGCTTGGTATATAGTTTTGTATGTTGTTGTTGTTTTTTCCCCCTTCCACTGATAAAGGCCTGTAGGATGTGTAAAATAAATGAAACACAGAGGTGGTGGTGATCTCAGAAGAGTTTGTTTGCCTTTTTTTTTTTAAATGTAATTAAGAAACTCCTTGTTCAGGTCTCATTGGCGGGTTGCTTGCTGTCTTGATAAATGAAATGGTTACAGCAGTGGAGATTGACTGTTAACAGGCACAGGGTTAGCCTGACCAAGTTACAACACGTTGTACCAAACCTTCAGGTGTGTAACCTTATCAGCGGGGTAAGTGGCTTTGCACTCCCTGTCCAACGAAGAGGCTATTCCATTGAAGAGGTGTATTTCTATTAAAAATATGTTCTAATTAAGCTGTTGAATGCAATGATATCGTTACTGACCTCTGAAGGGCAACTGTCTCTCACCCCCCACCACCACCCCTCCTTTTTGTAAAGAATGCATTGATGTCTTTTTTTTTGGGGGGGGGGGGGCGCACTGGTCTTTTTAAGAGTGAATGAAATGCCTGTTTTTAATTTGCAATGGGAACAGGACTGTATTGTAATGATTTCATAAGCAGCCCTTTGGACTGAAGGCACTAAATAAAGATTTAACTTGAGAACAGCTGAACTTGTATATATTTTTAAAAAAAAAACACAATTCCACAATGTATGTCTGTGCCTTATTTAGTAAATTCCATGTCTCTTACAACTACCACTGTGTGCGCATACTGTCCAGCATACATTATGCTGAAAGGTAAGAAGAGAGAAGGTTGCAGGAATCCTAAGATTCAATTTCCTAAATCGGTGTGGTTTTGTTTCTGTGTCTATGGCAGTAAATGCAATAAGATGCTAATAATAATACGAGTAAAACAGACAAGGACACCAAAATGTGTCGTCATCAGCAAGCATTTTTCACGGGACGAGTTGAAAATGACGTCACTTCCTGCGGTCTCGGCGGCTGCGTTTACATCACTTCCTTGCTGGGATTGGCTCATCACACAGGATCTCGAAATGGCGTCGAGTGGAGGCGATGGAGAAGCCGAGTGGACTGCCGCCGTCCGCCCTCTCTTAGCAGCCTCTTACACGGCTTTCGAGACCAAGGAGCTGCCGCAGCTGCTCGGCTCCATCGTGAGCAGGTGAGGGCCGGCCCAGCCGCGGGTTTGCGCTGTGTTTATGCCGAGGAAAGGGGGCTGTTTGTGGGAGAGCTGGCAGTAGACTCGAGCAGATTGTGCTTTATCATCAGGCCGGAGAGGGGAGGGTGCTTCATTAAACTAAGAGACAGCTGTCCGCTTCAGCTGAAACACACTGCTCTCTCTCGGGCTGTATTTAGCAGGTGTTAAAGTATACAAATATCGCAACTGGAAAATCAATAATGATACAGTAAAACCGTTCTGCTCGTTTGCTTGTCTCCCGAGAAACTGTCAGTGTCCGTGGCGTTTAACACTGTATGTGTGTTCTGTGTTCGTGTTGACATCCTGGGTGCAAAGAATGAATTGTGTGCAAAACTCGATTAATACCAGTATCCCAGGTCAGGGTTGTTAGATTAATCAGAGAACACAATATTCACATTAGTATTAAGGGCGACCATATACAGGTTGGCAAGGGTGGTTGTTGTTGTTGTTATTTCTTCTTCTCATTATTATTATTATTATTATTATTATTATTATTATTATTATTATTATTCAAATCAATTAAATGTTATATTCTAGATAGATTTTAAAGCCGCTGGACTTTGTTTATTGAAACAGCAAGTTATGTCAGACGTCATTGTGAAAGCACTGTCCGTGTTTATGAAATTATGTGCTGATTAGGTTTCGTTTCTTGGTAAACATGTCAGGGACAGTGTGAGAAGTGTATCGAGCCAGTATGAAATCTACAGGCATTTTGTGGTTTCTTGATAGAGGTGCAAATTATACTGCTACAGTAAGAGCCGCCTCTGACAGGCAGACACCTAAAATATATCACTTACGGTTTTGTAAAACGAACAGGTCTTCCAATGAGAAGCAAATATAAGGCAAGCCAAATTATGAATTTAGTGCTGTTTCTAAATATTTAAATATATCGCTAAATAAGAGATCTGAAACACATTTTGAGATATTTATAAAATGTATTGGGTAGCTCTATGTATTTTTAGTAATGCTTCTATTGTAACAAATGCTTTGCAGTATGGAACCTTATTATAACAGTATACACATACTGAGCAGTTTTGCTTATAAAATATATTTTAGTTTGCTCACTTCTCTCCTCGTTGATTTCATTTTCAGTGAATCTCAGATTTTGCACCATGACAAACAATATGAGCCATTTTACTCCTCGTTTGTGGCCCTCTCTGCACATTACATCACCACAGTGTGTGGCCTGAGTAAGTAGTTTTCTTTTGTGACTGAAGTAGAGCTGAGAAGAGGGAGGGTTCAGGATATCTCAATTACAGAATGTGGTTCACAGCGTAAAACACTAATGTTTAAATGTCCAGATTTAGCATGGCAAGGCATCTTTGTTCTATCTCTTAAATAGGGCTCCTAAACCTGAGCTGTGCATTGGGCGAACGTTTTTGTCTGTTTCTTTTTCAGCTGCTTAGAAAATGAACGTGTACAAATGTTCTTATTTCCAGTTCCCAGGAATCAGTTGCTGTCTGTGACAGCAGCCTGTAAAGTTTTGATTGAGTTCTCTCTGATGCGACTGGAGAATCCAGATGAAGCATGTGCTGTGTCACAGGTGAGCAGAATGTATTCAGCTCTGTCTCCGGCAGTTAATAATCTGACTCGAAGCACATGTCTGTGCCAAGTCTAATAATAAGTTGAACAGCGTGCTCTTATTAAATCACAAGCTGTGTATTTTGAAAGCTCTAATGACTCTTCTGTTGCTGAGGTGCTTCTGGATCCGAGACACTTTGAGTTTGAAGTCAAACTACTGAATAGCACTCAGTTGCTATCCTTGCAGTTGACTCATCTGCTTTCCTTCTCTCAGAAACACCTGATCCTTTTAATAAAAGGCCTGTGTACTGGCTGCAGCCGACTGGACAGAACAGAGATCATCACCTTCACTGCGATGATGAAATCTGCCAGACTGCCTCAGACGGTCCAGACGCTCTCAGACGGTAATGCATCTAAATACACCAGGGCCTTGTTCAGCATCGGGTGATGCTGCGTGCTAAACGCATGGAAAACAGATTGAAAAGGAAATGTTTGTCTAGCCTAAGAAGTTGGTCAATACTACTTCTGCTCTGCTGGTCGGGTTTAAGGTGTTTTTTTTTTTTTTTTTAATGCTTTTGATGTGGAGACATAATGGTGCATATTAAAAAAATAAATAAATTAGTTAATCCTGCCCTGAGCTGATTTGAGTACCAGAATCTAATTGAACTGTCACAGTTGAATTGATGTGGCATGCAGAAGGCACACAGGTCAAGGCAGAGACCAGAGCGAGTGTTTTTCTGGCTGTGTGCCCTGACGCGTGCATCACTTTGCATGCTGATGGTGTGTATGCTTCATTTACCTTAAACAGCGTCAGACATCAGAATTATGCTTTGCACACCTCTGGCTGAGAAAGTATAAGCTCAGCTTTGGGATTTGGGGGGGTGGGGGAAGGGGGACTCCAAGAGGTGGAAGCTCAAAAGCTCAGTTGGCTGCCTAGTCGAGAGCTTTGGTAGCAGAGCCGCAGTTGCAAATAGTGAGAATCTGCTCCCAGAATGCTTTAAGAGTTGTTGTGTGAGCTGCTGATTGACTGTCTCTCAGTGGAGGACCAGAAGGAACTGCCCTCCCCAGTCAATCCTGAAATGAGACAGAAGGAAGTACAGATGAACTTCTTCAATCAACTAACTTCGGTCTTTAACCCTGACGTGAACATGCCTTCTGCCCCCTCATCACAGACTCAGGTCAGTGCTTCAGCGTTGCCCTCATCATTGTCAGGGTTGGGGTCAGTCCCTTTTTTTCAATTCCAATTTCTTTTTAAAATCAATTGCCAGTTCCAATTCCCAATCTCTTTTAATCAATTCCAGCACACCATTGATCATAATTGCAATTAGCAGTATTCTGTTAAAAAGAGCTTCTTGCTGTGACAAGAGTTTACTTAAATAAACTCGCTCTTGGTCAGTTAAATTGGCTTCAAACGAAAGCAATTGAAAAACATGAATCGACCCCAACCTTGATCATTGTGGGGTGTTTTTTTGGAGCCATTTATCCTGTTTCATTGGAAGTATTGCGTGTTGTCAGGAAAGTCTTGTATTGATTCCTTCTGATCTGCCTTTTCCAGGTGGAAGGTGAAAGTGATGACCAGCCCTCTGTAGACCAGGCCACTCAGGCTAAAATGAAGAGTGCCTTTATTTCACAGAATGTGGCAAGTTTACAAGAGCTGGGTGAGTGTTCTGGTCCTGTGAAATAAATCCAGTAATACTGTTTTGAGGAATACCGACATGCCAGTCAACACTGTGTTTTTAATGTGTGTTCGTTTGTTTATCTAGGAGGCTCGGAGAAGCTGCTCCGCGTGTGTCTGAATCTCCCCTACTTCCTGCGCTACATAAACAGATTCCAGGACGCCGTGTCTGCCAATTCCTTCTTCATTATGCCAGCAACAGTGTCTGATGCAACTGCAGTTCGCAATGGGTAGGCTACAGTACAAACTATATGCGTGTCAGGGCTAAATACCCCAAGTCAAAGCTGCTGAGTTTGTCTGTCGTCTGACCTGTCTCTTGCAATTTGTATGTTTTTTTACTGACTGTCCCCCCCCCCCACAGATTCCATTCCTTGGTGATCGATGTAACCATGGCATTGGACACACTTTCTCTGCCTGTTCTTGAGCCGTTGACCCCAGAGAGATTACTGGACGTGACAGTCCTTGCACTCAGCTGTCTCTATGCAGGTTTGGTTCTGTTTAAACTTCACCGCATCAGCAGTCTCAAATTAGAACGCAAACTCGCTTCCTGTATAGGCTGTGTGAGGGTGTTAGTGGTGAGATGGCTAGTCATGCCTGCTGTTTAATGGCATGCCTCTTTCTTCCCAGGTGTGAGTGTTGCTGCCTGTATGGCCATTTTGCACGTGGGGAGCGGCGTGCAGCTGCGCACAGGATCCACTGGCTCCAAGGAGGAAGACTACGAGAATGATGCGGCCACAATAGTGCAGAAGTGTGTAAGTAAACCTTTTCAAAACTGCAGTGGAATTCTGTGTTAACTATTTATAAAGCTGAGGCGTTTTAGTTGAATATTAGTTGCTGATTGATTTTAATGTTTTTTTTTTTGTGTGTTGTTTCTAACAGCTGGAAATTTATGACATGATTGGACAGGCAATCAGTAACTCTCGCAGAGCAGGGGGTGAGGTAGGTTTCTTTTTAAGACTTTATTTTCATTTTATTTGTTTGCTTTTGACTGCAGTGGAGGAAATAAACTGGCAGTGGAATGTCTTAAACGAAACAGTTTGATTCTTGCAAGTTTAATGTTGGTTCAGTTTAAACCACAGTAATTAAGCAGCTAATTCAGAAAAATCAGTAAGTGTGATTCTTCCTTCTCTCCTGTTTTGCAGCATTATCAGAACTTTCAGCTGCTGGGAGCCTGGTGCTTATTGAACAGCCTGTATCTGATCCTGAACCTCAGCCCCACCGCCCTGGCTGACAAGGGGAAGGACAAGGATCCTCTCGCTGCTCTCCGAGTCAGAGACATCGCAGCCCGAAGCAAGGAAGGAGCGGGGTCACCCAAACTAGGACCTGGGAAAGGGTGCGCAACACCAGCTTCTAAACACTTCAGCAAGCAGGAGCGATCTCCTTATTACCCTCTATTTATATTGCACGTTTGAATTGATGCATGTGTGTGCTAAAGCTGTCCTACTTAGACCAGCTTGTAGCAGTGACAATAACCTCTTCGCCAGGCTTTGAATTCGAATCTGTCCACGGCAAGGCAGTGTTTAATCCTTTAAAAAAAAAATATATATGTATAATAAATTTATAAATTGCTTCATTAAATCTCATCATAAGTAAATGCACAGCGATGCCAGATTTCTTATTTATTTGGTAATATTGCAACCTTAGATCTTGATATTGGGGTCTGTGTTTATATACCATTTCAGTTTTTAATGTTTTTTTTTTATTGGTTTAATGCAGACATCAAGGTTTTGGAGTTCTCTCTGTAGTCCTGGCAAACCATTCCATTAAGCTGCTCACCTCGCTCTTCCAAGACTTGCAGGTGGAAGCGATGCACCGGGTGAGTGCCAGGTTACTGGACAGCTTTTCATTGATGGATCTCTGGAAATCGAATGCTGAAATGCCCTCTCTTTACAGGGCTGGGACAGCGATGGACCCCCAGCAGAGCTGAGTATCATGGCCCAGAGCACGTCCATCCAGAGGGTTCAGAGACTCATTGATTCTGTCCCCCTCACAAACCTGCTGTTCACTCTGCTCTCCACGTCGTACAGGAAGGTAAAGCAGCCTGTCCCTGTCTGTTGCATGTGTTCTGCCTGGATAGTGGCACGCTTGATTCTTACTTGCACTTGTCGGTGTGTATCGTCCAGGCTTGTGTGCTCCAGCGACAGAGAAAGGGTTCGGTGAGCAGTGATGCCAGCGCCTCTACAGACTCTAACACGTACTATGAGGATGATTTCAGCAGCACTGAAGAAGACAGTAGCCAAGGTATAGTGCTTGCTGTATATTGAACCATCTGACCTCAGACACTGTAAGAGGTTTCAAGGTTTGATGGTGTGTCCAGTATATACATTCTATTTTTTTTTGGTTAACCAGAATAAGAACTCCTTGTAATCCTGTTTTGTTCCAGATGATGACAGCGAGCCGATTCTCGGCTTGTGGTTCGAGGAGACCATCTCTCCCAGCAAAGAGAAGGCTGCCCCTCCCCCTCCTCCTCCTCCTCCCCCCTTGGAGACCTCCCCGAGACTGAAGAGCCCCAGCAAGCAGGCTGCTGGGGAGAACGGCAACATACTGGCCAGCCGCAAGGACCCAGAACTGGTGAGGGCAGAAATTTAAAAAGAGCAGTAAACAATGTGTTCTGGTCATTTTCTTGCTGTAGTCTTCCCCAGTGTAATTTCAGATCTTACAATTGCATGATGATGTTAAACCTGTATCATGTTATAGCCCCTTCTCCTGGTTTTGCACAAAAATACATTTTAAAGCCCTAGTCTTGACAATTAAAACATGTTTGATTTGTTTTGTCCATTCTGGCATGTTTTTGGTTTGGCTCTTCAGGGGTTACTTCCCTTTAGTTATTAGTGCTCAGCCAGTTCTCTTTTCAAAAGGATGCCTGTCACAGGATCGGTTTGTCTTTCTCTCAGTTTTTAAGCCTGGCTTCCAGCATCTTAAACTTCATCACCACAAACATGCTGAAATCCAGGAACAACTTCATCCGTAACTACCTGAGCGTGTCTGTGAACGAGCAGCACATGGCAACCCTGGCCAGCATCATCAAGGACGTGGACGTGAAGGGTGAGTGGGGCACAAATAAACTGCCCTGTTTTACAACATGTGGGAAATATATATAAACCCTCCAACTGGGACTGGAGGAAAAATAAACGTGTATGAAGAGTGAAAGCTGCCTCGGTTTGATTCAGTATTACAGGGGCAGTGCTGGTGTTCAACAATCCTACTCTGTTTGATGGAATTTCAGGTTCATCGGATGAAGAATTTGCAGTAGCTCTCTATCATTTCAACCACTCCTTGGTAACATCAGACCTGCCTTCCCCAACGCTGCAGGTGAGATCTGTGTTTGTGGTAAAAATAAAGAATGTTCTGTGTGTTTGTATTGCTTGGATGTATGATTGCTGTATTGTTTGTTGTTGGGTGTGGTCTGCTTGGGTCTCTCTTTGTATTAGTGCTGCACTGTTGAAATGTACCTGAGCTGTCCCTGTGGGCACAAAACAAGTAGACTAAACTAAAACTGAATCTCAGACCACATTAATCTTTCAGGTTAAACTGTATCAAATCAGCAGTTTCAGATTGTAGCCAAATGCAGTCTGTTAAGTCTGTAACAGTCTATGATAAAAGCTGGGATGAGGTTTGTTCACAGAGATTTGAAATAAGATTCCCACTGCATAGCAGTTTGATCCATTCCTGGTTTTACTAGGATTAATAAGACTCACCTGAGCTTGTTACCTGTACACTGTAGCTAGTCAAGCCTGTATTAAAATCTGGCATGGTTGAAACAACAGGGGTCTTGTTTTCCTCCCTCGGAACTCTTTGACCAGCCCCCTGTCTTCCCTTGCAGAACACCTTGCTGCAGCAGCTGGGAGTTGCTCCGTTCTCAGAAGGCCCATGGCCGCTGTATATCCACCCCCAGAGTCTCTCTGTGCTCTCCAGGCTGCTGCTCATCTGGCAGCACAAAGCTGGTGCCCTGGGGGACCCTGATGTAGCAGAGTGCATGAAGGTCTGGGAGAGGTAAGCTGGATCTGTGTTCATTGCCAGGTTCCTTTACTCTGGGGGATCTTCGTTCCTGCTACGTATTGCAGTTTTAACATTGCGCTGTTGCCTTCTCGGAAGGCAGTAGGTAATATCTTCAGTCGAGAAGTGAAATAGATATTTCATCCATAGCTGTGAAAAGCGGATAATGTAAATTATAACATTTTATACATTTCTTTTTAGTGTTACTAGGGATTATCCAGGATTATTGGATAAACAATAGACGTTTTTGGGCAAAAAAAAGAAAACTTGAATTCAAGTCCTTTGGGTTATTGTGGTCAAAGCTGACGCATTCATACGCATTCTACAAACTGGGAATGAGACAGATAGATTATGAGGGGCCCATGATTTGAACACGATTTTTCTGCTGTGACCTTAGGTTCATAGGGACGCTGAAGCAGCACGCCCTGCAGGGGACCGTACCCAGCGACTCTGACGATCTTAACGTGGAACACCTCCAACTGCTGCTACTCATTTTTCACAACTTCTCGGAGAAGGGCCGCAGGACTGCGATCACGCTGTGCACACAGGCCATCTCCGAAGTGGCTGCCCATGCGGACTCCCAGCTCCAGACTGTGCCTCTGAATCTGGCAAGGCTGCTGCTGGTGTTTGACTACCTCCTGCATCAGTTCTCCAAAGTCCCCATGTACCTGTTCGAGCAGGTAGCAATCCAGCAATACAGTACTGTTGATTTCTTTAAAAAAAAGGTTACAAATTGGCTATAGACAAACTATTTGTCTGCCAAAGTGTTATTCAGTGGCTAAGTGTTATGCTTGAATCTGCAGGTTCAGTATAACCTGCTGACTCCCCCCATAGCGGGAGCAGGCTCCAGCCATGAGGGGAGCAGGCGGAGTGTGGCTCCACTCTACTACGGATTCAAAGAGGTGGAAGAGAACTGGACAAAGCACTGCTCCACAGGTAGGAGTAAGTTCCACGCCATGCTTCTTACTCGCATTTATCTGTTGGATGCACGCTAGGTGATTCCTGAATCATTCTCTTTCCGAAGACCTACTTCAATTTGAACAGTTTCCACATTTAAAAACGGATGCTTGCTGGCAATACCTACTGGTGTGTCTTTGTTTTCACAGACTCCACCCCGCAGCCAAAGTTTTACTGCGTCCTCTCCCCAGAGGCATCGGAGGATGACATGAGCCGACTGGACAGCAAGGTACCGTCTGTGCTTTCAAACTTCACCTAATAACCTTTTCAGGAAAGTGGGCCCCTTCACTGGTAGAGCTGATAGCAGCCGAGGAAGCACACTGCCTGTTGTGTTAACAAATAAGCAGTTTGATTTTCATTCTTTGAAATAATACGTTATAGAATATACGTATGATAGAAAGGCAGATTTATTTATTTATTTATTTATTTATTGATAGTAGGTATAATTTACTGTGGTTGTGTTGCATCATAATGAAGAAATTTACATTTAGGTTTAAATATTTCCGTTTTTGCCACAATTTAATTACTTTTTTAGAAATTTTTAAACAGTTTGTGAACTCTATGGAGTACTGCAAAAACTTTGAAAAAATGCATTATAAAATAGATATAGACAGGAAACTTAATGTGGTACAATTATACACAGTGTGACTAAAGGGGTGTATTATTTAAACAAATGCTTACATAAAATTGTTGAGTGATGCATCTTCTTTTGTCTCAGATCTTCCAGGTTCTGTTTAGTGGCTCAATGAAGTACGATGACCTGTATTCTGCTCTGATCTCCCTGCTTTCTGCTGGGTCTCAGTTTGATACCATCAGGAGGGAGGAAAACAAGAGCGTTACACCTCTGGTAGGAAGCTTTACTGTGCACAGGGACACGCACAGATAGCTGGTCCATCTAAACAAATCCGAATCTAGAATATCAGTGTTTTGTCTCGAGTCGGCATGATGATTTTCTTCGTGCTCGCCCAAACGAACGGCTCTTATCTTTTTTATTTCAGGAGGCCTGCTCTCTTCAATACTATTTCCTCATTCTGTGGCGCATCCTGGGCATTTTGCCACCGTCCAAGGCTTACGTTAACCAGCTGGCAATGAACGCGACGGAGCGGAGTGAGAGTGACATTCTGCACACACTGCGCTGGTCTTCCAGGCTCCGAGTGAACACCTACGTCACCTGGATAAAGGTGAGGATGAAGAAATTTATATTAAGGAATACATATTCTCAATGGGAGGGATCTGTTCCATTTCTGACACTTCCAATTGTATTGTATGTTACTGACATACCACCTTTTGTATGTCTTTCGATCCTGAAATGTAGGAGCACCTGGTGAAACAGGGAATGAAGGAGGAACATGCTGATTCTCTAATAGAACTGGCTTCTACCAAGTGCAGTGCCGTGAAATACGACGTGGAACTCGCAGAAGAGTACATCGCTAGACAGGCAAGGGTGCCCCGAAGGTCATATTAGTCTAGCGCAACATCTAAAGTCGGACGCCGGCTCACCTCATTGGCTTTATTGTTCCTCTTCAGATCTCGTCTTTCTGCTGCATCGATCCGAACGCCATCCTGCCTCTGCACCACATACCCAACCTGCAGACGGTCTACACTCTGGACGCAGTCATCTCGAAGGTGCAGGTATCCCTGGACGAGCACTTCTCAAAGGTAGCTGCAGAAACGGACCCACACAAGTCTTCAGAGATAACCAGGAACCTGCTGCCAGCCACCCTGCAGCTCATTAACACCTGCACAGCTTTCACCAGGTCAGCCCCTCCCTCCTATAAGTAGGGTACAGTGGGTTTGAGATTATGGGTTATGGTAAATTAAGGAAAAACTGGTGTGTATGTTATCTTGTGATTGGGGATAATGTAATAACCCTTCCAATATGTCCTGTTGGGTTCATCTCGATCTGTTTGAATTGGACCTGAAGTAACTATTAAATGTAAGCTGCACTTGTTTTGATATTGAACGGTGATGTTGAAGACCTGCGAGTGACTCTTTTTTTAATGAAATGTCTCTTGCAGGTCGTATTTGTTGATGAGTCTGGTAGAGGAAGGGGAGAACAAGCCCACAGAAGAGAAGCTGCAGGGATATGCTGCTGTGCTCTCTATTGGGTCAACGCGCTGCAAGTCAAACACGCTGGGTAAAATCAAAGCACTGCCCGGGATCTTTTATATAAGGCAAATAACTAGATTGTCATCCAGGATTAATCAATAAATAAAAATCGATAATCCGTTCAATCTCCGTAAAGCTATTCCAGTTGAAATGACAGCGTTCTATTGCATTCCAAGGGAGAAAAGGTCCCCATTTTATGTTGAAAGGCTCAAAAAAAAAAAAAAAAAACTGATTTCATCTGATTGACCCTTTTTTTTTTTTTCCCCCAAAATAAATCAACAGGTCAGACGGTGGTGCAGAACCTTCCCTCAGCTGTGCAGACACTGTGCGACTCGTGGAACAACATCCACACCAACGAGTTTCCCAACATTGGTTCCTGGGTAGGACCGCTGCAGCGAGTTTTAAATTGAATACGCTTCACGTTTCCTAGACGCGTGGTGCTGACTAACTTCTGCTTTCGATTTTTATCTCCCATCCCTCCAGCGAAATGCCTTTGCTAACGACACAATCCCGTCCGAGAGCTACATCAGCGCCATCCAGGCAGCCCATCTTGGTACTCTGAGTAGCCAGAGCATGCCGCTGGCATCTTCTCTGAAACACATCCTTCTGTCCCTGGTGCGACTCACTGGAGATTTGATAGTGTAAGTGCCATTCAGTGTTATTCACACCAGTTAGTATGGTGGACATTCTCATTCACTCATTTTTAGATGTTGTTTTATAACTGCAGTGAACAGTTAGATCTTATAATCTATCCTTTTAAAGAGCTTATGAAGCTTGTTAGGGTAGTTTTAGGTTGTGTTACTGTTGCTTCAGAGATAAGGGCAAACCTTGTGCTTGTCATGCTGGGTGAGGAGTAATGTAAAGGTGTAGAATGATTTGTGTTTTGCAGTTAGACGAGCGCCGCTGGATGATCAAATCCCCTGTTCCTTGTATGTTTGTTTCACTTGATTTACTTCCCCTCCTAGGTGGTGTCCGGATGAGCTGAATCCTCCACAGGTGATCCGGACTCTGCTGCCCCTGCTGTTGGAGAGCAGCACGGAGAGCCTGGCTGAGATCAGCAGCACCTCCCTGGAGAGGATCCTGGGCCCCTCCGAGTCTGACGAGTTCCTGGCACGAGTCTACGAAAAGCTCATCACCGGCTGCTACAACATCATAGCCAGCCACTCCGACCCAAACAGGTAGCCTGCTGCAGCGCAACACCACGCTTCAACATCCCTTAATAGGACAGTTTGAGCATTCTGCTACCCTGACCCGGAGAGGAGGGGGAACATTCATGTAAGCTTTGTGCTAAATCATGAAGAGGTCCCTAAAGAAATCCCTTTCTGGCTGGCTGCATCAGCGCTTTTTTTAGTGGGGGGAGGAGGGGAAGGTTTCACGGTAGCCTTACGAAATGCAGCATCTTTTTTTTTTAAATGGTGTCATCCTTGTAAGAATGTTAAGACAGGGCCATTGTGCAGTGCTGTGCTTGTAAACCCTATGGCATGTGCAAATCTAAAAAGCCACAAGCTTTTGTATTCATTATTGGGTTTTTTTGGGGGGTTCTTTTGCACAAGCAGATGCAACCAAAATCATTTATGCTGTCAGGCTTTGATTCCCTTCTTTCTGATTCTCTTTCAGTGGGCTTGATGAGTCGGTCCTGGAGGAGTGTCTGCAGTATTTGGAGAAGCAGCTGGAGAGCAGCCAGGCACGCAAAGCCATGGAGCAGTTTTTCTCTGACAGGTAGCTCTGAGACCAAGACGCCATTTTATTACGAGCTTGGTCAGCCACAGTGTATGTGGAACAAGCGCAAGTGCATCTTATTAAACTCGGTGAAACCAGGACTGGATCAAGCTGCTGTGCAGTGGGAGCCTTATTGCCATTTCTGATTTAGGATTCCCAGAAAAGGGTGAATATAGCTGAGCCCACAGTTTAATCTGTCGCACCTTTTTTTCGCACATGCAATTGTGGTGACACTTGGTGAGGACATTCCTTGGAGCACATTCTTCAGGTCATGTGAGCAGGTCCATGAGTTCTGTTTTCTGATTGGATTGTTTTTGTTTTTTTCTCAGTGGGGAGCTCGTCCAGATCATGATGGCCACAGCCAATGAGAATCTCTCTGCCAAATTTTGCAACAGAGTCCTGAAATTCTTCACCAAACTGTTTCAGCTTAGTAAGTACATTTCAGTTCAATTTTGAGATCCTGTCAGCTGTTTATTCCTTTTTCATATAGAGGTTCCCTCTTCTGTACAAAGGCCACAGCACAATTAAGACTGCAAAAAATTATGTTCCAATAGTATTTTTTTTTATTGTTTAAATTGTCTCAATCCTCAAATTCTAGGTGATGCAAAACTAATGTCCATAGCTGTACTGTGACAAAATGGGATTTTAGCTCACTAGCCCCCCCTTGTCTCTCTCAGCTGAGAAGAGTCCCAACCCCAGCCTTCTGCATCTGTGCGGCTCTCTGGCTCAACTGGCCTGTGTCGAGCCCAGCCGTCTTCAGGCCTGGCTGACCAGGATGACCGCTTCCCCTCCCAAGGACTCGGACCAACTGGACACTGTGCAGGAGAACCGGCAGCTGCTGCAGACGCTGACCACTTACATCGTCCGCGAGAACAGCCAGGTGGGGGAGGGCGTCTGCACCGTGCTGCTCAACACGCTCATCCCCATGGCGACCGAGACGCTGTCCAATGGAGACGGGGCTGGCTTTCCTGAGCTGATGGTCGTCATGGCGACGCTGGCCGGTGCCGGGCAGGGGGCTGGGCATCTGCAGCTGCACCGCGCGACGATGGACTGGCTGGCAAAGTGGTAAGTGAAGTAGAGCCCGAGGCAAGTTGAGTGCAGGCTCCTCACTATAGAATAAATGTATTCTATTGCCCAGTTTTCCCACAGTGGAGAATCTCGCCCGTTCTGATGCTTTGATGGCCTCTAAAAGTTTGCATATGCCTTATTGACTGAAAAATCCAGTATACATTAGTTCACTTGAGAAATAATATTTTTTCCATTCCTTCCAGTAAAAAATACCTCACTCAGAAGAATGTGGTTGAGAAAGTGAGTGCCAATGTAACTCAAGGCAAGGTGAGCGAAAAATCCAAGATAACAGCTTGATTTGTTTTTTAATGCCTTAAGACCATATATTAAATGTTTTGAACACATGACGACTTGAGTGTTTAAGACACAAAATAATATTTGGGTATATACAAAATAGCATTTGGGTTAATTTATCTCAGTTGGGCATACCACTAATTTGAAACTTTGCATAAATCATTCACGAGTGTTTGGCAAAAAGGTTTCGTGAACATTCCAGTTCCTCTTTCCCTTTTCAGCATGCCAGCATGCTGGAGTGCACCTGCCACCTCATCTCCTACCTGGCTGACGTGATGAACGCCCTCCGACAGAGCGTTGGCCAGGGCTCCTCTCACCTGTTGGTTGATGGGGAGGAGAGAGCCATTGAGGTGGATTCTGATTGGGTGGAGGACCTGGCAGTCGAAGAGGAGGACTCCCAAGCTGAGGATTCGGTAGGTGCTTCCCTGCATCATCTAGTCACTGCAGTCTCTCTGAGATTATCAAAGTCTGTGGGCTGCACTGTGCATATTTGGGGATGGAAATAAGACCTATTGCATAGCAGTTTAACCAGGTTTTACTACGAGCTTGGTTAGCCCCAGTGTATCGTTAACAAGCAGGTGTGTCTTATTAAATTCATAATAAAACCAGGAATGGATCAAACTGCTATACAATGGGAGTCTAATTTCCATCCCTGATATTTAATTGTGATTAAACTTTTGTTATCTTCTTTTGGTGTGTGGCATCATAGTTCTGACCTCTGATTGTGTGGGTGAAATCCATTTTGTCCAAGTTTTGAAAAGCATTTGTTACGAGATGCAACTGACAACAAACCCGGTTTAGTTTTTTCTTTGCCGGTTGAAATCCTTAAATAGGTAAAAGTTCATTAATTGTAAGTGAACTTACATCAAGTGTGTCATTTCCTGTCCCTTTGAATTTCCTAGGATGAAGACTCGCTGTGTAATAAACTGTGCACCTTCACAATCACCCAGAAAGAGTTCATGAACCAGCACTGGTAAGAGGAGCATATTTAAGTCCATGCCAGTATTTAGTAATACTAACCCATCCATTTTAAGGTGTGCTTTTTCTATGAATGCCTCTCCCCACCCTGTTCTATAACTTCAGCGCTGTTTCTGCAGGTACCACTGCCACACATGTAAGATGGTGGATGGGGTGGGAGTTTGCACTGTGTGCGCCAAGGTCTGCCACAAAGACCATGAAATCTCCTACGCTAAGTACGGCTCTTTCTTTTGTGACTGTGGGGCAAAGGAAGATGGAAGCTGTCAGGTGAGTGGAGATTGTTAGAACGAGATTGCCTGTAACTGTAACGCTTCATTCAGCACAGCAGACCGTCTCGTATTGCTCATGCTAAACCACGCGCCCCGTTTTCTCGTGCGCTTTCCCAGGCGCTGGTGAAGCGGAGCCCCAGCAGTGGAATGAGCTCCACCATTAAGGAGACGTCGGCTTTCCAGAGCGAGCCTCGCATGCTCGAGAGCGCCATTCGCCACCAAAACTCCTCGTCTACAGACAAGTCCAAGGTCACCATCTGTGACGGGAAGGGAGGGGACGACGAGAAACTCAAGAAGAGCAGCCTCTGCAAGAACATCGAGGGCTGCAGGGAGGAGCTCCAGGGACAAGTGGTTAGAGCTGCTTTATTACATCATGACAATATTGGTGCCTACGGGCCAATCGAGACCAGAGCAGGAGGGGGCATTTCACTGACCTGTTTCTGGACTTGATTTTAGTTACACTTTGCAGTTAAGTCATTTTTCTTTTGTTTGCTCTGTGCCTTTCCTAATGTTGCATTCATGCTCTCTCTTTCTCTCTCGCTCTCTCCTCTGCCTCCCCCTAGGCTGGTTCCTTCACTGCTCCTCTGGTGCTGGAGATGCTGAACTTCCTTATGGAAGCAATCCAGACCAACTTCCAGCAGGCGTCTTCAGTGGGGAGCAGCAGCCGAGCCCAACACGCTCTGAACGAACTGCACACCACAGACAAGAACGTGGAGATGACCGACCAGCTCATGGTAGGCAGCACAGGGAGGGGAAGCTTTTTTTAACAACACTGTTGTTGTTATAGTGCTGGGGGAGGGGGGCTGTAAAACCAACCTGTGCTCAGACTTCCTCTAACCAAGTACTTGGTGCTCTGTGTTTGCAGGTCCCCACTCTGGGCTCCCAGGAAGGTGCCTTTGAGAATGTGAGGATGAACTACAGCGGGGATCAGGGGCAGACCATCCGTCAGCTGATCAGTGCCCACATGCTGCGTCGCGTCGCCATGTGTGTCCTGTCCTCTCCGCACGGGCGCCGACAGCACCTGGCCGTCAGTCACGAGAAAGGAAAGGTACCAATTAGCGGATGCTGCCGGTTTATTTTAATGTGTGGATGTTAACTAGTTCAAAGAGCAGGCATAAAATTGATCATTTCACATGTTCAAGAGACCTTATTTTCTTTCTTGTCATACTTGGCTGAGTGATGTAGGCTGTTCACTAAACACTTGTGTAGTAAGAACCAGCTTTTAAAAGAAAAGGCTTTCAGGGAGGAAAGAAAAAGCAAGTCTACAAAGAATACCAATGTGAGGGCTACATCGAAGCCTCTTGATGTTTTCGCCATGACCCAATGCTTTTTCATCAGTAATACCAGCTTATTGATTTATTTCTTTTAATTGATTTGATTTTTTTTAAATGCATCTTTTCTCAGATCACCGTGCTGCAGCTCTCAGCCTTGCTGAAGCAGGCAGACTCCAGTAAGAGGAAGCTGACCTTGACTCGTCTTGCCTCTGCCCCAGTGCCTTTCACTGTGCTCAGCCTGACTGGGAACCCGTGCAATGAGGACTACCTGGCTGTCTGTGGGCTGAAGGTAAGGGAGGAGTGAACAGCAGCTTCAGCATGTCTTTCAGTTGTACGGTGAACTTCTTTTTAATTTAATTTTTTTTTTCTCTAATGCTCAGGATTGCCATGTTCTAACATTCAGCAGTACCGGATCAGTGTCTGATCACCTCGTCCTGCACCCTCAACTGGCCACGGGCAACTTCATCATCAAGGCAATCTGGCTGCCTGGATCGCAGACTGAACTCGCCATTATAACTGCTGACTTTGTCAAGGTAAAATGTTAAAATCGTGTCTCTGTAGTGAAGAATGGGGTAGTTTAACAGCACAAGACCTGATTCTTAAATGGAAGGATTAAAAAGAAATCCGTGATGTGATGCAGGACAAACGGTAAGTGCTAGACCCTCAGGCGTGGATTACAGCTGCATGTTAAGCCGTGTTCCGTCTGTTTTTTCACCCTCTTTGCCTGATTGCTTTTCAGATTTACGACCTGTCGGTGGACGCGCTGAGCCCCATGTATTATTTCCTGCTGCCGAGCTCCAAGATCCGCGATGCCACTTTCCTGTTTAGTGAGGAGGGGAAGAACATCATTGTGATCATGTCCTCTGCCGGCTACATTTACACCCAGGCGATGGAAGAGTCCAGCAGCGCGCAGCACGGCCCCTTCTATGTGACCAATGTGCTGGAAATCAATGACGAGGACCTCAAGGTACTTCCAGCTCCACTTCCCTTGTAGATTATTATTACTATTATTTTTATTCGCCTCATTGGGCAAACCTAGCCATACAGCCTTGGATTCAGATTCCCATACTTCAGAAGCTAAGGCAGGCATGCTCGGTGTTAAGCTACAATTGAATAAGAGACTTCCATGTAATAGAGCCCCTTACACTGTGTTGGGTGGCATGATAAACGTGCACCCTAGTATTATTTATTTTAATTATTTATAGTGCGTTTTTTTACTGTTTGGCATCCTTTCTACACTGTGCTTTGCTTCCCTTTCCAGGACAGTAACGGGCAGGTTGCAGGAGGGGGCGTGTCTGTGTACTACTCCCATGTGCTGCAGAGTCTGTTCTTCAGTTACAGCCAGGGGAAGTCCTTCGCTGCCACTGTCAACAGGAGCACTTTAGAGATGCAGCGGCTCTTCACCATCACTGTTAAGAGGTAGGGGGAGAAGGGGTCTCATGTCAAACGCGTTAAATCAATTTCGGTGTCGGTTGTCCTTTTTATTGAAATATTTTGGTGATTTGGTTTTCTGCTTTTAGTTTAATTATGTTTTGGGGTATATATGTAGAGCTATGGCCAAAAGTTTTGCATCGCCCTGTAGAATTAACTCATGTTGCTTCATAAAGTTAAATGAAACCTGCTGAATAATGTTAAGTTAACATATTGAATTGCATTGTATTTATATTTATTTATTTATTTATTTATGTTTACTCGTGTCAGTCCTAAAATTTTTAGGTGATGCAAAACATTTGGCCAAAGCTGCAGTGTAACATTGTAATAACATAGTGTTCTGTCCTTTCTCGTAGCTCCAACGGGGGCAGCAAAACTTCCCCAGCCCTATGCCAGTGGTCCGAGGTGATGAACCACCCTGGCCTGGTGTGCTGCGTCCAGCAGACTACAGGAATCCCACTGGTGATCATGGTGAAACCAGACACCTTCCTCATACAGGAGATCAAAACCCTGCCAGCCAAAGCCAAGGTGTGTTACTGCAGCCAAGCACGGTGGTTTTATAATGACCTGCTCCTTCTTTAATAGAAGTATTGCTGTGCGAATGAAAGGGGGGTGTGCAATTGTAAACTCTGTCTCCTCCTATGTTCCAGATTCAGGATATGGTAGCGATTCGTCACACTGCCAGCAACGACCAGCAGAGGACCACCATGATCCTGCTGTGTGAGGATGGCAGTCTGAGAATCTACATGGCCAATGTGGAGAACACTTCCTATTGGCTCCAGCCTTCCCTGCAGCCCAGCAGTGCCATCAGCATCATGAAGCCAGTCCGCAAGCGCAAGGCAGCTGCCACCAGTAAGAGCACCCCTACTGATCGACAGGAATATCATTCGATAGCCCCACACACTGATCCCTTCCTGTTAATCCACAGCTACACAAACGCTGATACTGTTATACCAGATCTTTCACTTTACCAGAAATTTTCAGCTGCTGTGTCACAGTTTTAATGAAAAAAGGCTAAAGTCTAGATCGATCTGAACAGACCCCTCCCTTGACTGCATTGCATTTTATAGCTGTCAAAATCAGTAACCCTTGTTTTATTTCAGCGACCCGTACTTCCAGCCTCATGACTTTCCCCGTCGACTTCTTTGAGCACAATCAGCAGCTGACAGATGTGGAGTTTGGGGGCAATGACTTGCTGCAGGTTTACAATGGCCAGCAGATCAAACACAGACTCAACTCCACTGGGATGTACGTAGCCAACACCAAGGTAGGTGGCCGCTGTCCTCCACTATACCTCCTGTTGCTGTTCTGTCTCATTCATTACCGTGTGCTGTTTGACACCCTTTCCTCTCTGCTCTCCCTAGCCGGGTGGGTTTGCAGTTGAGGTTGTAAACAATAACAGCTCCATGGTGATGACGGGCATGCGTGTCCAGGTGGGCACCCAGGCCATTGAGAGAGCCCCCTCCTACATTGAGATCTTTGGACGCACCATGCAGATGAGCCTGACCCGCTCCCGCTGGTTCGACTTTCCCTTCATCCGGGAGGAGGCCCTGCAGGCAGACAAGAAGCTTACCGTCTTCCGTGAGTCTACACTTTTCCGGCTAAATCGCAGTTAGGGAATAATACAGTGCTAGGACCAGAGGCCTTTGCTGTGATTTCCAGGATTATAAAATGCATTTGTAGTTGCAAAAGATTTTCGGCAGTCTGTGCTGTCAGGGACAATGCAGCTTTTAATCGTTTGCGTGGCTACTTGAGAATTATTATGCCAAGCACAACGGCTGTCTAGAATAGACCTGATCTGTTAATGCCACTGTTTAGGAAGAAATGTTTTAATGAAATAAACACCTGTATTGTGTAATGGTCTTGAACAAAATTGCATGATCTGGGATGTGAATATAAATATTTTTGTCACTTTGGTGTTCTTTTTTATCTCCAGTTGGAGCATCAGTGGATCCTACAGGAATTACGATGCTGGATTCCATTAAGATTTACGGAAAGACCAAGGAGCAGTTTGGCTGGCCAGACGAGCCCCCAGAGGATTTCTCGTCGGCCTCGGTGAATAACGTCTGCAGTCCAAACCTGAGTCAGGGGAACGGCACTGGGGACAGCGACACTGCAGTGCCTGCTGCTGCCAGCGGGACAGTCCTGGAGAGGTAAGGGCAACAACATGGGAAAGGGGTTTCTGTCGGCACTGTACAAGAGCAGTACTGTTTAAATCCTCCTTAGTTATTACAAAGTTCGTCAGTCATTTCGGATAAATGCAGTGCAATATTGCTTTTGTATGTTGGTGAAAGGTTTTTTTAGTGAGATGTTAGAAAAGGTGATCTTGTTCTTACTGTTAAAATTCTGTCGTCCCCCCGTCCCCCCCCCTTAATTTCTTATGTTTTGCATGTCTGAAAAAGAGGACACATTGATCCAGTTACCTTTTAGCTGTTTCTGTTTGAATGCCAGTTAAATGTTACATGCAGTGTAGTCCTATACTAGAAGTGCCTTCTAGACAGCTCCCAGAAATATGGAGCAAATGTATATTAATGAGATGAAACTGGGATTTATAGCTAGTGTAGTTGATGTTGTGTTAAGTTTGGACAAAAGGACTGATGAGTTAGTCAATTTTGGATTGCTAATGTTTAGGAAGTGTTCTCTGACGCATAGTGCATTCTCTATATATTTCCTTCACAATGAAGTTTGTTTTGAAATGTATTGTTTATTTCCTGGCCGGTCCCTGAGTGTGTGTTCCTAATGCATGGCTGCTTTCACATCTCTCCTTGTTGCATACTCACCTCTCTCCCCTCTTGAGTTACACAAATCTTTTTTTTTTTTTTTTTTTATCTGTTCTGTTTTTCTTTTCTGTGATCTTCACACATTTTTCTATTTCTTTTTCTTTGCTCCCCCCCCCCCCCAAAAAAAAAAAAAAAGTTGTGAAACTGAGTCCTTATCGCCCTTGGACCGGTTAGTACCACTCCATTTCTCTGCTTGTGTGTAACTGTGAGAGCAAGTAAGAATAGGGGCCAGAGTTTCAAGTTAACATATCTCTTTACAGCCTTGATTCATTGATACATTGTGTAAAACCATAGCAGTGTCTTTAGTCTAACTCTGAAAGTGAAGTTGAATGTGTACATTTAAAAAAAAAAAAGTAGATGCATCTTTAAAAAAAAAAAAAATAATAATAATAATCATATGTATTTAATATTTAATAGTTTAAGCGTGTACAGTGTTTAATGGCCCCCTTGTTTAAACTAGTGAAATCAGTCAGCTGTGTGTCATTTTGAAGTTAACATTGGTTAAGGTTTGTAACTCAGTTTGCAAGCACCGTGATTGGCCTCCACTTCTGTTTTTCTCATTTCTCATCTCTCTTCACAGATTGGTTGTAAGCTCCCTCGAGGCTCTTGAAAGCTGCTTCGCTGTCGGATCGACAAACGAAAAGGCAAGTGGTGAAGAAACTCCGTCCTGTCTAACATGTTAACAAATATTTTCTGTAAAACTGTAATCCGTATTTGAATATCCAGTTTGTATTCTATTTTCCCTTCTATTTTTTTGAATTGCCTGGACTCACCAGGTGTGCCGTGTGGCATGTCATTCTCCACTGCTGCACTTTGAGTTGTTCCACTAATGAGTCTGCTGTGTTTTGGTAACATTTCGCCTTGTTTCACTGTCCAGGAGAAGAACAAAGCAGCTGCTTTGGAGATGGCCACACAGCTGCTTTCCATGCCAACCCCACCCTGTGTGCAGCAGCAAACCAAGGGCCTGCTGGCCAGCTTGCACACAAGCCGCTCTGCATACCACAATCACAAGGTACTTCGAGCACTGTGCTGTGCAGGATGGTAGTGCATTCACTCCTGCAAAAAAAAATATATATATATATATATATATATATATATATATATATATATATATATATATATATATATATATATATATATATAATATATGGCTAGTTTCACAGACCCTGATTAGCTTTAGGATTGCTTTAGCTAAATTTAACAGAGTAGTCCCGAGATTAGTGCTAGTCAGGGACTGTGAAACTAGCCGATAGTTTAGACTTTGCATGTAACTTTTTTCTCTAGTCAAAGCTTTGCACATTGCAAGCTTTGAAGCTCAATTCAGTAAAGATGCTGCAACAAAAATAGCACTGATACAAGGTAGGTAACACATCGTTTATTGAAGGGGGGTTTGGTGCAGATGAGTATGAACTCTGCTGCTGTTCTTGCAGGACCAGTCCCTGTTGAGTAATGCAGTCCAGTGTCTGAACAGCTGCAATCAGGACGGGAAAGACCTGGACCCAGAGGTGTTCCAGAGGCTGGTGATTACGGCTCGCTCCATCGCAATCATGAGACCCAGCAACCTGGTGCACTTCACTGACACAAAGCTACTACACACTGAAGCAGGTGCCTGGCTCGGGGAATCGCCATCAAATGGGTCATTTTAAAAGACCTGGAATTATTTTTGAACTATCTGTGTTTGGTTTTTCATAGCGTTTGCAAAATCAACATAAAGATATTTGTCCAAAAAAAAAGTTGTTTTTTTCATTCGCTCCCCACTGCTTGTTCTTAATCTTGTACCTGCACTGTTTCTTCAGAGGGAAGCGAGGAGACCAGAGAGAGCCAGAAGCCCCAGGAGAGTGAAGGCTGTACCTTCATCATGCAGCTGGTCAACAATTTCTGGAAGCTCCATGCTTTGAAGCCCAAGAACGCCTTCCTAGCTCCTGTTTGCTTACCGGGTGAGCAGATACACTGTCAATGCAGCGTCTTCCACCCTATAATCATTTACGCTTTGCTTACTTGCTGATCTGTTTTGAACCAGGTCTGACACACATTGAGGCCACAGTGAACGCCCTTGTGGATATTATACATGGATACTGCACCTGTGAGCTGGATTGCATCAATGCAGCATCGAAGATCTACATGCAGATGCTACTCTGCCCTGTGAGGAGGAGGTTTTTTTTCCCTTTACCTTGTTGTAAACCGTGCATGTCTATAGAACACAGAGGGCAGATTTTGACCCTAACTCTCTCTGCATCACAGGACATCTCGGTGAGCTTTGCCTGCAAGCAGGCTCTGATTCGTGTGCTGAGACCGAGGAACAAGAGGAGGCATGTGACGCTGCCTTCCCCTCCGCGCAGCAACACGCCGATGGGTAAGTGTAGCCCAGGAGGAGGAGGACAAACATTCCTGGATTCATTTGTTAAATTGTCTGTTTGAGTTTTAGGATTACAATTAACAGACTGGAGCAACAGAATCAAGCCTGATCTAACAGTAATGGGGATATATGTGCATTTGTAAAATATCAATTGCACAGATCCCTGGATATCAACTCTCAGTCAGGATACAGCTTGCTGCTGTCAGTTAGATTCTGATCGTTGCTCCGGTACACCAGAGTTTTTACATGAACCCTCCGGTCATTTGATTCCCCGTAGGAGATAAAGATGATGATGATGACGACGACGCAGATGACAAGATGCAGCCCTCAGGAATGGCGGGCAGGGAGAGCGTGCGGCAGGAGATTCAAGAACAAGGAGAGGTGGATCACGGGGACTTTGAGATGGTGGTGAGTCTGGTACGATCGTCTTTATTCTTTAAGAAGGTGTTACAATTTTAATTTATAAATTGCACTCTACAGATACGGGCAACAGTTTTGCACCATGCTATTGAATGAGCTCAAATGAAACCTTCTGCATAATGTTATGTTAACATATTGAAATACACCTGCTTAATAGTTATGTTAACATATTGAAATTTCAAACCTAACTTTGTATGTTTTCCTGTACTATTATTTTGGCTTCCGGTACACTTTTGCAATATCATTTTGTAGTTTATTTGATATGCATGATGTTAAATAAAATATCTAAATTATATACATTTTAATTGTCTCAATCATAAAATTCTAAGTGATGCAAAACTTTTGGCGATAACTGTGTGTTTTTTTTTACATTTGGAGAAATGTTATTTTTAATGGCAATCTTCGTGTCTTCCAAGCTCAATTGGCAGTTTCACACGAGAGTAACAGGCGGTTGTTATATAATCCTCTTGTGTGTCTCTGGTTTGCAGTCCGAGTCGATGGTTCTGGAGTCTGCGGAGAATGTGAACAATGGCAACCCCTCCCCTCTGGAGGCTCTGCTGGCCGGGGCCGAGGGCTTCCCTCCCATGCTGGATATCCCTCCGGACGCTGATGATGAGACCATGGTGGAACTGGCTATCGCACTCAGCCTGCAGCAAGACCAGCAAGGTGAGCTGTGCCGGAAACCAGCGAAATTTCACTTGGGCTGTTTTGCTACTGGACAGTGGTGTTTGGTTGTGTGTTTACCCTTTCTCTCTCCTTCTGTTATCCTGCAGGAAGCAGCAGCAGTGGTCTTGGCCTCCAGGGTCTGGGTCTCTCAGGACAGGCACCCAGCTCCTCCTCCCTGGATGCAGGGACACTCTCTGACACCACTGCATCAGGTAACTGGAGCTCAGCAGGGCCCCTCTAAGTGTGCTTCTCTGATGAACCCTGAGTTACTGTTGCATGTTGGCATGAGGCCGTTGCACTGGCTGGCTGAGCCGGAACAGACCAAAAAGCACAAAGTCAACTAACAGTTGAAGCAACGTCAACATGCCTTGCAATGAAGTTCACTTGCAGGTTACGAAGCCCAACCTCGTCGTTTCCAAAAATGTGACTTGCCAAGTAATTTTTCATATGTTATCACTTTTTTTTTTTTTTTAATGTTTAATTTGGCAGCGTTTTGAAGAAGCCCTGTTTTTATCCTGTAACAGCTCTTGTTATGCTTTTAGCTCCAGCCTCTGATGATGAAGGGAGCACGGCAGCCACGGATGGTTCGACCCTCAGAACGTCCCCCGCCGACCATGGGGGGAGCGTGGGCTCGGAGAGCGGGGGCAGTGTCATTGACTCCGTCGCCGGAGAGCACAGTGGTAAGACCTCTCTGTTAAATACTGCACACCGAAAACCATTGCTAGGAAGAGATACAGAAAACTATGGCAAGATACCAAATGTAGGAAAGGCTGATACAAGGTTTTAGAAAGTTGCAGAATAGTCAGTACAACCTGCAGCTAAAACATGGTTACTGCGTGATTTTATTTCTTCCCTCAACATTACAATATATTGCACTTTGTGGGTGACTTTCAAAACTGAAAGAAATCTGCTTTTATTTTTCTTCTTCAACTTAGATTTATGTTCAGCTAAGCGAGGTTGTTTTAGGTAATTGTGAACAAAAAGGGATTTGCTTTTCCAGTTCCTGCAAAGATTTAGAAAACGCCAGTTCCCAAGCTTTTAAAGATAGCCCCCTTTGTTTCTGTATACTTGCTATACACCAAGTGCCAAGCAGAGAGAGCGTGGAATCAGGTAGGTTTTGAAGAGTCAGACTGCTGAACTTGGCTGTTTATTCTCCCAGTGTCTGGCCGTAGCAGTGCCTATGGAGATACCACAGCGGAGGGTCACCCTGCCGGCCCGGGCAGTGTCAGCTCCAGCACCGGAGCCATCAGCACCACCACCGGCCAGCCGGAGGGAGAGGGGTCCGAGGGCGAAGGGGAAACTGAAGGGGACATCCACACCAGCAACAGGTCAGGGTTCAGACACACCCTGATGCTTTTCTGACGGAAGCTGTGAAGGTTTCACTGGCTCAAACCCACCCTCCATTCCATCGTCGTTCTGAATAACGCGATTCAGTAACTTTGCATAGGATTTGTTCCTTGACGTGCCTGCTTTTTATAATGTCCGAATAGTTTCTAGTGGAATCTGTTCAGCATGTTTGTTGCCTCTCTCTCCGTGCTTGCAGGCTCCACATGGTCCGCTTGATACTCCTGGAGAGGCTCTTGCAGCACCTGCCTCAGCTCCATAACGTCGGAGGGGTCCGTGCCATCCCTTACATGCAGGTAAGAAAGGGGATTGGGGATCTAGCTGAGTTACTGTAAACTCACATAGAGTATCGGTTCAGTTTATAGAAGTGTTGCCTGTAAATTTGAATTGGAGACAGAAATATGGGTGGGGTGTTGCGTTGTCGTTCCCAGGTGATTCTGATGCTCACGGCAGACCTGGATGGGGAGGATGAGAAGGATAAAGGGGCTCTGGACGAGCTGCTGTCCCAGCTCATAGCCGAGCTCAGCATGCACAAAAAGGTAAGCTGTGTTTTGTGTTGTTTTTTTTTTTAAATAGGCTTGCCATCATTCTAAGTGTGTTCAGATTCAAAGGCTCTGGGGAATTGTTTTACAGTCCTGTTTTGTTCCCCCCCCCCCCGATTTGCAGGATGTTGCCAAGAAGAATGAGCGCAGCGCTGTGAACGAAGTCCACCTGGTCATCATGAGACTGCTCAGCGTGTTCATGTCCCGTACAAAATCAGGATCAAAATCATCCTCGGAGGTAGGACAGCTCCCTCCGTCCGGCTGATTTCTGCTGTGCTTCATCGCGGTGAAAGAGCTTGAACGTCTCCCTCCCTTTTCCCTCCTTTCAGTCATCATCTCTGATCTCCAACGCCACGGCCACGGCGCTGCTGAGCCTGGGCTCCATCGATTACTGCCTCCATGTACTGAAGTCTCTACTGGAGTTCTGGAAGACGCAGCAGGGCGAGGAGGAGGCCGTGGCTGCCAGCCAGCTCCTGAAACCGCACACCTCGTCCTCCCCGCCAGACATGAGCCCCTTTTTCCTCCGTCAGTACGTCAAGGTAGGAGCCGTCGCTGTGTCTCGCAATAACGGACAGTGCAAAGATGTATCTCCATCGATGCAGGGATCAGGTTGTAGGGGGACAGCGCAAAAACAAAAGCCTGGAGCTCCAGTGCAGTGAAGCTGCATTGATGTGATCAATGTGATGTAAGGAATTCATGGTGATTTTCACTGCTAAGGCAAGTGTATTGACTTGTAAGACAAACGTAATGTCACACTATGAGTTCTTACTAATACGAGTCCTACTAAACAGTGTTATTGGGCCAATATTGCAGTACAGCTGTGGCCGAGAGTTTTGCATCCTGCTGTAGAATTAACAACTTTTGCTTCATAAAGTTGAATGAAACCTGCTAGACAAACGTGTTGTGATGTTTCTATTCTCCCCGTGTTCTCAGGGCCACGCTGCAGACGTGTTCGAAGCCTATTCCCAGCTGCTGACGGAGATGGTGCTCCGCTTGCCGTACCAGATTAAGAAAATCGCTGATGCCAACCCACGCATCCCACCTCCTGTCTTTGACCACTCCTGGTTCTACTACCTGTCGGAGGTGAGGCTGCACTCCGTGATCCCTTTCTAGAAGAAAAGAATATGAGCCTTGTGGCAGTTACTTCTGCTGCTTTGTTTGCAGATCATTTCGATTTTCAAAATTTAAAAAAAATAAATAAAAAGGTGTAAAATAATTAAATACAATCTTATAAAATATGATAGATTCACTTGGGCTTCCGTTGCCCTGCCGGTTTTCATTATATTACCCTGAAGATCTGTATCTGTCCTTCGGGTGAGAGGTAAAACCGAGGTCCTGTTTTAAGTGACTCTTCCGCTGCAACAGTTATTGATGCACAGCTCGCCCCCTACTCTCCGAGTCGCTTTGGATAAATGCGTCCTGCTAAGTGACTCATTTATTAATAATTCTGTTCTTTTTTTATTTTTTCACAGTATTTGATGATCCAGCAGACTCCCTTCGTCCGTCGGCAAGTGCGCAAGCTGCTGCTGTTCATCTGCGGCTCGAAGGAGAAGTACCGGCAACTCCGGGACCTGCACACCCTGGACTCGCACATGCGAGGGATCAAGAAGCTGCTGGAGGAGCAGGGGATCTTCCTGCGCGCTGGAGTGCTCACCGCTACCTCCGGCTCGGCTCTGCAGTACGACACCCTCATCAGCCTGGTAAGCACTGCGCTGGCTTCGGAATCATAGGCAGGGTTTAGTTTAGCAGCTATTCCAGCTTTCAGTGCTTAATTAGACACACACCACCACATGCCGTTTGTACAGGTGTGACTTACATAAGGCTTTGCAGGAAAAACCTCGAAAGACTCAGGCAGCCACACAATGGGAGTCTCAAATAGATTAAGTCATCCCTAATATTAAAGATTCAGTTTTCTATTTTTCAAAGCCTGCAGTTACAGCCGCTATGGATTCATTCTTGTTAACATCTAGACCTATAGATAGGAGAAATAGATTTATATTGTGGATTTTTTTTATTTTATAAAGATGGAGCATCTGAAAGCATGTGCTGAAATTGCCACCCAGCGAACTGTGAACTGGCAGAAGTTCTGCATCAAGGATGACTGTAAGTACATCTCTGTATTCAGACATGTAATGCTTCTATCTGTTCTGAACTGACCCTGGTCTGTAGGTTTGTTCATGAAGCTATGTGGAGGAACTATTTATTTGGCAGATTTTTAAACAGGCTTAATTGAAGGGAGCTCTGAAAGCCTGGACCGTGTATGGGGGCTAATATGAGTTTCAAGCCACGAACCCACATGCTGTGACGCTGTGTGTTTCCTCCCCAGCGGTGCTGTACTTCCTGCTGCAGGTGAGTTTCCTGGTGGATGAGGGCGTGTCCCCAGTGCTGTTGCAGCTTCTCTCCTGTGCTCTGTGTGGCAGCAAGGTCCTCTCCACCTCCTCAGGGGGCTCCACAGCTGCGGGGTCCGGCTCCCAGTCAGGCTCCCAGAGCAAGTCCTCTTCCTCCTCCAGCAAGAAGAGCAAGAAAGAGGACAAGGAGAAAGACAAGGATGGTGAGCATGGGAAAAAAAGAAACGTTTCTGTTAGTGTTTCAAAACGGCATGGTGAGCAGCAGCTGAAGAAAATCAAAAATGAAAAACGAATTTGTTGATGGGAGCGGTGTGCAAGACAATTTCTGTGCTGCACGGTATGACAAGTACACTTAAAGAAAACCTATGGAACAGTTCTATTCAACCAGCAGATAGCACTGTGTCGGCCTGTTCAGAGACGTGTGATCAGTGACCTCCATACAGCGTGTGTATTAAGTCTTGCTTCCCCTTGTAATCGCTGCGTGCACGGATGTCTGTTGTAGAATATATAGCTGCAGTGTATCATTGCAATGCTTGTGTCTCTTCAGGAGAAGGCTCAGTCAGCCAGGAGGACCAGCTGTCCATGGCTCTGGTGAGCCAGCTGAATACGTTTGCTGACAAGGAGACTCTGATCCAGTTCCTGCGGTGCTTCCTGCTGGAGTCCAATGCCTCCTCTCTGCGCTGGCAGGCTCACTGTCTGGCCCTGCACATCTACAGGTAGCCCTGCACACCTGGACTCCACACTCACGGCAATGTAGCTTGTTACAGTCCCGCTGAGGATAATCCTTACACTTGAAGCATCTTGGTTTCTGCACAAATAAATGTGTCTTCTTGAAATTTTGTACATGCAGGGGTGTTAAATTATTGCACCACTTGTAGATACACAAGCTGAAACCAGGGGGGGGGCTGACTTCAGTGTTGTGTTTAAATCCTAGGAACTCCAGTAAGTCTCAGCAGGAGCTCCTCCTGGACCTGATGTGGGCGATCTGGCCCGAGCTGCCAGCCTACGGGCGTAAAGCAGCCCAGTTTGTGGATCTCCTGGGATACTTCTCACTGAAGACTCTCCAGACTGAGAAGAAGGTAATTGTACCAGCACTGGAGCAAACTGGAGATTTCTTTTTATTAGATTTTTTTTTTTTTCAGCAAAATTTCCCCATTTTATTCTCATGCAAATTCTTGTTTTGCAGCTGAAAGAATACTCCCAGAAGGCTGTAGAGATTCTCCGAACCCAGAACCACATTCTGACAAACCATCCCAACTCCAACATCTACAAGTGAGTCTGTAATCTGGAAGCAGGGCGTGCTTCGTGTGAAAACCATGCTACTGAACGGGTGCTTTTCAATAATCTGTGTACAATTTCTCTCTTTGTTCCCAGCACTCTGTCTGGACTGGTGGAGTTTGATGGTTACTACCTGGAAAGTGACCCTTGTCTTGTCTGCAACAATCCTGAAGTGCCCTTTTCTGTAAGTCTATAAAATCATAGATTTTTCTCCATAAGACCATTGAGTGTGCATCCAGGTGATTTACACACAGTATTTGTGACCTGCAGAACATCAAGCTGTCCTCTATCAAGGTGGATACCCGCTACACCACCACACAGCAGGTGGTCAAGCTCATCGGCAGCCACACCATCAGCAAAGTGACTGTGAAAATTGGGGACCTGAAGCGCACTAAAATGGTTCGAACCGTCAACCTGTACTACAACAACAGGACGGTGCAGGCTATCGTAGAACTGAAGAACAAGTGAGTGCTGATGTCACCTTTTGAGTCGCTTGAAGCTACATTTTGCCGTATTCGACCAAAGTGTTAGTATTTGAACCTCAAATCTGAGATATGAAAAGCGTTACAGGGGTGGTTTCACAGGCCCAGATTAACGCTGTTCTTGGACTACAGTACCCACGGTAACATGCTGCTTATCGGGTCTGAAACTTTAGGTATATGTTTTAATCCTAAAGACTGCCACCTTTAACAGTGCTGGGATATTCCTGTAGCCCACACTAGATTCGGTTTGAATTGATTGGAAATATCTACGCCATCTCTTAAATTTGTATTTATTTATTTATTTATTTTTTTTTTGTCTAGACCGGCTCGCTGGCACAAAGCCAAGAAGGTGCAGTTGACCCCGGGTCAGACGGAGGTGAAGATTGACCTGCCTCTCCCCATCGTGGCGTCCAACCTGATGATCGAGTTTGCCGATTTCTACGAGAATTACCAGGCTTCCACCGAGACCCTGCAGTGCCCACGCTGCAGCGCCTCCGTCCCGGCCAACCCTGGCGTCTGTGGCAACTGTGGAGAGAACGTGTATCAGTGCCACAAGTGCAGGTGCGTGGAGGGCATGGGCAGAGGACGTGGCTGCTGTTACACCCCATCTTAACATGATACGGGAGGGTGCCAGGTCATCTTAGTACTGCCGTAACTGTATTTTAGGTACAGCGAATAAGCAGAACTTTCTTGTTGCTGGCTAGTGTATTGTTTTGAAATCTGTGTTAGATTACAAAAGGGAAGGGGAGCCAACTTAAGTATGGCTGAAATAGTTTTGGTTCACCTAAGCAACTTCTAGAATTAATATTACTTTTTTTTTTCTTTTTAATCATTTCAGATCTATCAACTATGATGAAAAAGACCCTTTCCTGTGCAATGCCTGTGGCTTCTGTAAATACGGCCGCTTTGATTTCATGCTCTATGCTAAGCCCTGCTGCGCAGTGGACCCAATTGAGAACGAGGAAGACCGGAAAAAAGTAAGATATTGATGAGCAAGGCAAGCTGACTAAGCTGACTGAACTGACTTGCTCACCAAGTAGGCTTGGTGGTCCAGTGGTTAAAGAAAAGGGCTTGCTACCATGAGCTTCCGGTTCAGCCACTGACTCGCTGTGTGTGACCCTGAGCAAGCCACTTAACCTGTCCTTCCGATGAGATGTAAAACCAAGGTCCTGTTGTGAGTGACTGCAGCAGCAGTTGTGATGCATTGTTCACCCCCTAGTCTCTGTAAGTCGCTTTTGGTTAAAAGCGTCTGCTAAATGACTCATTAAAATAGTCACCCTGCATTTCATGGGCATTGTAATTGAAATCTTGTTCCCTTGCAGGCTGTAACAAACATCAACACTCTCCTGGACAAGGCTGACCGGGTTTACCATCAGCTGATGGGACACCGTCCACAGCTGGAGAACCTGCTTTCCAAAGTGAACGAGGCAGCTCCGGAGAAACCACAGGTGAGCCTGAAAGAGAGAATAAATCTCTTTGCAAACTGCGAACCAGCAAATTTGCAATAAATGAAATCCAGTCCTGTAGTAGGCAGGATTTGGCGTAGGTGCTTGATGTCTTGCTAGTAATTCATCAGATAAAGTGTGTCTTCGATCTTTCAGCAAGTGCATGTCTAGAACTTCATTTATTTTAAATGTATGTCTATTGAACGTGTTTCAGGATGACGCTGGCAGTGGAGCAGGACTCGCAGCCTCCTCAGCCAGTGTGAACAGGTACATTCAGCAGCTGGCCCAGGAGTACTCTGGAGACTGCAAGACCTCCTTCGACGAGCTCTCCAAAATCATACAGGTAGGAAGAGCATCTGTGTGACTCATGTCCTGCAATGCATCAATAAAGCCTTGGTTTTAAGCATCAGATTGTATTCTACAGTCTCCCTGCCTGTGTGCTATTCAGTGTACTGAGGGTCTTCTGCTGGGTTTGTTAGCTAATCAGATGTAAAATTGTTTTCTGATACTAGAAAGTGCTGGCCTCCCGCAGGGAGCTGCTGGAGTACGATCTGCAGCAACGAGAGGCAGCCACGAAATCCTCGCGCACCACGGCCCAGCCAACAATCACCGCCAGCCAGTACCGGGCGCTGTCAGTGCTGGGCTGCGGCCACACCTCCTCCACCAAGTGCTACGGCTGCGCCTTGGCTGTCACGGAGCACTGCATCACGCTGCTGCGCGCCCTGGCCTCCAACACCGCCATCAGGCAGATCCTGGTACTGCAGGGCCTGATCCGCGAGCTGTTCGAGTATAACCTGCGCCGCGGCGCCGCCACCATGAGGGAGGAAGTGCGGCAGCTCATGTGCCTCCTCACCAGGTACGCCTGCTCTCCTGATGGGGCTCTCCGTTCTCATTCATTCACCGAGGGAATGCTCAGGCTGTCAGTTGCCTGTGTGTAAAAATATTTCTGAACTGTTGTTTCTCCTGCCCTAAAATAAGCAGCAACACTAATTTTAGATGTTTTGAATTCTCTTACGATCATACCCTTTGTGTCAGCACCCCCCTCCCCGCCCTCTCTCTCATGTTTAATTCCTCTTCTGCACTGTCATGCTGTTCTTGCTTACTGTGTTTTCCTCCCCCAGTATCTTCTGAATTAATGATTTCCCCATTGCTTTCCCCATGGCAGAGACAATCCTGATGCAACGCAGAAGATGAACGACCTGATCATTGCTAAAGTCTCCACGGCGCTCAAAGGGCACTGGGCTAATCCTGATCTGGTGAGGAGCAGTTGGAATGACGTTGCATATGAGAGTGTGATTTTTTCTAGATTAAGTTGTGTCTGACTGACCACTGTGTTTGTAAATTGCATTGCAGGCCAGCAGCCTTCAGTATGAGATGCTGCTGCTGACGGATTCCATCGCTAAAGAAGGCGGCTGCTGGGAGCTTCGTCTCCGCTGCGGTGAGTGGCAGCTTTTGCACAGATTTTTTTTGTGATGGCAGCTCGCTAGCTGGGGCTGTGCCGATGAACCTCTTCCTGCTTGTTTGTATGCAGCCCTCAGCCTGTTCCTGATGGCTGTGAACATCAAGACTCCTGTGGTGGTGGAGAACATCACCCTGATGTGCTTGAGGATCCTACAGAAACTCATCAAACCACCAGCCCCCACCAGCAAGAAGAACAAGGTACTGCAGAACGGGTTCACGTCCATCATCAATCATTCTTCTTTTTTTTTTGTAATGCAAGTGAATTATTTAGTTGTACAGCTTCTGTGCGTCTTTGTATTCACGGCTGCATTTTCTTCTCCGCGTAGGAAATTCCTGTAGAGTCTCTGACCACTGTCAAGCCTTACAGCAACGAGATCCACGCACAGGCTCAGCTCTGGCTCAAGAAAGACTCGAAGGCTTCTTACGAAGCCTGGAAAAAATGCCTTCCAGCCAGAGGTAAAAACCACCATTTATTAAAACGACTTTTTGTTTTATTTTCAGCTTCCAGACAAAAATGTGATATTTGCATCGGATTCTTTTTTTTTTTTTTTTTCTTATCTGGCAGTTGTTGTTGAGCTTAGAAATGTAAAAAAAAAAAAAAAAAAAAAAGAATAGTTTCACTCGGTATGTTTTCTGTTTAAGTCTAATAAGCGCTTGTGTTAAAGCACTGTTTTACCTTCCCATGCAGCCCAAGACTCCGGCAACAACAAGCCCCCCAACAAAGCAGAGCTGCGTCGGCAGTACCTGCTGGAGAAATACGTGTGGAAGTGGAAGCAGTTCTTGAGCAAGCGAGGGAAGAGAACGCCCCCTCTGGATCTCAAGCTGGGACACAATAACTGGCTTCGGCAGGTAATGTACAAGGGCGCTGGAGACCCGAGACTAACTACTGTGTGATGTGTGTTTCTTTTAATACAGAGAGCTTTCTTTTAAAAATCAGTTTTGAGTAAAACCGGTTAACTTTGGAGTTTGATGAAGACACTGTCAGTTGCTGATTTCACCTCCCCACCCTCTGCACTAATCTTGGACTACCTTACTTGCATTAAGTAGAGCCAGGTTTGTGCTCATGGGATCTCCAGAAGCCATGCAGAAACTGTTATATTACTGAAAGATGACGTCTCTTCCTCCTAGGTTCTGTTCACCCCAGCGACCCAGGCTGCTCGGCAGGCTGCCTGCACCATCGTGGAGGCTCTGACCACCATCCCCAGCCGCAAGCAGCAAGTCCTTGACCTGCTCACCAGGTACGTCAGACTTCCTGCCCAATCTAGCCCAATCCCGGCTAGACAGTGATTATTAGGAGCTTTCTTTTAACACGTATCTCGTCTAGTTATTTGCCAAGGTTTTGTAAAAGTGTGCTTGCAAAATAATTCCTTGCAAACTATTCTGCAGGGCAATTGGTAGTTTTGTTTTATGTAGAAAATTTTTTTTTTGTTATCTGCTGTGCCCCTTTGCTGTTATCGGGAACATGTAAAGGTTTCATTTGAATTTTTCAGTCTAGCCACTGCCTGTTTAAAATATTTATAAAACAGGCCTTGATTTTTGTATGCATTCAGTGTAGTCTTAACTTGGTTGAATCATTTCTCTTCTAGTTACCTGGATGAGCTGAGCATTGCAGGGGAGTGTGCAGCTGAGTATCTGGCCCTTTATCAGAAGCTCATCAAGCCGGCTCACTGGAAGGTGTACCTGGCGGCCCGGGGGGTTCTGCCATACATTGGGAACCTCATCACCAAGGTAAGAGCTGAAAGAGCCTGGTGTGTGTGTGTGTTTGTGTGTGTGTGTGCATGGGGAGGGGGCACCATTGCATTGTGTCTAGCGTACAGGACAAAATGTTCTTGTAGGTACTTCCATTATTAAGCTGGACAGTGCAGCATTAAAAGCCTATCTTGGGTCTTAATGGTGGAGAAGTGGTCACGTGATCTAAATGTGCACACACTCACCATGGCATTAAGAAGCTGTTTCTGTCCATCTGGAAATAACTGTTTAGAGTCATGGAAAGGGGTAGCTTCTGTTGGATTTTGTTTCTTTTCTTTTTAGGTAATAGTTAGGCATGAATTTGTCATGCAGCACCAACAGGGTTTGTACATCTTAGGAGCTGCGTCTGCGATTGCACTGTGTTTTAAAGCCAGCTGTACAGAGGTGTATAGAAAGGGTTTTATAAAATATGTTCTTCGGGAGTGCATTGTCGCTGAGCTGCTGCTGCACAGCGAGCTGGGGGTGATCGTGTTCTAATGGCTCTCTGTGTTCTGACAGGAAATTGCACATTTATTGGCCCTGGAGGAGGCAACCCTGAGCACAGACCTACAGCAAGGATATGCATTGAAGAGCCTGACAGGTACTGTGTACTGAGGATGGGCTCAGGTGGCAGCCTGTCTGCTGTGTTTTAATGTTACAAGATACATGTACAGCTGTGGTCAAAAGCTTTGCATCAAGTAATTCTAAGAAACTACAAAATGATAACGCAAGAGTCTACCTGAAGCCATTCAGTATCTGATGATAGATTTTCGAAATGTCACATTTTTCATTACATTTATGGAAAACTACAAAGCCGTATGTAATTCAATATGTTAACATAGCATTATTCAGCAGGTTTCATTCGACTTATTGAAACAAAATGAGTTCATTCTATTGGTTTCAGATTCATTCATTGTGTTTCAATGTTTTAGTTCCAGGGAGGAGATGATGCGTTTCTTTTTAGACAGGTTTGTAATGTTGAGACTCGCGCGTTGGTGGTCGCGACAGTTTCTCGAAAGGGAATGCCTGTTCTATCTCTGCTCTGTTTCCCACAGGCCTGCTGTCCTCCTTCGTCGAGGTGGAGTCCATTAAGCGTCACTTCAAGAGCCGGCTGGTGGGCACCGTCCTGAACGGATACCTGTGTCTTCGGAAGCTGGTGGTTCAGAGAACCAAGCTGATCGATGAAACCCAGGACATGCTGCTGGAGATGCTGGAGGACATGACCACCGGTGAGCCACGGCGACACTGCAGGATTCCTTTTAGCGTGCGGTCGAAAAGAAGGCTTGCATCTCAAACTTGTTCATTGTTGTCTAGGCACGGAGTCAGAAACCAAGGCTTTCATGGCTGTGTGCATCGAAACCACCAAGCGATACAACCTAGATGATTACAGAACACCGGTCTTTATCTTCGAGCGGCTCTGCAGTATCATTTACCCGGTGAGCGCTTGATTTTCCCTTCACTCCAGAAAGAAAATTTGATCATTTTATTGTATAAGTAGCAGCATCTCCTTAATGACATGGTGTGCACGGTGTTACCATTGCCTGGTCGTCTCATCCCTTTCCCCCAGGAGGAGAACGAGGTGACCGAGTTCTTTGTGACCCTGGAGAAGGACCCGCAGCAGGAGGACTTCCTGCAGGGCAGGATGCCGGGGAACCCCTACAGCAGCAACGAGCCTGGGATCGGGCCTCTCATGAGAGACATCAAGAACAAGATCTGCCAGGACTGTGACCTGGTGGCCCTGTTAGAGGATGACAGCGGCATGGAGGTATCCTACACAACAGTGCAGAAATACAGATTCTTTATTGGTTTATAATGAAGAGCAAGGTTAACTTGACTCACCCCTTTTTTTTTAAGCTCCTGGTTAATAATAAAATCATCAGCCTTGATCTCCCTGTTGCTGAGGTCTACAAGAAGGTCTGGTGCCCCACGAATGAGGTGAGCATTGAGATTCTCGTATTAAATACATTTGACATCCCGAATCCAGTTACGGTGAAGCTCAGAGAATTGCCTTGTATCTTCTTCTGTTGCGGTTTCTCATCTGCTAGCATCTAGTGTGTTGCTGGTGCTGATGCAGATTTGTTTCCTGTTTAGGGAGAGCCCATGAGAATCATCTACCGCATGAGAGGGCTTCTTGGAGATGCCACTGAAGAGTTTATAGAGTCACTGGACTCCACCACAGGTACTGGGTTCTAGACTGTCCTGTGTAGCCGAACTGCTTAGAACGTTTTGTAATTTGGGTTTTGCAATATATTGACGTGCTCATTTCTGTTCGCCCCTTCTGTTTCTTCAGATGAAGAGGAGGACGAGGAGGAGGTGTATAAAATGGCTGGAGTGATGGCTCAGTGTGGGGGACTGGAGTGTATGCTGAGCAGACTGTCTGGAATCAAGGACTTCAAGCAGGGGCGCCACCTCCTCACTGTGAGTATCCATAGCAGTCGCTGGTCCTTATGCAGGCATGAGAACCAACTGTGGGTCATGTGTTTTTTTGTTTTGCAATTCAACCTGCTCAATTACCGAGCTGTCATTTTCAGTGCCACACTTAAATTGCTAGCACTACAGATACAGTGAGAATTTGATCCCGCGGCGCGATGTGTAACAGTTTGGTTTTTGGTCCTCCAGGTGTTGCTGAAGTTGTTCAGTTACTGCGTGAAGGTGAAAATCAACAGACAGCAGCTGGTCAAACCCGAGATGAACACCCTCAACGTGATGCTTGGCACTCTTAACCTGGTGAGTGATCCTTCAACGACGGATCCAACCGTTTTTTAATAAGAGAAGATAATTGCTTTAAGCCAAGCTGTCCTCCAATGACCCCTGTCTCTGTGTGTGTGTGTGTGTCCCAGGCGCTGGTGGCTGAGCAAGAAAGCAAAGACTCTGGCGGTGCCTCTATCGCAGAGCAGGTCCTCAGCATCATGGAGATCATACTGGATGAAGCCAATGCAGAGACGCTCTCTGAAGACAAAGTAAGGATTCCTTTCGTCCAGTTTCTGGTTTCAGAACTCTCAACATGTGTAATACTTTTAAAGGCTTCCTGCCAGATTGTCACTTCCACCTTTTTTTTTTTTAGATGGAGGGGATTAGTACTTTAACACCCGGTCTATAGTGGTGTCTTCATATACTGAAATGTATTAAGAAAAGAAAAAAAAAAAAAAGAATTGAAACTGACTCTGCAGAAAGCCTGTGTTTTTTGTAGTTTTTCCATAACTTGGATGATAACTGCTCTGTTCTCTACCCACCCCCCAGGGTAACCTGCTGCTAACAGGGGATAAGGACCAGCTGGTAATGCTGCTGGACCAGATCAACACACCCTTTGTGCGCTCGAACCCCAGTGTGCTGCAGGGTCTTCTCCGAATCATCCCCTACCTGTCCTTCGGCGAGGTGGACAAGATGCAGATCCTGGTGGACCGATTCAAACCCTACTGCATCTTCGACAAGTGAGTGGATCGGTCCCTTTCTCCGCTGCGAGGCGACACGAGCAATGTTTTGCACATCTAAATCAATATAACTCAACGCCATATTCACAAACGTTTACCACCGTGGTAGATTAAAACCAGTTCATTTTAAGAGCTTCAACGTGCACCTTTAGTAGTTTTCTTGCTGGGTGTGTAAAATGTAATGAAGAAGCTATTACTTAGCACAGTGGTAAATGCTTTGTGAAAACGATTGTCCCTAGTGCCAAAGCTATGAATTTGGAGTTTGATCCCAGTATTGATGATGACTCCTTTTTATTCCACCAATGCAGGTACGATGAAGAGCACAGCGCCGATGACAAGGTCTTCCTGGACTGTTTCTGCAAGATCGCGGCCGGCATCAAGAACAACAGCAACGGACACCACCTGAAAGACCTCATCCTGCAGAAGGGAATCACCCAAAACGCTCTGGATTACATGGAGAAACACATCCCCAGCGCCAAAAAGTAATTTTCATGGTTCACACATGCAGAAGTCTTTGGCGCATTGCTGTCTGCTGATCAAATACAAAAGCCATTGAGGGGGAGTACAGTTTTGGGTGATAACGAATAAATATTTTGGGTGCAGTGTGGTAAGGGATTGTGTATTTGTATTTGCCCATAACAACTAGATCGAACAAGAGGCGTTCCACTCCTGGAGCCGGCATTGTCTGCAAGTAGAGTGGCATGTTGGATTACTGCCTTCAGTTTATAACCATGACTCTGTTTTTCCAGCCTTGACGCTGACGTGTGGAAAAAGTTCCTCTCCCGCCCTGGCTTGCCCTACATCCTGAGGCTGCTCCGGGGGCTGGCCACCCAGCACCCGCCCACACAGGTAAAGGGGCGGGGGGTGGCTCAGAGAGGCCCAGTTTGAGGCCACTTTCTTTTTGTTTTGAATAACCGTTAACTGCACGTTGGCTCTGAGCAGGTATTAATCGGGACGAACTCCATCACAAACCTGCACAAGCTGGAGCAGGTGTCGAGCGACGAGGGCATCGGGACGCTGGCGGAGAACCTGCTGGACGTGCTGCGGGAGCACCCCGAGGTGAACCTGAAGATCGACGCGGCCCGCAAGGAGACCAGGGCCGAGAAGAAGCGCATGGCCATGGCTATGAGGCAGAAGGCACTGGGGACGCTGGGAATGACGGTGAGATCCCCTGTTATTACTGCATCAGAGGGCTTCCGCCACAAGCGTGCGTCGTACTAGCAACGCTTACTCCCTGGTATGAAGAAGCAACCCTATAGAATTCATTAATTTTGCTTCATAGTTACCTGAAACCTGCTGAATCATGTTACGTTAACCTATTGAATTGCATATCGCTTTGTAGTGTTTCCATATACTCAACAAAAAAAACTGACACGTAGAAGTGTGGCATTTCAAAATCTAACATGAAATACTGTACTGCGTAGACTTCTGATATCATTTTGTAATTTATCTGATTACATGATGAAAGCTTTTTTTTTTTTTTTCCTTTGTCTCAATCCTATAATTCTCGGTTATGCAAAACTCGTAGCCAAAGCTGTAATATTAATTAAGCCGCCTTCTTTTTCAGACCAACGAGAAGGGCCAGGTGGTGACAAAGACCTTGTTACTCAAACAGATGGAGGAGCTGATCGAAGAGCCGGGTCTGACCTGCTGTATCTGCCGTGAGGGATACAAGTTCCAGGTGGGGCTTCACTTAACCACAGTGGTTGGATGTGCTTTTCATGTGTTGTGTGAAAGTACAAAGCCTTTGCTAACAACACGCTGCTGTGCTCCCTGCCCCCCCTGCAGCCGACGAAAGTCCTGGGTATTTACACGTTCACGAAGCGCGTAGCTGTGGAGGAGTTTGAGAACAAGCCCCGCAAGCAGCAAGGCTACAGCACTGTCTCACACTTTAACATTGTCCATTACGACTGTCATCTCGCTGCTGTCAGGTATGGAGAAGCTTCTCGCCTTCCGTACTTTTAAATGCGACATTTACAACAGCGATTTAACGATTCGCACTGTGTCCACTTGCCATTTTAGGCTGGCCCGGGGGCGTGAGGAATGGGAGAGTGCCGCCCTGCAGAACGCCAATACGAAGTGTAACGGACTGCTTCCTGTCTGGGGGCCTCATGTCCCCGAGTCTGCCTTCGCCACGTGTTTGGCCAGGTGAGTCCAACTTCGTGGTTTTCAGCAAGCTTCCTGCAGGTTGACTTTTTGTCTTGGGTTCTGTAGCATGTATTACACTATGCGTGGGAAGTCAACATGTGACATTCTTTATTTGTAGGTCAGGGTGCCTTGTTTTATTATGATACTGACACCTGTTGTAATGTGTCATTGAAATCCTTGTCATGACGTCACTTTGTTACATTTAATCCTGTATTGAGACAAGCTGTTTTAGCATGCCAGCAAAGGCTCTCTTGTTTGCATTGTCAAAATAATCCATAGAGATCGAGAACGAACAACCGCAAGAGGATATTAAAATAATAGCCTCTTCGTGTTTTCAAGAGGCATGCCAATTGTGAATTAATAAAATAAATAAATGCATTCATAGACTCTGGTGTTTCTGAGTAGAGACAGGATCGTTTGCTGAAAGATTGGATGACCTAAACAAAGGAAACATTACAAATGGGGGAAGCTAAATCTGTTTTACAAACGTGTTTCACTAGATGTGTTCTTAGTACTTTTTGTTCTTGCTGTCATTCCTTTTCCTTCCTTCGTTGATTTACAATCGCTGTTGCTTTGAAACCTTCAGGCACAACACGTACCTGCAGGAGTGCACAGGCCAGCGCGAGCCCACCTACCAGCTCAACATCCACGATATAAAGCTGCTGTTCCTGCGTTTCGCCACGGAGCAGTCCTTCAGTGTAGACACGGGAGGGGGGGGCAGGGAGAGCAACATCCACCTCATCCCCTACATGATCCACACCGTGCTCTATGTGCTCAACACGTGAGTCTTCAGATGCCTCTGCGCTGTGCTCAACCACGTTTGCATCTGCTCAAATATGACCCATCCTGTTTTTTTTCATTTCTATTAACTCTTTCATGCATGATGACCTCATATGGGAGCGGATTTTAAAAAACAAAAAACCTCTCTTAGTCTTACGGGGACCCCTCCCCTGTAAAGCAGTGCAACATATTCAATGAAAAATGTGTCCAAAACACTTTTTTTGCAATTATTTTCAGTTGCAAGGGTCAACTTTTTTTTTTTTTAAATACAACACGATACAGATATTCCCGTTAAAGGGGAATGTGTTGTACATCTCTGGATGCCTGTGATGCAATCTGCATTAACTCAGTTGGCAGCCCAGTTTTGCAGAAGCAGGCAGGCTAAGGTCCGGTGCAATAATGAATATCGTTGCAGGACGAGGGCCACGTCACGGGAGGAGAAGAACCTGCAGAGTTTCCTGGAGCAGCCCAAGGAGAAGTGGCTGGAGAGCTCCTTGGAGGTGGACGGGCCGCACTACTTCACCCTGATGGCTCTGCACATCCTGCCCCCCGAGCGCTGGAGAGCCACGCGCATCGACTTCCTGCGCCGGCTCCTGGTCACCACGCACGTCAGGAAAGTGTCACCAGGGGGCGCCAGCAAGTAAGAGCCATTAGCCGGCCCTCTGTGTATTGCTCAGATCCACCCCCTAAAGGCTTTCTCTGCTTTTTCCGGAGACAAAACAACTAGAGAACTGTGCTTGACGTGTTTTTGATGATGTCGGAACTGGTCCGACGTAGGACTGCAAAGGGTTAAAATCATAGCAGTTGGAATGCAGATAGAGATGTTTTTGCAATTCCATTGGTCAGTAAGCTAGTGTAAGCCGCGCTGTGACGTTCTCCAGTGTGTAAATGTTGTATAAAGTGTCACCTCCTCATGCCTGGTAGTTATTGATTGGCGGTCAGCTGCCTTCTTCTCAGTTATATGTGGTAGGTATGAGAGCTGATAGAATAGCATGCACACCGAGCTTTTCAAATGACGTTGACAGGTAGGTCACCCCAGAATGAGCGCAGCAGAACATTTCTAACATCCTCTCTGGGAAGAGCGACAGTATAACTTCACTGTCGACACAAAACATGTTCTTTGCCTGCATGTATTTCATCTTTGCAGTCCTTGGCTTTTCAACCTATTTTTAAGTGTTACTAAAGACAAGCAGTCCTACCCTGGAAACAATGCCACACCTCCTTCCTGTAAAACATGTATTGTTTGTGAATATTGTAACAGTAATAGTCATCCAGGGTTATTGAGACAATTTTCACATTTCCCTGTCTTGCCCTTGGTTCGAAGTGTTTTTGTCTTTTGTTTATTCCCTTATGATATAGACATAAGCACTATTAATGCTGCAGAGGTCTAGAAAATCCTTTTTTTTTTTTTATTAAAACAAGCTGCTGTGTGTCATTTTTCAAACTATTTGGCAGTACCTCTGTCTGCAGCTGAAAGCGTCTTAGAATTTAAACCGAACCAGCCAATTGTTACATGTGCTGTTTATCAACCTCCCAGACTGTATTCCAAATTCAGCAGCAGCTCCCCTTTCCCACAAACAGAAGTTATTAATGGGAGCCAATATAACAAACAGCTGCTCAGCCTTCTCGAGAAGAAACATCTCTTCTCTTTTGCATCTGTGTTTCATCTTTTAATGGCATAGCAGCTTTATCCTGGCTGCCTGGTCATTTTAAACGTTGCTGAGATCACTATCTGTCCCCAGCGTCTCTCTCTTGTCTCTGATTTACTGCCATTTTATAAAAGCTTGCCCTCTGTTGTATGCTGTTTCTTGCCCTCTGTTGTGTGCTGTTTCTTGTAATGAATTGTGTTGTCTCGGAGAAAGGCAGCAGGTATGATCTGAGGAGACATTTTTGTGTCAGTTTGCAATGACTATTGAGACTACAGATGTATCTTTAATAAGAGTTGCTACAACACTCTGTTTTTTACATATCGTTACAAGTATAGGACAAAAAAATAAAATAAGCCGTCGCTCTGCTCAGCAGCAGCAGCTTTCATTCCACAGTGTTCTTTTATGGATTTATTTCCCCCACAGGAGGATAACTTGTATTAGATCAATATGGGAAGCTTGAAACTTCCTGCGTTTGTCTCCTGCATGGATCAGTTGTATGCGTTTTGTTCCATAAGAACATAAGAACATAAGAACATAAGAACATAAGAAAGTTTACAAACGAGAGGAGGCCATTCGGCCCATCTTGCTCGTTTGGTTGTTAGTAGCTTATTGATCCCAAAATCTCATCAAGCAGCTTCTTGAAGGATCCCAGGGTGTCAGCTTCAACAACATTACTGGCAATGCAGCTGTGCACCCATGTGAAAACACAGAGTGCCCATTTCACTAAACCCTTGCATTTAAATCCGTGTTTGAAGTTGCCCAGACAGGCCTTTTTACTAATTATGGTTTACAAAGTAAGTACTTATGTTAAAGCATAACTACTTCGCTTAACTGTCCTAAATTAGCCTGCATATTGATCTTGGGCAGGTGGGGCTTATTGGGTTTCTGCTTGAAGCAGAATGTTCTGAAAATTCCTGTCTGCTTGTTGAGCGTTGAAAATGAATGTTTTAACAAGTTGTTCTTGTTGCGTGTTAAAGAGGTCCCTGCATAACCTACTATAGACGGCAGTAAGAGCCTTTGCACATATAGCAGACTTTAGTGTTCATGAGTTAGGGAGGCATCATTATTAAGCTTCAATAATTAATGAGCCATTGAGTCGTTTTCTTGCACTAGAGCCACTAAAGAGACATGGTTCCAAGTCTCTGAGCCACAGTGGGTGGCTGTATCTTATCTATTGAAGGGATGGGACAGGCGTGAAGGGCATGACCTGTCTGTACTGTAATCTGGGGTGTTTATGCTGTGTGCTAGGAAAGGGCTAGATCTGTCCTCCAGCATGACACAAAGATCACTTCATACTCTGAATCACTGTGGTTCGACTATTAACTTAATCTTTTGATATGCTGAAATTGCAAACCAAGTAAGTGGTTGAATTTCCCCCCTGTGTACCAAGAGGTGGTTTCACAGAATACAGTTTGAGCTGTTTCTTCACGTGCTTGAAGCTTGGTACTGCAGTGACACTTCATTCTTTACTTCCCGTCCGGCTTTTTCTTTTTTCGTTCTGCATTATATATTTTTGTCCCTTTTTTGAGAATCGAACATTGTTTGCATCCTTTTCTTTTGTGAGGATGGTACTTCAATCTTACGTGTTTTAACAAAGCTTTTTTTTCTGTTTTTTAACAATGTTACATTTTAAAAGGGCGTTTTCATTCTCGTATCAATCTGCAAGGGAAAGGTAATTGACTCATCAGATAAAACTGCTGCTGAAATACCAGCGAACGTGAGACACACACAAAAGCAAGTCAGGACTCAAACTGACTGGTTACTCCCATCATAAAAGGAAATCCAATTTCTTCTATTCAGCAATGTTCTCTTTTAAAGCATCCTCCCTTGCTCAGTTGCTTTAAACACTACTGTGTCTGTTCCATATTGGTAATGTGCATCCATCACAAGAAGAGAGGGGGAGCTGAATTGATGGGGGCTAAAGTGTCTATTTCCCCCACTCCCTGAAATCTGCTATTTATTGTATCGTGAGGATAATGTGGGTTGTGACCGCCTTGTATGGTCAAGTCTCATGCATGAGTTTATTAATGTGTGCTAAAATGCAGGTGCTAGTCCTAACCCTCTGTGGCTTGCTCTCTTCCAGACTGGCAGACAAAGCTGTGAAGGAGTATGCAGTGTACCGCTCTCCGCTGCTCTTCTGGGGGTTGGTGGATCTCATCTATGAAATGTTTAAGGTGAGAGACAGGCTTTTCTTAGAAACCAGTTCATTTACTTGCTTGCATATTTCTTAATGCCTTGCTGCTGTTGGCTCCTGCACGTTATGATTACAGTTTAGCCCCTTGGCCTACGAGGGCCATTCTGACTTCAGGGCTTGGTTCTGAACAGGACCTTAATCATATTTAATGTGTTCTAATGACAAGGCCAGTGTTCTGCGTCCTGCCAGACTGCAGCTGGTGAGTTTTGCACAGACGTAACGGCCAGCTGATTCCACTGACGTGGTTCTCTTTTGCTCTGCAGAAGGTGCCCACCAGTAACACAGAAGGAGGCTGGTCCTTCTCCCTGGCAGAGTACATCCGGCACAGCGACATGCCCATCTACGAGGAGTCGGACAAGGCTCTCAAGACCTTCCAGGAGGAGTTCATGCCAGCAGAGTCCTTCTCGGAGTTCCTCGATGTCGTGGGTCAGTACGAGACGCAGCTAAAAAGAAATCCATAAATGTTGGCAAAGTTAGGAGTCAATGAAAGATTGCTTTTATAGGTAACGTCCTATGCTCACATTCAGCCAGCACCTTACCATCTTATTTCTGAGCTTCACTCCCCCCCCAGCTCCTAGTCTAAGATTTTGTTGCATTATTCATGCTGGGATGCTTGTGCTTGATGTAGCAAAAGTAAACTGTGAAATGGAGGTCTGAGTAACGTTTCTCATTTGCATTCCTTCATTCCAGGACTTCTGGCAGAAATTCCAGACCCGGACAGCTTCCTCCAGGATCTCCTGAACTCTGTTCCCTGAGTAAGTCCTCCAGACAGGACGGAACCCACACCTGATTTCTAACCCGCTCTGCGTTGCTGTCCTTCGATGGTAACGGCACGTTCGAAACAGCGACCAGGGGGTCTAGCAGTATTTAGCACTGGGCTTGAAACCCCACGGGGTCAGGCAGCGTGCACCGGATCATTCTGGTTCACAAAACATCTTGATTTGGACCTGAGGGTTCACTTCTGCTGGGGTTTTTTTTGTTTGTTTTAGTTTTTTTTTAACCCTTGTAACTCTGGAATAGTATGTGGTAGTGTAAAGGGTTTCTGCATTTCTAACAGTTAACATTTATGGAGGAATATTCTCTGTTTTAGGTCATTCGCAAATGTGGTTGAACGAACCATGTACCTAAGTTATTTGCAGCATATGAGCAGAAAAATAAAACCTGAGATTTTTTTTTTTTTTTAAATGGAGAAGAAACCTGTAAAGTGCTGTTGGTGCAGAAGCTGCTTTTTTTTCTTTCAGAAAATATAATCTCTATGAAGCCACAAAAAAATGCTCTCTGTGGAAGCCGCCATGACCTTGATCTCGCTTCTCTGGAGTCCTGCACAGTTTCTCTAGCATTCTGGTGCATTGTATGTGAACTTGTGATTTAAAGCAGGCTCTGCTTTAATGTTTTAAATATGCATGCGTGTGTTTTAGGTGTTTCTCATTGAACAAACCAAACCTTTAGAATTCATTGAAATCTTAATGTTTACATGGACTAAGCAGCCATGCGGTGACATTAACCACAATTGCATTGCACTTTCCCTGGTAAAGGAGAACCATGTAAAACATTTCAGATCATATATGCAAGCTTTGAGACGGCCCCCTTGTTCTCCAGAGCTGACTGCATGGTGTGGGGTTTGTTTCACTCATGGTAGCGCTTTTTGCTGTGCCCGCCGCTGCTGTAACGTGTTCCTGTTGCTGAATCTTTGCTTCTGGTTTAGCTGAAGAAGATGAAGAATAAAGTTCTAGTGTCTAAATCTTGTGTTTTCTGATTGTTTTTGTTCTAACGTCAAGGTGTTCATTTTCAGGTTGAAGGTGGAAGGGTGCAGTTAAAATAATTTCACTGAAACTTCTTGCCAAAACAGAACAGTTATGCAAACAAACACCTTACTTGATATATTTTTATTATATTATCGATTTTGACCTACAGAGGCAAAAACCAGTGAAATGGCTCTATCAGGTAAAAAATAAAGATGTACAGGCAGAGCCGTGCTTCGTGTGACTGTTTACACAGAGCAGTAGTGATGGCATGACAGGTTAGGTGAGGCTAGGGTGGTGGTGGGTGAATGGTTAGGGTTGGAAAGATGACTGGATATCATTACAGCTCATTCTCAGTGTAAGTATGCAAAACTAAATAAATCACAGCCTTGCAAAATTGACAAGAATATGTGCTGTATTGTTGGAGTACATACTAGGAACCTAGTTTATCATAATTGCTGGTTAAGCCTGTTCAAAACTGGCCTTAATTCCCAGTGTCCTGGGGATTGAAAGAACTGTGCATCCAATGTTTAAGTCACAGTACAGAACTAACCCAACTGAACCTGTACAGTAATTGCAGAACAGCAATCAGTAGTCTGGTAGGGAAACTAAAATGTATACAAATGTATATTCCTTAACGATACTCAGATCTGAAAAGATTGTGATTTGTACACCGTAATTAAATATATACAACGTGCTCCCCCGTTATCCTGCGGAACAGGTTATAAGGCAGTATGCTCATGGCTCCCATTTGCCCCATAGTGCCATTACACTAACACTAGTATTCTCGTTATAAGGCAGAACACAAATAGCACGGTCTGTTAACTATGGCTCCCATGTACAGCATTATAAAGGGTATATATAATTATTATATATATATATATATTATATATATATATTATATATATATATATATATATATATATATATATATATATATATATATATAATATATTTATTACAATATAAAATGATTTGGGATTAACTAGTCATAGAGGATTGTGCTTAATCCTCTGAAGTAGTTTTCTTGTAGGCAGGTTTGTACGCTATGGAGCTGAGAAACACACCCAAACTGGGAGAACACAGCAATGAGTGTGTAAGAAGCCTGGCATGCAGGGTAATGATGAGTAAAACAGGAACCTATAAAACAGCAGAGGCTTCAAGCGTGTTCATGTGGGCGAAGGGGATTGATTCCATTCCTCCATGACCCAATACCGGCTTAGTCCAAGACACAACTTGCACCAATATTAGTTGTGTAGTACAAAAAGCTTAAACCACATTCCCTAGAAATTACGGGCTCCTGGAATCAGGCATGTGTTTGTTGAAATTTGATTTTAGTTGGCAGTTTAAGTGAGGAAAACCTGCAATCGTTCTGCGCTACCAAAGACGTGAAATTGTTTCGACTACTGACTTTCCAACTGTGGAGTGAACTTCTGAGGTACCTGTGCAGCTGGAAATCAAAATTCTGAAACAGAATCCCAAAGTATTAAGCCTCTTTGTGTTTTTGTGTTTACCTGGAATGCTACAGCATCGGAATGTATCGTTTTCTCAGAACAGAACAAGTTATCGAACAAGTGCCAAAGTCCGCACTAGTCCTGTTAAATCTAATTATCTCAAGAGTTTTCCCTGACAAGTGAGAAACGGCTCTGATTACTGAGCCTACTCCTCCCTTGTTTCGAGCCCCCGGGATCGAAACAAACTATTTCAGTTTAAAGAATTCACAGAGGAAGGACTTGTTACTTTTGCCAATTCAGTACAGTGCTGTGGCATTGTTTACCAGAGCCATTGTCACTGGTGGCTCTTTCAAACCTCAAGCGCTTGCATGCTTTAGTTTGTTTTAATAAACCACATTTGTCGTGCATGAAATGCTTTTTCCTGCTAATTGTATAATATTAAAATTGCTGTATTCCTTTCAGAAGAAAGCTTGTAAAAAATAAATAAATTAAGGGCATTTCTTTCATCTATGAAGAAAATTACCCAACTAACATGATGCAATTCTGGACATTAATGTAATCTACACCAGAATAGGTTCCTGCTAGTTTCATAGCAGGATCAAGTAAAAACTTTGCACGTGTGCAAAAGAAGAAAGCCAGTTTGTCCATATATGTCATTGTGGAAGAAAAGGTCTTTGTTCTTTAAAACAAAAAGGTTTGGGGTATTGTGGTTGCAGTCCAGTCATACCTGCATAGGACCTGCTTTGTATAATCCACTCTATACTGTGCCTTTCAGTATCTCCTGTTATTCTGGTGATTTGTTTATAGCCCCCAGCCTAGCTGCAATGTACTTCAACTCAGGTGTTTTGCATATGTTAATGAGTTGAATAAAAGACCTTTAGCTCTCATGATCAGTGGATGGAAATGCAAATCAGCTGCTCAGTATTTGAGTGCATTGAATGAAGGGGAAGGGGACTTTCCTTTGGGAAGGTAATTAGAAAGCGATACTAAAGTACCATCACACCATACCCAAAGCAATGGGGCGATCGGTGCCTTCAGAGTGCTTGACACCTCATACCCCTTCAAACCAGAGTGAGATACACACAAGGTCCTCCCAATTGTGTACCTGAAAACTTCAAAGTATGAAATAGACTTTTGTGAGACTGTAACAGCACGAACTGCACGTTACAGTAATCCGGACAGTAAGTTTTGCAGTTAAAGCTGAAATGCTTGCTTTTTTGTTCAAACAGGGCAATCCTCCCATTTGTCCTGGAACAGTTCAAGCTCTCTCATGTGGAAAGAAGGTAGCGGGTTATACCGGAGATTCGTCAGCTCTGTATGTTGAGGACTCCACAGCTCCTGTCAAACGCAAGCAGAGATGCCTGCTGACCCATGGTGTAACCTCGGATAGCTTCAAAACAACACCCCCACCTTGCACAACAGCGTACACCTGTCATCCCATTGTGTGTGTGTCTGATGTAAAACTTTGAGCATGTCTGTACAGCTCTGTAATTCAATCTCACACCCAAATACCCTTAGGTACAGTAATTACCAAAGCACCCTGTATTTGTGTCTGGGTGTGTGTTGATGCTTTAAAAATGTAAGTACTTTTCCATAATTTAATGGTTTTTAAGGTGGGTGGTTTTGAGATCTGTGGCTCCTATACTGTTGTATTCATCTTCTATTCTGTAGCTGTTATTGATTGATATATAGCTGGATTTTTGATTTCCTCGCTCCAGAACTCCTATCTGTCTGTGACCCTTGTACTTTTCAAAGACAGTGCTTGAGCAGTATATGTAATTTTTTTCTTGCAAGCACCAGCAAAGGGTTAGACAATGTTCCTTAAACTATACTCTGTGTACCTTATGTATTTTCATAGTTCATTTTTTGAGACTCGCTGAGTGTGCTTGTTTGTCCTTGTCTTCGTGTTAAACTATAAAAGATAATGACTCTATTTGCATCCCAGTAAAGTAAAAGCTGTTTATAAATGCGCTTCAAAAAAAACCCAAAAAAAAACATTCCTTTGAACAGCTCAGATCTGCGAGAAGCCTATTCACAGGAGAGATTTATTTACACAATGTAAGGCATTTCATTTACAAGAATTCAATTAGCCCTATCAGGGTGGATTATCAACCATTAAAAACATACAACAAAACAGCATCATTTCAGCTCAAGTGAACCCGATTGAGAGGCAGTGTTTTTCACACTGTATTTGAAGATACACACAGAACGACATGATGAAAAGAGTCCCATTGAACAATATTAATAACAACCACTGACTGGATGTTATAGTAAAGAAAGTGAACCGACAACCTCTAAACACATCCAGTAAGCCATAAAGTTTACTACCATTCCAGGAAACACGGTCCTGATCACGGTCACACCTTACCAGTGTATACCACGTTGTCTGCCAGTGGTCGGATGCCAGCTTTTTAACCCCTTGACTGGCTGGGGAGACGCTTTAAAGGCCGAGCTAGGCACATCATACCTGTTCAGATTGACATTTCCTTGTTTTCTGAGTTAAAATTATTTGCGGAGCCCGGGCATGCACAGTACATGGTGTACCACGTTTTAACCCGTACCACTAAATAACAGCACACCCGTAGCGATCACAGCCAGACCAGGTCACGCACGCTTCAAACCAGAGTACCTAGCAATACAAAGCAACAAATACATTATTTCAAACGTGCACAGAGTAAGGATTTTTAAGTCAGGGTTGGTTTTATTATTTTTTTTAGCATGCACAAAATTAACAACAACAACAAAAAAAGAAATCAAATGAAACAGGAGTTAGTAGTAAGTTCTTAATGAAGTTTAGTTTAAATGTCAAATTCGAAACGCATTATAAAGCGTGACCCCCCCCCCAAAAATCGAATTTACTAAGAATTCTTCCATAGCTGAAGAATGCACCCGAAAGGGAATTCCATAATACAATCATGGAATTTCCTATCTGAAATAATGCCCGACTCCTTTTTATTATGCCAATTGTATTATGCTGTGACTCTGTAATGCTGAGAATGTTATTTATTTCCCTTCTTTACAATGTTTATTTAATTTGCAATAAAAAATAAAACCGAGTCAACTCACTGTAGAACTCGCAAGTCTTCTACAGCAATTCACTTGATACACTGATTACAGTAACGCCTAGACAGCATCACCTGACGCGCCCTGCTTTGTAATGTTTCTGTGTTATTATAATTAAAAAAAAAAAAAAAAAAACATGACAAAGTTTACTGATTTGCTGTAACACTCCCCCACTAACCCGGCTTCAGCAGCTGTAGTTGGACCCTAGCGCCTGCAGGAGGCAGAGCCCAGATATAGGAGTGGTGCATTGGAGTTACTGAAGTCAGAGCAGCAGAGACTTGTACTGGTGTAGAGGAAGGAGATCTGTAAGAAGCATTACAGCATCAGCAGTCTGCGTGTGTGTGTGTGTGTGTATAGTCTTGCATGCGTTTACCAGCGAAAATTACAGCAATGGATGCGCCACTCACCGCCGCATACCCATCCTTAGACCGGGGGACGGGGAGATAAATTAACGGGTTTATTTTGTATTATGGTTTTGTACTTCTGATTTAAAAAAAAAATCGCTTTCTTTTTATTTATTTATTTATTTATTACAAATACAAAAGCTGGGCAGACAGCAATGGTTGCTCCGCAGCGATCCCAATTGCCAGCCTCATTCCAAGGGATTCGAGCATAGGAAACCCAGAGGAGGAACCGGGTGGTCTCATTTTTTGGGGGAAAACGAAAATATAAATCACAAGTGTGCAATCTGCTGTATATAGGAAGGTTCGAAAGGAAGACGGGACTTTTAATATAGCGGTTTTTTTTCTTGTTTTTTTGTAACACAGATTCATGATAATGAACTCGTTGCATTTCGCCGAGTTGTCTCAAGCATCTGGGTTCTCCGTGGTCCCAGTAGCCGGGTCTGCGAGCAGGGGTGCGCGCCCGGCGGTCACCACTGAGCTGCGAAACGACTTGGGCTCCAACATCCATGTTCTGAAGACATTAAACGTGCGGTTCCGCTGCTTTCTAGCCAAAGTGCACGAATTGGAGAGAAGGAACAAGCTGCTTGAAACACAACTGCAGGAAGCCCTCCTCCAGAAGTCCCGCTACCGACCCTTTTACACCCGGAACCAAGCGGTCCAGACCGACTTTTCGTCTTCGGAACCACCGCCCCCTGGGCTCTACCACCACTCTCGGCTGCCCGGTAACATCTGGAGCTTCACCCACGTTCGCAAGCAAGGGGAGCGGTTCGAGACGTTGCAGGGACCCGGGGTGACGTGGACGCATCCGGACGGGGTAGGGGTACAAATCGACACCATCACCCCAGAAATTCGGGCGCTTTACAACGTGCTGGCCAAAGTCAAACGAGAGAGGGACGAGTACAGACGAAGGTAAGTGGGGTCTCTCTCACTCCCACGCCTTAATGATAGTGAGCAAACCTCAAACATTATATTTGTGTGTTGAGGTATATTGGGTGTTTGTAATTTTAAACCCAGCTGCAGTTTTGCAGATTTCAATGAAACGATCCAATCCATCTGCAACGATTTAGCTAAACCGGATGTGCAGCTATGACCACAAGTTTCGCATCGCCTTATAGAGAGAACAGATTTTTGCTTCATAAAGTCCATTGAAACCTTCTGAATAACGACACGTTTAACATATTGAATTTCATGCCGCATTGTAATTTTCCCATGAACTTAACGAAAAACTGACAATTGAAAAAAATGTGACATTTCGAAATCTAACATGACCTACTGTATGGCTTCCGGTAGATTTTTGCGGTATCATTTTGTAGTTTCTTTGATTACATGGTGTTAAGAGATACATTGTGTGTGTGTGTGTGTGATTTGTTTTTTCTTAGCTATCAAAAAGCTCACTTTATTAACATTCTTTTGGGGTCGCTGCTAGTATTATCATTGGAGATGTAATCGAATTCTGTTTCCTTTTGTGCAACGTCCTGCTTGGACATTTTAAAAGTGATGTTAATACACACCTTATTATTACATTGCCAAGAAGTTAATGGATTCACAACCAAATGTTTTGCCATTCAAGGTTCCCGGGGTAAATTCTTCGCAGTTGACCTTTTAATATTTGATGCCATCCCTTTTCTTAAATAGGTTTGTCCGTGTTGTGCTCAAGTTGCACATGGTGTTAGGTGTGAAGTAAACCAGGCTGTGTCACTGTGAAGCAACTTCAGAGCTGGAAACAAGGCTGTGATTGTATATAGCTGGTTTGGGATTATTGTAGGTGACCATTTCTCATGAATTACTTTTAAACTGTTTACTTAAATTCCCAGTAATTGTGTGTTTTTAAAATGATCTTAATTACACTAAATACTGTCCAAAAAATGTACAGGTTTGTGCACCTAGCAATTACAGTGAGTTCACATGTTATGCTGTTGATGTGAAAGACCCAAGTTCATGATGAGTTAGGCAGAGTATGTGTTCACACCAGCTACAAAGCCCATGTATTCTTTAAACGCGATCCACTTCAAGTGCAATGAGCCATGTTGTGCTCTTGGTCTAGTGTCACGACACAGACCTCTATCACGATATGATATATCATGCAAGGAAAGTATCGTGATTCATCGGTTACACCCGGATCAATCGTGTCGTTCCTGAGATAGGCGTTTCTCGTTTAAATAGACTGTCTGTATTTTGGGTTAAAATGAATTAGCAGAGACTCGGAGTAGGGATCTGCTTGAGCAGGTAGTTTGGTTCCTAGCTGAGCCGCTCAGATAGATGGCAAGTATAAAGATCCCTCCTATTGCATAAATAAGCCTCCCTGTGTTTAGGTCTTCATTTGACATGACAGCAGGTACCAGTAAAGTAATTGTGCAACTATGTGGAATATGTACATGAATCCACAGCTTTCCACTTCTTGGCATGAAGTTTCAGACCATGTTTTTTAATTCACCCCATTACAGCTCATATGTGCATGTGTGTGATTTACCCAACTGAAGTTACCATTAGTAATATTAGTATTATCTTTTATAACTTGAGTGTTTTGCAGGTATGCCTTTTACCTCTGAAGACCTGACTGCACAAGCTTAATGATAGGAACCATAAAGTTATAAATATGGTGTTTAAAGTCTTGGATTCCTCAAAGCTAGTCCCTGTTTAAATAGTCTTTTTTTTTTTTTTTTTTTTTAAATAGTTTTTTTAGTTTGGATGACTTCAGCTGTCATGTTTTAATATGATCTCAGGATAGCCTGCTGCTGTTGAAGCAAGTTTTTCTTGACCAGCTGAGTGGCTGAGGCACATGCCAGGGGGACATTAAAAAAAAGAGAGACTTTCTTTTTTTAAATGTAAATGTTTGGCGGTTGTCCTGGATACAGAAGCTAAAGAGAATTAAAAAGAATACCTTTTGGAACATCTGCCCCTTCTGCTTGAGCCCCTGAAAGTCAGCTGGGGTGGACAGGACAGGACAGATGTTTTAATGGGCCAGCATGCAAAAGTAAAGCATGTGTACAAATAATAAGCTTTCATAGTCTTCATGTGTGCCTAGCCCCGGGGAACCGAACAACACATCAAACAAGCAGGTTGTATTTTATGCTTTGCAGGTATGGATTTTTTTCTGTCAGCTTTTTTGCTCCAGCAACTGTTTTTCAGGCGTGTGTGAACCACCACTGCATACTGCTGTCTGCAACTAGCAAATACCTGGTTTGATTAGACCTGCTGTTCTGCTCGAGTAACTAAAATGAGTGAATGAAAATATATTGTGTTAACTAACAGGGGTGGGGAAATCCTGTGCAAGGGCTTTTTTTTAATGTACGCTGTTAAGATTGAGTAACCCCTGTTGGAATGAATGAAATCTCAAACAGTGTGGGAAATTAAACTGTTTTTACAGTGCAGTGTGATCCATGTGGGGGTTTAGGAGCATGATTGGATACTCACAAGCCTTTGACTCAAAGTGCACCATTAATAGAGGTCTCTGTATGCAGCTTGTGGTACAATGTGGTCTGGCCAGATCCGCAATGGAATGGGGTTCGTACTTCTCGCCCGTCCTCTTGTTTACAGCAACGGTTTGACCTCAATAACCCGATTGTCCTGAAATTATACTTACAGGAACAGCTGACCTGTGTGGAGTTCTGTCACAAACCAGACAGACATAAGCTGTGCTGAGCCGGCTGTGTCTGTAATCTTCAGAAACTTAAAAAAAAAAAAAAAAATCACTTCCAGGAATAGTCTTGCAGCTGTACCATTTCCTGCAGGTTGATTTTTTTTTCCCAGTTAATTCACAGTATTAATCCTCAATCAGCCCAGGATTCTTGCTAGTTATTTTCTTTCTGTTGCTTGCTGTTCCTGTGCCATTTGGCATCACGCAAGCTCATTGTAAACCCTGCAGTCTTGTGAGGACAGTTTCACAGCCGGGAGAAGCAGGAGTACGTGAATGAAAGTAACAGTTTGAACATACATTGGTTCCAGTTCTTGGACAAAGCATAGAGCTGACAAGAGACCTCAAGAGGCTCCCAGTAAAACTTGGACTGGTTCAGACCTCTGTGCAATGGGAGTCTTTAGCCATCGCTCCACATAAAACCACAAACATGTGCTGGAAAGACCAGCCTGCAAGCCTGGGACGCAGCTTCAGCAACAGATGGAGCTCATTGGACAGCACAGGGTGTTGAAAGAGGGGGTTTGCCTGAGCACCCCAGCATATGTAGAACAGGATAGGAAACATTCTGTATCAAGACCTGGCATAGTCTTCACTTGCATAGCAGTTTGAGCCATGTGTGCTGTAATTATTGGTAGCCTAATCTAAGGGTGCATGGTTGTGTCTAACTAAGCACACACTAAAAAATGCTGTAATGTCTCAAACTGCAGTGGAGGGAGACACAGACAGGGACAGTAATTGCTGGAAGCAGCTTCTCTGTGTTTGTCTCTGTATACACTACAAAGATCCCTATTCATTCAAGCTCTTTTCTTTTTCTCTAGTGTGCAATTTGAAATATTTTGTTGAAGGGATACAGTAGCACAGTGATGTTACGAATCCTGAGAGAAGCGATAGCAGTTTTGTTGTTTCATTGACTTTAGTTCAGGGGTTCTCAAACGTGTGTGCGTGTGTGTGTTTGAGAATACATATATAGCTTCTCACATACCTGACCCAGATCTCAAAGTATTTAGGTAGATGGTAACCCGAGACTCCAGCAGTGTGTGTCATAAAAATACCCCTCCACCCTCCTCCCCCTGAGGCTTAGCAATCCATCTGTTACTTCCCCGGTGTCTCGTCTGTGATCTGGTCCTTCATATCTGATCTGGAATGTGATTAATGCAGCAGGCTCAGTAATAATCAGGGTGAAGCCTCTGAGCTGCACTCCTGTTTTGTCTCCAGATTTCAGAGGGCTCTAGGAGGAAGTGACTCTGTGCTTCCTGGGCTTTGTGCTCTGCGGCTGGGTGGGTGAGAGGGAGGGGGTCGGGTTGAGTGAGGTCATGCTTTTCCTGTGAGAGACTGTCTTGCTTGTGACGGTTCACTGGAGAGGGACTAAAGCAACCCCTCCAGTGTTGGGAAACCTTTTTTTTTTTTTTTTAGGGAAATGGTCCCTATGGTAATAGTATGTTATTTGTGTAGGGGGTGGGAACTCTTCATACCAAACACTGGACAACTGGTCATTTTGGGAAGTTTGTCTGGGAGGGCGGAATGAATAATATCATATTACAAAAGTAAAGGAGAACCTGAAACCGTTTTCCAGATATGGGGGCACGTTTATGCCGTATAGAAATGTCAAACATTGACTGCATACTGAAAGGGATTATCCCCATATAACCCCTCTTAAGGGATATTTTATAATGCAGCTGCCTATAAAATTCACTCTTGTACATCACTGCTGTGATTCTGTCTTGGTTTGTGACACTCTGTAATATTTTAAGCCTGCGTTGGGATCTCTGTTTTCCGGTACAGTGTGGTGGCCCTTTCATCTGTTAATGTATACAGGTCTTAAAAGGATTGCTGCACCGTGCATGAAACAGAATTGCAAAAAGAACGCTGTCGATTTGAAGATTAGAGAAGGACTGCTGGCTGTACCAGTTCCATTCTCTCATCAGACGCAGTTTATAAAGGAGGCTGGGCAGGAAGCACTCAGAGTCTCAGCATAAAGACCAAGATGTGACCTGATGCTCTGCCGGACAACTGATCAAAAGGCATTCTGTCAGTTTCTTTATATGCACAACATGAAAGTTTTATTGGAAAAAGGTTTGTACAGCAGGCAGGGTATTTTTGCAGTGTAAGGGGTTACTCTGTGTTAAATGCCCCGAGCAGAATCCACCTCTGACACAACATGAAGTAATACTGCGCTTATGTCAAATATTGTGTTATCAGACATTGTAAAGCTTTTTCCAGTCCCAGGCCTCCAAAAGGAAGGGTGGATATTTGTATATGTAATAGTGGCATGCACTGATAATGAAAGAAACAGCACCCTAAGGGCTAACCTTTTAATAAAAAATATTACACCTTTTTTAAGATTTATGGCTGAAAAGGAACTTGTGTATCTGTCAACAAATGCTGCTTTTAAAATAATATTCAATCACCAGAATAGATTGAAAAATAAGGTCCACAGTCCACATAATTTCCTAGTCTCATCTTGGCTAAGTGCTTAAACATAACTAGGTTTTGGAAGGGACTGATAGCATTTAGCCGTTTCTAATTGAATCAGGACAGTGCAGTAAGGTAGGTTTGGTGGGGGTGAGGTTCATATAGGGTCATTTCTTGACTAGCCTATAGAGGATTCCCTTCAAGAGTTCAAGAGTTCTTTAGAACTTAGAATGTCTGTCGTCACTGGGATCTACTTCAGTGCCCTCTAACGATATATTAAAAGTGGACCAGAGTTCTACTGCAGGAACCTGAAGGGCTGCAGCTGCACTTTACCCATTACAGAGACAGTTTTTAGGCTCTTAAGAAAGATAGTATAAATACTTAATTATTGTTTAGTTGAAAGTCTGTCAGTTGAAGAGACTTTTCCATGGATTCTTTGGGCATACTTGCTGATAATGGCAATTGTGGCTTCAAGCGACGTGCGTGCCGTAGCGCCCCCTTGATTTATTAACATTCGTACTGTACGGCAGCTTGTAGCTCTGCTGCTGACTTCATGAACTGAACCTCGAACAAAGGAATCTCTGTGAACACAGCAACGTATTCATCTGCATAAGAATGGGACCGGTTATCGCAGAGTTCTGCTGTTCTTTTTAAAAAATAAAGCTTGAAAAAGCAGGTTCGTCAGTGCAAGAGCTTAATTAATCCTTTGTTTTGCCTCATCGATTTAGTGTGGCGGAGGACAACATGCCCTTTGATTTGCAGGGATTAATGAGGGAAAAGCATTTTAAAACTTCAGAAATGCTGTGGTAAACTTTTATAAAGGTACTAAAAGTCCTGTTGTTGCTCGTTTTTTTTATTCCATTATCAACTAACCATTTTTTGAACAAGCTGTCTGTCCAGAACACCAGTGTAATTGGTCTTCATAAAACACCTTCCTCCTCAGTGTTTTATGAAGACCAGTGATGCTCTGCCCTTGGTGTAGTTGTGTCGGTGTAGTGCTTTCTCATGTAGGGGATGCAGGAGGCATGGGAAATGGTCAACCCTAAAGGCTAAGAGTTTAAGATGGTATATTAATCTCCAGTGTGAACGAGGACCCCACAGCCTCATCACTGTTTGTCTAGATGGAAAAGCAGGAGTGAAATTGTGTGGAGGTTGCAGCTGAGTCTTGCTTTGGGCAGTTCAAACCCGCATTGCATCCTGGCACTAAAGCAAAACGCTGTTTTAATTTGATTGGGCGCTTGTTGTTGTTTTTTGGGAAATAGACTGGCATTCTCTCTCTCTCTCTCTCTCTCTCTCTCTCTCTCTCTCTCTCTCGCTGTCACGCTCTTGTTTAACCCAGCTATCCTGAAGCACAGACCCGTCCGATTGGTTCTGTGTGCTGACACTGTCCTGGCACCCGTCCAGACCTCATTGAAAGACAAGATGAGGGAGGGGTTTCATAAATATGATTTTGACCCATCTCTCTGGGTCAAAGCCTGAAGTCTTGTAAGAGTGAGATTGAGCTTTCAATTTTGGTACAGGAAGTGACAAAATAGTGTAGCTGATCCCACACACACTGCTATACACTCAGTATATTCCTGACCTCCAGCTTGTGTTCCTGTAACTGCTCAGTCATCAGAGTCTGCACTTTACTCACTGTGCTGCAGACTCTTCTGATTTAAATCCAGAAGCACAACGCTGTTCAGGAATAACTTGAAGATGTGTCATTTTCACCATGAAGTAATGCTTATTTAATGAGCCGAGGAGTAATAGTCTTGAGACCACAGTCGTTGCAGCCATTGCTGAAGCAGGGAATCTCTAAATCCTGCCTGTGTCCCGATACTGTTTCACTGGGGGCCGATTCGGTATTCTGTCTGGTCGGTATAATTACGCTGTCAGCTGCAAGCAGTGTATCAGCTGTTTGAAAGGTCGTTTTCACGGGGAATATCTGCCTGGGTTATTTACATCTCACCCAAGGAAACGCGCCAGTTTGTGTGGCGGGGACGGCGAACAGCAGCTAATGAGCTGAGGAAAGTCTACAGGGCCGTGCATACTATTAGCAGCAGGGCTGTGCGTTTGCTTTGCTGAGCCCTGATAGAAACACGGGATAGGGACACAGCAATTGCTGTTTGGTATTCTGCAGTGGAATTGATTGTTTTTTTGTTTTTTTTTTAAATCAGTTTTATGCTACTTTTAGGGTTCAGTGCTGAGTATTTTCTAAAGCAATTTGAAGTGATGTGTGTGTGTGTGTGTGTGTGTGTTCCTGTGCACTGCTCCTGCACGGAGCACTGTGACGGCAGTCTCTTCCTCCCAATTCATTTAGCCTGCTTGCGTCTTGCCAGCTACCTGTGGATAAAGTCACGGCACTGACAGCCCTGTTCACTGCAGCGTCAGACCACTGCTGTGAGGCTGCGGATCTTGGGCTGGGTAAATGTAATTGATATCGCCTCCCTGTCCACTGTGTGTGCCAGTCGGCCCTTGGGCAGCAGCGTGTTTAACGAAAGCACCAGATGAGCTGCGATCAGGTGTTTCCTTGTTATTTTATTTGCCTGTCTGATAAACAACCAGGTCAACGGCCTACATTAACTACACTGCACTCTGTTAAGATTATTCAGTTATAGATCATTCCTCGTACTGCAATTTCACATCAGACTGAGGGAACCTGGTGTAGAGTGAAAATGTGTTGGCAATCGCATTGAAGAAAATGTGTTGGTGGTGTTAAACCAGTTTGTTGGAGGTGACTTTGAGGTTGCTAAGGCAACTGCACTTGTCCTTGGGCTTAAAACGATTGAATGATAAGTCATGTGCTAGAAAGTGTGGGAAAGGAGAGATTAAACAGTTAGCCACAGTAATCTTGAAAAAGAAGGTAGTTGGTGGTTGGTTGCACCTGTGCGAAGTAAACAGAGGAGAGAAAAATGAAGAGACTGATATGATGAGTTCATTTAAAAAAAAAAAAAAAGGGAGCAGCCAGTACTTGGTGCACAGATCTGAACTCCCTGCCCTCCAGCACACAGTTGCTTCCTGCAGAGATCACAAGCGGTTAGAATAATAAAGGTAAGGAGCACACATGGTTTCTGTACTGCTGCCCAACACTCCCTTTTCCCAGCTGGGCATTAGAAAGCGCAAGTCCTTTGCAGTTGTGTTTTTTTTTTTTTAAATCAAAAGACAAGTAAGCAGCATTGTTGCAGATTATATTGTGAACTTCAGCCTCTGATGTTGGAGGACAGCTGTGTGTTATGTTGCATGTGTGTTTTTTTCCGGGGGGGGGGGGGGGGTTTGCTTTGAGTGCTCCATTTCATAGAGAGGTGAGGAGCAGGTAAACCTAACGCAATTGGCATCAATCCCTGCAGGGTCTTCCGATCTTAATGAAATTTAGATTTATTTTGTCTGGTTTTATTTAATCTAATGCTTAAAGCATCCCTGATAATGTTCTTTTGATTCGCAGCACGATGCAGTATTATTAGTGTAAGGTGATTTTATTAAGGCAGCATGGTCATTACTATAACAGACTTGCCACTGGCATCTTGTTCTTGGATCTGGCCAGTAATGGGTATATCTGGGTTGCTAATGTAATAATGCTCTGCTGTTACCCAGTCGTGACGTCTTTAACCCTGGTTTAAAGTCTCCACCATAGGAAGGCAGCTGTACGAGAAACGAATCCCCCATTCTAGCCATGTCAAGCTGTGTGTGCATCGGACACGTCCCTGATATGACTGTAGAGCCCCCAGTGTAACCTGAGGAACCTCCGGCACAGAACCACTTATAACGTGGTAGAGTCACGGCTCCCGTTTGCACCAGAGTGCCATTCCACTGGGATCTGCATTCTCGTTATAAGGTGAAACGGCGCTATGGCTCTGGTATTGCTGTGTTACTGTATTGTCAGTCCTTCAGTATTTCCCAGCTGAGCCTTTTAGTATTGAGGTTATGTAATTGGTTTGAGGTAGAGCCAGCCCTGTACCTGAAACTCCAATTACTGCGAAAACATTATCCCAAAGAATTTCAGTGAATCCAGTTGGGGATGTAGACTTGTTGTTGTAATAAGCATTCCACAGCCTGCTCTGTGCCGGTACATGCCAAAAAATCAAACGCCTAACACAGAAAACGCAAGTCTGTGCTTGGCACCTTTTTAATAAGATGATTGTTCCGTTTTAGAAAGTAATCCTCTGTACGTTCTCCAAGTTCTAATCACACGCAATCCACTGTGTAAACACCTGGCCATGCCCGTCGCTTTGTTATATGAATCAGTCTTTTTTTTTTTTTTTTTTTTTTGGGAGGGAGTGGGGATTATGTGTAACAGGGCGGCTCAGCTGGGTAAATGATTACACTTGCATTATGATAACTGAGCTTTTCTTTTTTGTTGTTCTATGGATTACAGTTTGCGCCTCCATTCATGTTGTTTTTTTAAATGATAAGGATGCGTTTGTGTTGCTTATAATCTGGTTTTAAATTGCGCCATTGAATTAAAATAGCTTTTAGTTCAGGGGCTGGGGAAGTGAATTTAGCCGTCCCAGTGACTTGCTTGGGTCATTGTGGTGTCATTCATACAGACAGACATACAGTGCATTGAATCGGGTCTTACTGAGCAAGCTATTGGACCTTCAGATCCAAGAGCCCTAATAACTACTCAGCCAGGAGATTACTAAAGTAATCTAAAGTCGTCCTAAACCATTAAATTGCTGGGGCAGCCCAGGCCATCATTGCAGCTGATGGTTTTTTGTTGTTTTTTTTTTTTTTTTATAGAATGATCTCATAAGGAGTCTTGTAGATGTTGCCAGGGAAAGTTTAAATGGAACAGCACCCTTTAATTATGTTGAACAAATTCAGCAGTCTTCATAGGCATTTCCATTTTAACGCACCCTGTAATCTGTTATCTGTGCTAGCTTATGTTTGATAGATCTTTAGAGGTAAAACGAGGTTTCCATAGCTATGCATTTTAGTTTTTTTTTTTTTTAAATGCAGACTGGATTTATAGACTGCCAGGCAATACTGAACTGTAAGTTGACACCAGTGCTTTGAGCTGGTTCGGATGTCTTGGTGCTGGTGTACAGAGCGCAAAACAAAACAGAAAAAGAAATCTTTGTGTGTGTGAGAAGACTCGCCAGCCCCCTATTGTTCATCGCTCCCTGGGGTAACAGTTATTTGGCTTTGCGTGAGAACCTAATAGTTAGATTTCTAGGGGACAACAGGGATTAGTTGCCCCACCCAGTACTGTACCTTTTATACCTAATTATATAATCATTAAGAATAGGCACATGTTTGAATTGAACACTAGCCTGCTGTATAATTAAGGACATGCCTTTTGCTGAAGGGTACAGTGATTTCATGGTGCTTTCCACAGGTTTATGCCTGCTTGCCACCTCTTATGGAAGAGTATCTCAACGTTTTCGAAACGTAAAACTCACATAGGTGCGAATTTCAAATGGTGAGACCTGCAGGGAAAAGGTTGATCGATGAGGCGAGGGGAAGCATTTCTTGGTAGCACAGTCAAACAAAAGGGTGTTTATTCCAATAGAAGGGGTCTCGGAACGTTTGCATGAGTGGAGCATTGTGATTGATTTGAGAACATTCCGTGTTCTCACCTCGTACGCACCAACGAGGTGCATGAACCTGAACCCTTGGGACAAAACAAGCCTCGAGTCACCATAGTAACCCTCTGTTTGGTGTGCATCCCCGGTATGTGCTTGTAATGCGTGGGAGAGCCTGGGTGCTGCTTTTAATAGGGGAGTGAGGAATTGAGCGACCAGCTGCGAGACGGCTGTGGTGCATTGCAACTCAAGCCCGAAGCGCTAATGACGGACCTGGATTGGAATTCTTCGTGGTCAGTCTGGAACTGGAGATAAGAAGCAGAGGAATCCAGTAAAATGTGACCTTCGTGTCGGTAGCTGTCTGGGGGGCTGACCCTGCAATACTGTCTGCAGGGTTAGAAAATGTTATTTAAAAAGAAATCTGAAATCAAATGGTTTGGCAGCCTTTAAATTACATTGACCCACCACCCACACCCTTCACTGCCAAATGCCTTGAGAATCTAATCTAGCTCTTGCCAAGCAACCAATGCTATTTTATTTCCTTCTGAGTACCAGTGTTACTCGGCTCTGTTCATCGCATGTCTCTGCGTCAGGCACACAAAGGGTCGTTATGTATTTGTGTTTGTGTGCTGCTTTTTATTTGTGGATAATGACAGTAAAGTAGAGTTTGGTAGCACACTGTTAACATGTGGCAAGGACATTTTCCTGGGCAAGCCTTAAAATGATCTTCTCGCAGCCTGTAATGCTGGTTTTGTTTTGATACTTTTCTCTCTGTGTATTTTTATTTGTTTTGTTTTGTTTTGGAGGCCTGCAGTGAGCACTGGAAATGGGGTGCTTTGGCAAGCAAGGATCTCTCAATTAATCTCTTTGACAGGTTGCACAAAGGTTGCTTTGAAAGCAGAGCTCAAAACACGGCTTGAAGCGGGCAGGATTATTATTATTATTATTATTATTATTATTATATTATTATTATTATTATTATTATTATTATTATTATTATTATTTCATTTTATTTAATTTATTATTATTAAATAGCCTGGAACTGGAACTGCTTCCTTGAGAATACAATAATCCGAGACAAATCCAGGAGAAAAAGCAAAGTCTGTGATAATTCAAAACACAGCATATATTGTGTTCTTTCAGCCCCGACAAGCCACTTATGCATCACTTCAGCTAAGTGCCGTATGAATCAGAAAAAGTTGACAATTCACGATCAATCACTGCACACTGGATCAATTAAATATACTGATTTGATACGGATTTAGATCTTGGTATTTTAGTTTTTCAACCATATACAGTATTACCTGCAGCTGTGGATGCATTTTCAGCGCTGGGCTTTGTATATTCAGTTCAACAAACTCGAGCTTGGAGGAGATCTGCAGCAACAACAAACTCGAGCTTGGAGGAGATCTGCAGCAACAACAAACTCGAGCTTGGAGGAGATCTGCAGCAACGACAAACTCGAGCTTCGAGGAGATCTGCAGCAACGACAAACTCGAGCTTGGAGGAGATCTGCAGCAACGACAAACTCGAGCTTGGAGGAGATCTGCAGCAACAACAAACTCGAGCTTCGAGGAGATCTGCAGTAATAAGACGTGGGTCAGTCTTAATTGAATAAGTCTAAACCTTAGATTGTCATTGAGGCTCCTGGAATTCGCACTTATGGTCTTGAAGTGGTATATGGGGAATTAGTCTGGAACATAAAGGAGTTAAATACTACTGAGTGTAATAATATTGGATTTTACTATAATAGCAAGAACGACGTTTAACCCCTTTTAATATGGGACTAGGAAGGGAAGGGAGAACATTTGCATAGTTGGCTCATATTGTACAGTTCCATTACCCAGACATTCTGTGTGATTGTTGGGGATGATAAGCAAAGAGAGCTGAAAGCAAAATCCTGGTTTGGAGCTGTGATCGTTTAAAGTTTTAATCTGAAAATGTAAATCCGCAGTCTGATATGGTGTATGTTTTATTTTTGAAGTTTAGCATGTAGGAGATGACATTTAAAACGGATGTTTATGACTCCTGTGCTAAAGTAGCTCATCCTAGCCTAGCATGCATGCATTTGCTTAAATAGCTTCCAGTAAATCAAGTGTTTGTTGGAATGTGTCTTTGATGTGAAAGGCTTTCCCAACAATGTTTGAAAAGCCAGGGCTGGTCCTGTGAACCGTACCCGATAGTAAAATGATCAGATGCCTCAGATTCCAAGCGTGCCGTTGAGTCTGTCCTCTTACTTCTCTAGTGCACAGTATTGTCAGGGAGCTGAGCCTAAACCTCAGGAGCGGCTACAAGTGGAATTCACTTTCTTTTAAATGGAAACTGTTGCATCCTCGTTTTAGTACTTTGCATTCTTTCTACACAGATTTGATTAATCTTCATTCAGTGGTAAAAACAGGTCAAGTTGTCAAATATTAGGGCTGGTGGCTTTACCAGTGTTATGGCCGATGTTAACACCAAATTCTCATTTATATAATAATTGCACCACTTAAAAGTAATCCTTATGTTTTTAAAATAACAAAACATGTGTCAGCTAATCAGTTAGGGATTTATTTAATAATACAGTTTACCTGATCCCCCACCCCAGTACACAGTGCCATCTATGGAGTCACCTCTCCATAGAGATTAGTATATCCAATCCAATACAGTATGATACTCTCTGTTAAAAATGAAAATATTTTGATGAACCCTTTTCCTTTTCACAAGGATGTGCTGACGGTAAATATTCCAGCAGTGAGCCTTTTAGCTTCTGCACATCGTTGTGACTAATTTAAAACGGGATGCTGTCAAACCGAAGTCCTAATAATGAACGGCCTGATAGTTGGTATGACAGCCCCTTGCAAGTCTAGTGCTGCTCAGCAATCAGGGGGAGCATGTAGCATCACCATAGACTCACCTAGAGCTGCATCTAGCAACTAAACTGACAGCTGCAGAGTTCATCGTGCAATTATGATGTAGCGTGAGGCTGTCTGGGAACCCAAGCTTGAAAAGTTCTCTGTGACTTTTTAATGACAGATTGTATACCTTGATATCAGAGAAACATCTTCGCTGTCTATTGTTATACCTGGAAAAACAACCTGCTAGAACAGCAATGTAGTCAGCCGTAGCCTTTGGATCTAATTGGCCTACAGCAATAACGTACTTCAGTTACGTAGCTGAACACTGTTCAGGTTGCACTGCTACACAGAAACGTTCACCTAACATACAATGCTGCCTTGGAGATCAAAACATAGTTTTGTTTCATGTTAATTGAGACTCTTGAGCTGGTTTAAAAGGTAAGCCGCTCATCCCATGAGTAACACAGGTGCAGATTAACTTAGTCAAACAATTCAAAGCAGCTTCTATAGACTTCAGCACAACAGAAGGGTCTGAGTTTCAAAAGCCTGATAAAATATAACATACAAGCAAAAAATGATGAAACCTTGCTGGGCTGTTTTATAAAGAGTGCTTGGAGTTTATTCCTGTGGGGGTTTCAGTTTGTTATGCTTAGGGGGATTATCTAACCTCAAAGAACAAAAGAGGGACTGTCTCTGTTGTGATGGGTTTCCCCTATGCAAGTTTGAGCTCTTCTCTTCACTTCAGTCTCGCGCACAATTCCAAACTTAAACTGTTTATACTGTGACTTCCAGTTCTAACTGTTAGGCTGACGTCTCCAGGCCTGTCGCATGCAGTCATATCCCAATCGGAAAGAATGCTTCTGCAGTTTATAAACTTTATATAAACACAAGTTCAGCATCAAGGTTTTCCAAGCTACTGTGTGTGTGTCATGAGTCTCTGCTACCCTTGAGAGAGAGAGAGAGAGAGAGAGAGAGAGAAAATACCCTGGAGCTTCTGAAAAGAAATTGAAGGACTTTCACACTGGCTATTTACTGTAGAGGGCTCTCTGCTGCCATGCACCCAGACCCTGAAATTTTGAAACAAACTGAAAACCCCAAAATTGGACTGGCATTTCCTTAGGCATTTTCTACCTGTGCAGATTCGGACAGTAAAGGCCCTGGGGTCTGGGTATTCCTGCCGGTACTAATTAATCAGTCTGCTGTAGTTCAGCATGTATTAGGCTAGAATTACAAAAAAATAAATAAATAAATAACATGAGACTTAGTCGTGTTACTGGCCCATTACCCCGTCCCGTGTGTGACAGTTTGGAGCACATACACCCCCTCCGGCATTGTAATGTAAGATGAAAACATGATGTAATACATATATTTATAGTTATACAGCCAAAAGCTTTCTAAAGGATATTCTTGATTCAAACTTTATAGTGATTTCCTGTAATGAGTGTGAAGCGGGTCTGCTTTTTTATATAACACAACGTTAATGTGGATGACACTACATGTGTACAACATTTGTGTGTGTGGAAACAACCGATGAAACGTTTAGGAAGAATTCTAAACTTTTAACACTTGGAAAATGTTTAAAATATAAAGTAGTAACAGCGCTGTAATGGTATTTGTTAGGAAATCTGATAATCCGTTCTACACATAGGAAGTCAACTGACACAAACCCCTGGCCACTCACCTACATGGTGTTCAGAAAGCCAAGCAGCCATCTCCTCATGACTCTTAGATGTATGATAAGTTCACCTCGGGCTCCTGCCCTTGTGACATTCCCTACTGTAAGAGCTGTTCTCATTCAGGCTGGGTTGTAATGCAGGGAATGATTAAAAACATTTAAAAAGTAGGAACCTCATGCTATGCATAGTTTAACTGTCTTGTGTTTTATTTATGGCAGCCTTTTGAGTTATTACAGTGCTGCGTGTTTCTCCGTGGAGAAGTGTATTTGGGTGATGTGCAATAAAGACGGTGCGCACACAGCTCATATCATGCCTTTCAGGTCTGAAGTCAATTCTGAGAGTTTTTGCTTATGAAGATGTAACAGCATTCTCGACCATCTGTCAAAGTCAAAGGCTCTGATCCTAATTTACAGCTTAAAAAAACTGTGGTGTTGGAATGGTATAACACAAAATCCTGAAGCCAGATTAACAGTCAGCATTTATTAATGTGTGTATTTTGCACCAAGCAAAAACAAACCACTATAAACGGTTGCCCAACTAGCAAAACATGACTAAAGGGTCCAGGTTTTGGGGAATTGCCTTTGATCTCATAATATAAATCATATAGTTTAAGACCTGGCTACTGTATATGAGGAGCCCTGACCACACAGCGCCCCCTGATACTATGCTGGGGGTATTGCAGATTATAGAGCCGATCAAGATTAACCGTAAAGGCAGGCAGGATTCCAGGGCAGTTAAGTTCAGCCCCTGCGTTGTTTGCCATGTTGACAGTGTCTGATGTTTTTTTTTTTCCAGATGGGAGGAGGAGGTAGGCAGAAGACAGGAGGTGGAAGCCATGGTGGAGACACTGCAGGAGGTGAGTGCTGACTGCAGTGTGCAGAACATTTGAAGAAGTCATTGTCCTGCAGTTACAATATTTGGCCAGTTGGTGGCACTCTGCTATGCCAAATTATAATTCAGTGTAATTTTTTAATATATTGTACTGAATTTTGTGTCTTCAGAATGCACAGGAGTCCGAAGTCATTCAAGAGGAGCTGAATGATAAAGTGGAGCGGCTAAAGGCAGAAGTGGTGGTCTTCAGAAGCCTCATGACCGACGTGAGTATCTTATTATTCACAGGTGCTCCCATAAAACTCATAGAGATAAGGCCTTATTGTAAATCTGCATATTCCAATAGTGCTTGTGAACGCAAGGGCTTGTGTTAACGAATTGAAAATCCTAACCGGGATCGCACCAGTCGAGATGCAGCGCTTCACTAAGGCTGGTTCATACTTCAGTCTTGCGCCGCGACCACCTGGAGTTGAACTGTGCCGACCAGTCTCCCTGTGATCACCAGACAGTGGCTCGACGAGAAATTGCTCGCAGAGGTGGCTGTGTGATTTTGAGGGCTGAACCAGTCTTTACAGTGGAACTGAAGAACAGCAGGTGTCACGTGAACTAGAGCAAGAACGAGCCCAGGTCCGATGCTGAGCCCACAAGTTGTAAATATTGACCTTCAGATGCTTGTGTTGCATTGACATTTGAGGGATCAGGAATGTAAAGATAGCTTTTAATTTATATTATAAACGTGGATTAACTTGGATTCTAAACTAATTGGAAGCTAGGAGTGCAAGCACTTGTTTTCTTATCTTTTAGTGTCTTAAGAGGTTTAAATGTGTTTCAAATGTGTCAATGAATCAGACTCCTCTGAGTACAGTAGCAGTGTGTATAGTGCCTAGTCACAGAAGGAACCAGTTTGTTCCTATTGCAATAACAGCATGTCAGGAACATCAAAAGCACATTTCTAGGTGCTACATTTTTTATTTTATTTTTTTTTAATATAAAGTAGAACTTAACACTTCCAAGCACTGAGGGCTTCTGTCAATTTAAGGTCCTATAACCAATAGGCTAAATTGTTTTCAGTTAAAGTAGTACAAACACATTATGTCCCTCCTGAGTATGTGCTGGCTTCGCTCCACCCCCCTGACGACTATTGGAAGAAACTAAGCAGGACAAAGTATTGTACTCCCTTATTTGGTATTGTAAGCAGCAGAACAATGGCTTGAAAATGCAATAGGAGAAAGGATGACTCAAAGAGAAAGGTTAAGCTCCTGTCTGAGTAACTGGCAGGATTTAAAAATATACACAGCCAGTTGCTTTCAGGAAATCCTGTACTGTATTTCTCTTGTTGTTGCTGTGCTAGTCTGCCTCCCCTCCTTGCCTAAAGCTGCTAGCTGGATTGGAATGTGCTGTAGCTCTTTTGGCAGGGGCTGCATCTGGTTCCAATTTTAACATTTTTGTCTTGATTTTTAAATTCATTCACGCAACTGTTTGCTTCTGCGTCACTCCTCCAAAATACAAAAAAAATAAGATTTAAGGAAGCAAGCAGTGCCGACCTGTAGTTGGAGACCAGGCCTGGGTCTCCACCCAATCTCGGCCTCTAACCCCACGTGTGATCATTTAAAAGTCTCTAGACTTCCATGTGCCTACGTCCTGACTCGGCTGTAACTAATCGGAGCTTTGTTTCTTGCGCTGTATCATCCATAACTAGAGTCCTGTAACATGAGAAATACTAAAAGTTCAGTGACGAAGTTTCAGTGTTTCTTATGTGGGGTGTCCTGTGCCCTTCCCCATGCTATTTTGAACACCACATTTCTGGGGATAATTCATCAAATGTGATTTATTTTCTCATTACTTATGATTAAGGGTATCAAGAGGCTGCCATGGGCTGCCCAGAGTCCCGGTTTAAAGCTGATTGAACGTAGCTGGAAACATCTTGACATGAAAGTAAGAGCCCCTAAAAAAAAAAGAAACAGCATATCCCTGCCAGTGTGGAACAGCTGCAAGATCAGGTGTGGCTGAGCCTACTTTACGATGAATTATCCCCCCAAATAAATGGGGTGTTTCAAAATGACTGGGTGTTCAAAAACAAATGGTGTCAACCTCCATTACTTTAAATGCAATTAAAATCGGCAACACCGTATTGGAATGTCTGCTTAAGTATAAATCTTTAATTCTATTAATTAGTAATCAATACGTTCATTATGACAGTTCAGTATCTGGTGTATCTGTTCCACATTAGGTGTCGTTCCCCCCCCCACCGTTGTCCTAAATAATTACCATAGGTTTAAAAACAAGAGTAACGGTACTCCTTACAAAATGCATTTAGGGCTCAGCCTTTAAAGTTTTCCAAATTTATTTTCCTAATAGGAGAAAATAAAAAAGAAGAAACTGGAATGCATGTCAGTTCCGGGTGCATGCACGGTATGTTTTGTCTCTAGTTTTGTTTCGCAGATCCTTTTTTTTTTTTTTTTTTTTTTTTCTTCGAATTTGAGGGGAAAGAGCAGTGTGAAGTTTGCACTGGAGCAAAAAAGCTTAGCAAGTCGTTTCATCTCACAGTGTGCTGCTGCCGCGGCCTCGTCCTCATATCCTGTTTCTTCCTCCTCCCTTGTTTAGCAAATGTCTGACCTGGACACAAAGATCCATGAGAAGGCGATGAAGGTGGACATGGATATCTGCAGGAGGATTGACATCACGGCCAAGCTGTGCGATGTGGCGCAACAGAGGAACTCTGAGGACATGTCCACAATGTTCCAGCTGAACCCACAGAGAGCCCAGTCCGAGCAGAACAGGGTACGCACGTCCTACTTCTCGACACTGCACTGCTTTCTTTTTTATAGATTAACGTGTTGTTCGTTTTCTGTGTGCTAAATTGATACCTCACTAGGGAAAAAATAAACTAAAATAACAGTACCCTTTATAAAAGATCAGATCACAAGGAAACATGAGGAAAAACATTTGGTGTTTTAATCTCTGTACAATAAGTTCATGTATTCCTCCAAAAGCTGTATTCATCCAGTATTGGGAAATTATACATTTTGTTCCCATATAACATTCTAAAATCAGGGGGTCAGACAGGCTCCCAGCAGATTAAAACACTGAACCTTCCCTTCTGTTTGTTCCTAGAAACGTGATACCCAGATTGCTTGGCCCTTTTTGTCTTTGTGCTGGAGCTTTGCATTTTAGCTGATGGTCTGCAGAATAGCTGCTTTGCTTGTGGGAGTACTTGCCAGTGGCCAGGGGAGGCTGGCAGCCAAGTCTAAACCCCGAACTTTTAGCTTTGCAGAAGTTCAGCTGCTAAACAACAAAGTGAGAGTGAGGGGCTGCTTGTGCTGATGCTGTAACTTGTCTCCCAGCACTCAAGGAGTTTAGTATTGTGCAGTAAAGTGAATTACCAAAAGTGGTGCATTGTCCTTTCTTGTGTTGTAATGTAAACTGAGAAGGTATGTTACTGGCATTGCTGATGCCCGGGACAGCAACATTAAATGACACGCCAGCACTTAAAATTTTACATATATATGTCGATTGTACAGAATCCAACTGTGATGAAATGTGCTTGGGCTCTCCTTCAGCAAGTATTTAAGAGTATCAAAATCTGAAGATACATGGAGATGCATGCCCGTGTGCCTTTATGCACGTACGTAAGACACATCTAGATTTGTATGCATACTGATCATCCAAATGTGATTTGGTTAGAACTATTTTTACAACATATTATCGAGAGCATCAGAATCTGGGGATATGTGGAAGAAACTGTCCGCCACTCTTGAAGCCTCACGTGCACAGACCGTGTATGCGCTGTAGGTCCCGGGGATCTAATTCTAAAGGAATACATTCCCTCCTGCGTTTAGGCAGTGGTGTGCAAGAGGAAGGCGCGCAAGCCGGTTTCAGACGAGGAGAGCTCCGAGATGGAAGCAGAAAGCGCCTGTAACTCCGACGACGAGGTCCCCGGATCTCTGAACATCACGGACGAGATGAAGCGCATGCTGAACAAGCTGTAAGTGTGCACTGGCTTTGAGCTACACCCTGCAGTGCGCGCCACACAGCCTTTCAATGGGACATCATTGGAAGCCTCTTCAATAATATGCTTTCAAGAAGATTGGGTGGAAAGATAGTTTTGCCTAATAACTTTCAGCCCATCTCATGAAATACACCTTTTTTATTATTAGTAATAGCTAATTTCACCAACTTAAATGGCTGCCGAATGCCAACTTCACTAATCTTCAAGCGTCCTGATGTGGCTCCTGATTGGCTGAACATAGTTTATTGTTAAGGTGAACAGTTGCTCTAACTGTAATACTGTTTTTTAATGTGTTATAAAGAGAGTAGCCAGTCTTGGAGGGGTGGGGAATAAAATGGTTTGCACATGCACGGGCATGCCATTAATAATGCAAAATGACAGTCCTGCAGTGGCACCACCAGGTCAGATCAGGAACTGCATCTATATCAGAATGTACTGCAGCTAGAGCATCACAGTGTGTGATTGTGCATCCTCTATGGAAGGATGATTGTACTGCTCATCATATTGTGATGAAAAAAACTTGTCTCCTTTGTGAAACTCGCCTTCTGTTTCTGGGTGTCTTTCTACCAGTTTAATAGCTGGGTGTGCATGGTGTTTTAATATCCCCGTGGCTGTCGTCTCTCTCTGTCTGTCGTAGTGTCTTTCTTTCTCTGTCTCTCTCTGTGGACTCCAGTTGAATGTGGTGGCTGTTCTGTTTGTCTCCCCCCTCTCTCTGTCTCTCTCACTCTCTCGCTCGCAGAACTAGCTCAGATTCTTCATTTGTTGCCAGGCGGGAGACGTATGACTTTGAGGATGACGACGACTGTGACAGTCTGATCTGGGAAGAGAACGAGGAAACCCTGCTGCTGTGGGAGGATTTCGCCAACTATAACACTCCGGCTGCTATCGGCCCCTCTGCTTGCGCCAATGCCAACACCGAGGCTCAGGGAGAGGTGAGAGCCCCTCCACCCTTGTAAAAGACTCCCAGAGTAACAGCACAGCAAAGTGTCCTAAAGCCTAGTGAAAGCAGGGCAAAGTATAGTAAGCATTGTAAAAAATAGCTAGGTATGTGAAAGCATATTCATAAACATGGCAGATCAGGGTAAACCGAGTTAAATGCATAGTATACTGATGGGAAAATACCATGGTAGTCTTTTTATAACAGCAGCTACATTCACACTATTAAAACATTTTCATGCCTGGTGTGTCTGATAGCGTGACTTATCCTTTCTTTCTTTTTTTTTTTTCTCCTTGTTTTGTTTATGAACTCACAGGAAGAAAGTTTGGGAAGTCTGATTGATCAAACAGAATCCCTGTTCAAAACCAGAGAGCAGGAGTATCAAGAATCAATAGGCCAGATCGAGGTGAGGCAGTTTCTTTAAAACCGGTGCTGTGTCAAGGTTTCTGTGTCTCTTTTGGGTAGCTACTAGGACAGTCACTAAAAATGGTCCTGTAAGGGGTGTAATTATTTGTGTACGACACTCAGCTACTTATAGTCCACAAAATGTGTCTTCGATGATGAATAAATGTGATTCTACATATACCTCAACAAAATAACCATGATGTATTACTACACATCATAAACAGTATGGTTAACCCTAACCCTACACATCGTAAACAACAGACCAGCAGGACCTGCATAGCGGATATGCATCGTGTAGTGACTTTAGTATGTGTGGCTGCAGCCCTGTTTATCACACTTCTTCCCAGGTTGTGCTTCAGCCCCTGTCGCTCCCACGCTAACCCCGACCCTGTCTCTCCCCTCCCTCACAGCTGGAGCTCGCCACAGCCAAGAGCGACATGAACCGGCACCTGCACGAGTACATGGAGATGTGCAGCATGAAGAGGGGGCTGGACGTGCAGATGGAGACCTGCAGGAGACTCATCAAGGGCTCTGGCGGCAGGTGAACCTCTTCTGCTTTTGAATTGCAAGGCGCCCAGTGGGCTATACCTTTTATAAAAGTTCCCCAAAGTAAAAGATCTCTTTGAGCATTGCCGTTGTTGATACAAAAGCCAGCTTAAATGCCATACTTTGTGTGTGTGTTTTAAGGCAGTAATAAAATCAAGGGGTTTATGGTCGCTTGCATAACCGGTGTGACTATGAAGCAGTAATGCAAATTTGAGCAAATGATGCAAATTCTGAGCATTATACAAACTGAGTATTCGTTATTTTCAATTTTTTTTTTTTCTGCTGCTACAGAAACTCTCCATCTGCTAGTTCGGTGGCCAGCAGCGACTCAGGGAACACAGATGAAATCCAGGATGAACTGGAGAAGGATGGAGAAGGGGAAAGCTCCACCAGTTGATGAAGAATGGAACTGTGGACAAAATTTACATTAATAAGAAAAAAAAAAAGAAGACTTTAATCCATCTTTTCACTGGTGACCCTGCTTTTGTCCAGGGTTCTGAAGACCTCCTTAAACTAGAACCCTCTCCCTGTTCCACCCCCACCCAAAAGGATTGGTGCTGTACATTTCTATTCTTGTACAAAATTATTAATATCCTGCTTCAAGAGTGTATATAAAAAAAAATAAATAAATAAATGTAGTATTAAGCTGTACCCCTTTCCTTAAGCACTGCAGGTCCAGCACATCCCAGACTGGCTTACAGGTTGTCAGGTTGTGCATAATTAAGAGCAAGGTACCACTGGGGCTAAAGACTATACAGTACGTATAGCAATGTGCATATGTATCACAGTATATGTGTCCCAATTTGCCTACTTGTGTGCTGCATAATAAGATCCTAAAGGTAATTTTTAATGCTGGACCATTTAGTTAAAAAGGCAAAAATTGTGTGAGGTAGGGAGAGTGTGTATCGGTACGAACTATAAAACACTCTTCTTCATTCAAGAACCGTTTGCTCTTGCTTTTGCTCTTGTATCTCGATACAAACGATGCATACTTCTGTTACGATATACATCACGTACGTATCACTGTTCACTGATTGCCAGAGAAACTGTTACACTCCTACTGATAAGTAGTCCGGTTACACGGGGGATTGTGTGCAGCTTTATAGCACAGTGAAAACCGGATCACTTTGCTGTGTGAAATACGCAGGCTGCTCACTGCACTCTTAACATGCTAGAAAGATGGAACTTGGTTGTGTTGACAATAGACAAAACCTACCTACCCAGGTCTGCAGTGCTCAAGGATCTCCACACAGCCGATGCAGAGTAACACAGTGTTAAACTACTATGCAATAAGCTAGCCTTATTTATGGAGAGAACTTTTTGCCTTTCTTTTGCTAGGCAGGAACTTCTGGATGTGTCAGTGAAAAGAACGCTTCGATCTGTTTTACAAGTGCAAAGCAAAACAAGGGAGCCTTACCTTTTGTGTAAAGCTGCCTTTTATAAAAGGAACGGTGTCCTCAAGACTATTTCTTTATCGAGAGGGAAGGTGAGCAAAACCATAATTCGGAGAGAACAGTGTGTAGGAACTTTGTAATCGCCATGATACTGAGAGAAACATAACCGGAACCCATGGGTCAATGCATTACCAAAATGTATTAAATCTGAACGCTAAAACACATGCGTACTAGTATGTTATTGGAGATCTATGTAGGCTACCTGCCGTTTTTGTTTTCTACAGTGCACTTCGATTAAGTATGGATACAGTACTTGTACAAAGACGGTATTTGACAATCAGTTTCCATGTTACCAGTTCAATTCACTTCACCCAGTTAGGGGAGGGACTGGAGTGTGGTTTCAGCCGAGGGGCTGCTGTGATTGGATGCATTTTCTCATGTCGCTGAATCCTTCTGAGCTCTTCAGCTTGCTGATTTAAAGCCCCTAGGTGGACCAGTGATAGTCAGTCTTGTTTCGAGGGGGGAGGGGGTTGCTTCCTGCGTTGTTTTATACATGTCCCTCAAAGAAATGAATGCCAAATGGTACGCCGTTCCTTTTGAATGCTTTTACTTCAAATAAACTCTTAAAGCCATTTCTTGTATATAGAGATCTAATTAGTGTTTTTTTTTTTTTTTTTTTTTTTTTTTTTTTTTTATTATTTATGTATCATACCTTTAGTGGCCTTTTTAAAAACAAAAATGGTTGTATGTAATTTTTATTTTACTTATTTGTATATTGGCTTTCCCTGTGTTTTCTTTTTATTATTATTTGTATTCCAAAGCTTTGATTCTTAAGCATCGCAATGAAACTAATATAGCCAAAGGGAGGAGGATGGTGGTGGGAGTGTTTGTGTCTGTTAGTGGGGGGGGGCAGTCTCTGTTAACCATGCTTTTAAATCTGTGTACAGTACAGTAGTAGATATTATGAAACAGTCTTTTGTTCAAATATATATGGTCAAGGAAGGGACTATTTGAGTATTAGCCTTTTCTGAAGTAAGGGTGGAAGTTATAGGTTATACACAGTGTATGGACAGCATGGCAAGTTTTAAGTTTGTTTTTATTTTGTGCCTGGTTTTTAACTGAGTCAAAACCAAACCTACTTCAGAAACTGCATTGCGGTCACACTGTTCAACAGTAAGTTAGAATCCAAAGGACTTATTGGAACTCATAAATGTTTCACAAACGAGAATGTCTGGGTTTACACAAGGTAATGATTGATCGCTGTGGGGTTTGTTTTGTGTGCGTCTCAGTTCAGACAGTGTCATATTGACAATTTCTGTTTTTTAGGATTTCAAGTGTAAGAATTCTTACTGTACTAAGAGATATCATTTAAGAACCAGTCCTGCCTTAGTACAAGTAGGAGCTAGAGGAAGAAGAAACTTAACCAAACCTTTTTAAGTACAAATAATATAAACACATTTTATCTGTATGAACATTTCAGCTGAGTGGCCCCACTCGCGTCCGATTTAGAGAGGATGGCGTGCTGCTAGAATAGTTATTCTGTGCCTTCTCAAGGGGCTTTGTAACACAAAAAGAAGCAAAAATTGTCAAACTAAATGGGCAAAAAATAGCAAGTACACATAGCATGTACATTACAACATATCCTTAAAAGTCCAGCTGGTGAATGTCTTGCTACTGTCTGTTGCGCGGGGATCCTCATATGTATGTCATATAAGGCCCCCTTTTGCACCAGTTAATTCCTCCCTTTATTGATAAGGGGACTTAGACATAGTTTATATCCCCCACTATTGTGGGGGGAAATAGAGATCGCTCACACGAGTGAGTGTAGCTGTTTTCTGTTCAATTTGTTTTTTTTTTGTGTAATAAGGGAGATGTCTGAAAGTGCATGGACAGTAAGAAACAGACATCACTGTCATTTGGAGGGGCTTGTAATTTCTGCTGGACTGTCCTCAAGTTCTAATGTGTCCTGTTAGTCATCTCGTAGAGGCCAATAGATAAAAAGTGCTGTCCTCACTTAGGGGTAAAGTAGTTTGGGGCACACTGCCTGTGTTCGTGTCGACTCTAGGGATTCGTAGGAGGTCAAAGTCTCTGTACTTGACACACACAGTACAGGGGTGAAAATAAGACTCCCATTGCATAGCAGTTTAATCCATTCCTGGTTTTACTTTGAGTTTAATAAGACACACCTGGGCTTGTTACATACACGCTGTGGCTAATCCAGCTTGTATTAAATACTAAAATCTGGAATAAATGAATCCGCTATGCAATAAGAATCTTATGTCCATCCCAGCAGTGCTCCTGTGTTACTGTTTTTAGAAGGTGGTAGAGTCATGGCTCTCGTTTGGCCCACGTCATTCCACCAGTACAAACTCACAACTACAACTCCTGACTATAGAACTGGGGAGCAATCTACAGCTGATCGAAGCCTCTTGATTGACTGTCATGTCTGTTTTATTGAGTTATATATATATATATATTTTTTTTTTTATTATTTTATTTTAATTACATTTTTTTGTTTTATGGATTTTCGGTAAGAGTCCAACGGGGTTGGTTTCACAGACCCCGATTAGCACTAATCTTAAGTAACAAGACTGGTGCTAATGAGGGTCTGTGAAACTGTCCATAATGGAATTCATGTTATTTCTGGCGATTGTTGCCCTGGGAGTAAAGGCACCATTTCATGAAATTCTGTGGGAACCTGAATTAGCTGCCCATTTCACAAAATGTACAAGATTCTGCACTATACTGAAAACACGGTGTGTGTGAGAGAGTCGTTTCTACAGGAGCAGTGAACCCATTCAAATGCATTTTAATAGCAGCTGATACACCTGCCTACCGGGGTAGGTGAGGTGAGCTTGTGGCAGACAGACAGCCAGCACAGTCATGCAGTAGGTGGTCCTGGTTTTTAGATATCGTATCATTGTTTTATCTGAAATTATTGTTTTCCCCAATCACCTGCCTTACCGTTGCTGACTGTCTTTTTATTATTATTGTTATTATTGTTTTTATTTTGTTTTTAGGATTCAAAAAGAAACTACTGATTTAAAAGCTTTTGTTTTACTGTAATGTTGTAAACAGTTTAACTTTTTTTTTGTTGTTGTATACAATATATAAAAATGGGCTTCCTTTAAAAAAAAAAAAAAAAAAAGCACTTAATATTGATGAGGATGTAAAGGAGAGAAATGAAATAAACAAACGGGATACACAGGTGCCATTGATTTTGTCTGAGGTCCTAACAAAGAGTTGTGTCCTATTTCTGTTTTTGAGTGTCTTATCGTCTTGACTGTTAACCCAGTCAGTACCGAATATTTTTCTTTGCAAAAAAATCACAACACAAGCTGTTTTCATGTAATTCTATACATTCTAAATCAATGTTTCTAAATTGAAATCCTTGGTTTTTACTGCAAAATGTGTCGTCCCATTTTGAGGACAGGACAGTGAGATGTAGCAGAAATCGGACCAGTGAAATTCCACGCCGGCTAAGAAGCTTTTTAATCGTTTAAACAGCGACAGATCTTAACAGCGCCGCCCCAATATGGTCTGTCGCGAATCTCTCACCCATGTGTTTTTGTTGCATTCAAAGAAGAAACATAGAGGCTTACAATGGGCCTACAGTCCCTTCATCATTATTATTTAAATTACACGAGCGGCAGCAATTTGAGCAACCTGAATGATCACAGTCCTGAGAGGTGTTTATACAGTACCGAGCCTCACAACCTGTCTGCAAGCCTGTTACATTGAGGGAGAAGACCACTAGCCAGCTACATGGGAGGAAGTATAGCCCTGCTTTTTCAAATGCATGGATCCTGCTTATTACAATGATACCTGAACCGCGTTTCCAGACACTAGGACAGTTTAACACTGTTCAGTATTTTCGACTCACACCCCAATGCATCCTGCTAAGCGTAGTGCTGCTGTGAAAGGTACCTGAGAGGTCAAACGTACCCGAATGCGCTGCGATGCGAGATTAAAAAGCCTGAATCATTTGACCTCGTTCATACACCTGCCACAGTTGCCAGATTTCTCGTTCCCGTTCTTCAAAACGAGCCCAAACAAGACCAAAACAAGCGCAACCCGTGTTAGAGCATTGGCGTTTATGCAAATTACAACCAGCGACTCTCAAAAATTAATCTCGTTTATTATAAGCGGACTTGGCAACTCTGACATGTGCCCGCTTTATTAATAGAGCGAGTGTATTTGGCGTAACTACTATTTGATTGGCTGGCTGGATTTCCAGCGACGCTGAGTGGCCATTCAGAGACTCGCCCATGCTACGCCTCCCACAGACCAGTCCAAAAACAGGGGTGGTGAAAGAATCTCAATTGAATCTAAAATAACTATAAAATACAAAATTAAGAATTACCAAATAAATTACACGATTAAACCTGAAAAAAAAGCTATCTATGTGTCTATGTGATTTAAAAACAAACTGAGAACAGAAATACTTTGTTAAAAAAGGCTCCCCCACCCCCCTTCACAGATGTTGCTGCCCGGACCGCCCTTACTGTCATCGAAGTCGGCTGGCTGTACTTTCCTAAGAGCAATTGGCTGCTTTATACACGGTATAGGGTTTAGGGGGTGTATTAAATATAGTGCAGGATTATATTTATAATTATATTTTATTCATTTACAAATCTAGTTTTTAATATTTTACTGAAATATGCTGCGATTAGGAAGAGCTGCCTGTCTTTCCCGGAGAGGGTATGTTGTTCCTTTTTCATAATTATTCCAGTAATTTCTTGTACCTGCTGTCTCCTTGAGGCGTCTTTCACATGCACACCAAAAACCGAGAGCCTTTCCGGTATTGGCAAATAACGAACCTCGTTATAATTAATAATAAGATGAGATAAAAAGCGTGCTTCGAAGCAGCCCAGCGTATGCTTATGTGTTCTCCGTGCTGTGTGTCAGTCCAGTGTTGGAGTCGTTAGTGGTTGTGGAATGCATTACTTGTTTTGCTTGAAGATTACCAGGATAATTGTATTCAATGCGAAAAGGAGGTCGCCATACCGGTTATACTGTTTCATTAATTGTCCTGTAATGCAGCAGCATCCTTTCGTCTATGAAGTCACAATGCCGTCACGCTGGTTTTAGTTCAGTTCATTAACAGCATTATAAGAGACGCAGAACCATGCTAAAAACAACACCCACTGGTATTATTTCCACTCACACAACACTGTGAGTGTATAGACCAGTAGGACTGCTCCAGTGTTTTGTATACTGTACAAATCAATACATTGACTGGTACTTTCCCAATGTAAATGCATGGCATACATGATCGTGCATCAGCAGACTTTGCTGTAGATTTGTGTATGATTCTTTTGAGATGATCGCCTGGTAGATTCTAATATTCCAGGTGTGCAAGAATAGCCTATAACCAGTACACCTGCAAGCATTTCATTGTTTGTTTTTCTCCCTGTATAAGCTACTCCTATATAAACACAATTAGCCTGATTGTTTTATGGTACTGTAGAGAGTTTATAGTGATAGGCCCAGATAAGACAGCCGCTGCAAGACTATAAAGAGTTAACTTGCTGGCTATTGTATCCTGATGGGAAATCCTAGGATTAGAAAAGGGGCTGGGTTCCACAGTGGCCTGTCACTTTTTTGCACTTGAGTGTAAAGTACAGTGTATGGATTTTACATTACATCTACAACACTATAAGTTTACTAGTGATCCTGGGTATGCCTCTTTCCACTAATTCTGCAGAAAAAATGAGGCCTTGCTTGCGTCTAGAGTGAAAATAACATCAGTAAAGCTAAGATCATCAGAAAAAACAGTAAGGGACTGGCGAGGAAGGGTGTTCTGCTGAGGAGAGGTAAGAAATGTTCCTGTTAAGCAGATCAGCATCTGTCATGATAAGAATTCTAGCTGTTCTGCAGCAAAATGTTGTGTCCTTATCAAGGCTACTGAAATGATCTGAAAAGAGCCAATCCTGCTGAGCTTCAGGGGTCTGAGCAGATCAGATTACAAGCTGTGACTGTACAGTAGTGACCCTTGTCACGGTCTAGGTGGATTTGCCTGTTGCTTTACAATTCTGGAAAAGCAACGTCATGAATGCAAATCTTGTTTTGGGTCACGGTAAGGCAGTTGAACCCCTCCTTATTTACGCACATTTTCACAAATGAAAAAAAACTGCACATTAAATTGTGATAAATAGCAGGTGTAGTTAAACTGCAGTTTAATCGTTTAGGCAGGTAATGCACATTTTAACTAGCACTGCCTAAAAACGTGGTTGCATTTGTGGGTTAATGGGCTCATAGAAGTTACACAGACGTTGTGCAAAAAACAAACAGTGTCTGGTGCCGTTTTTCCAGCTGTTTAAACTTCTCTGTGGAATATTCAAGGTCTTGGTCTGCCTTTTATAATAATTAAACAGATTGAAGTAACTTTTTTTTTTTTTATAGTGATTGTAAATGTTGTGCATTATAATAAATATTTAACTGCAAATATAATGTTAACTAACTACAAAACAAAATCCTAGTATTGTTTTAGCATAATTCTGTATCTTGCAATGAAAGTGCATTTAAAAGGGGACAGAGGCATGCATAAACCACATTGGGATCAAGCTAAATAAATCGTCGATAAATCAAAATAAACCATTCGATTTCCCCAAACAGATTTTCAACCCAGTGATTGAATTTGGCGCTGCTGCTCATATGTTTCCAGTGCGGTTGTTTGTTCCAGGGTTGCAGCCAGTTACCAGTGAGGCACACACTTTGCAACCCTCTGGCAACTGCATACAAATTGCAACATCGATTTTTTTGTTTTTTTAACTTGACCAACTGCTGCTCTCCTAGTTTGCCTCTGTAAGGTCAAGCTTTTGCTGAGTTGTGATATTTCTTTTGTCACAGCTCAGCTGTCAGTTTTTAAACATTAAGACGGGTGTAATGATTAACCAGCCACTGAACAGCAGGGTGTTTCACTGTTAAAACTGCAAGAGCAAAACCTGTGTGTGACTCTTTTTCCCTGCCATGATCAACAGCAGTGAGCAAATGATCATGTGAGCAATGTGTTCAGTTTTAGCTTGATTAGCAGCAATAGTGTAATCGTAAACCTTAAGGTACTGGAACGCTTTTAACAAAGTGTCTTTCTCCATCTTGTCAGAATGCTTTATGTGTGTCAGTGGCAGAACGACAGCCAAATCTGAGCCAAGTTTTGGCATAGCTGAGAGGATTCCACATGGAAGAGCACGTTTAGCCTTCTTTAAGAAGTAGGTTGTAATAGAAGTTCCTCATGCTGTTTTCATTGCTTACTGAATCAGCCTAGTATTATCGGCTTGACTCCACCTGTGATCAGCAGCTGCAACACCCAGCAAGAAGCCATACTGCAACACTGACCCCCCTCTCCACTCTGCAGGTTTAGAACTTATCCCTGTGCAGCTGTGGAAGTTAAAAATGAGCCAATCCTTGATTTCAAGCCAGGAAGCTCTGAAAGGGACGCACTCCAGAAGGTAAGTGTATGGGCTGTAGGGAGAGCTCATGACCATGAGGAAATAACAGGTGGCAATATTTAGTATTTTTATACCTCTTTGCAGTTCAATGGCGTATGAACTTTTTTTTTTCTGTTGGCTGGCATACTGCGTGTGGCCAAATAATTGTAATAAGGAACATTACACTTGCAAAAACTGTAACGTGCATGAGAGAATGTGTTAAATAACACAGTTTAAGAGCGATAAAACAGTTTAACCCTGTGGGATAGGGGAAGTTGCCCAGGCAAGAAATAAACAGGTATCTATTACAAAGTATAGATGGGAAACTTAACATGGAACAATTATACATGCAGTGACTGAGCAGCATATAAGACAAACTGGGGTTGGTATAGATGCACTTTTTTCTGCTTGACAAACTTTCCTAAAGTTTTTTTTGTATTCATTTTTAACAGGCACTGAAAGAGTTAAAGGGGAAGACGGAGGAGATCCCATGTGTGATTGGAGATGAGCATGTCTGGACGAAGGAGATCAGATACCAGCTTTCAGTGAGTGAACTGTAGGGTTGCAACTAAAGATGTCCCGAATGTAGATATAAAATCACAAAAAACAAAAAAATATAATTTGTATCGTAAAACATTGGGTAACGCCAGACAGCCAAATGTGTTTCAAACCTATTTCTGCTTCTTGCTTACTTTGGTATAGGTATATTATTGACCATTAACCTGTCCCCCTGCAGCACTGTCCCCAGTAAAGAAAGTGTTGCAGTGGGGACAGTTTAGTGGTTAGTATACCAGCTGAACTTGGGGAGATGTCTGAGAGCCCTTTTTGAAGTCACAGGAATGTGATAGCTGAAGCAGAAAAGAACTTCAAAAGAGAATACATTAGTTAAGCTATGTTATATATTTTATGAGCTGCCCTTTAAATATTCCTATGAAGCCCATCAGACCTTAACACTTGTGTTTTGTATCTGTTTTTGCAGCCTTATAATCATTCTCACAAACTGGCCAAGTTTTGTTACGCTGATAAGGTGAGTAAAACAGTCAGCTGGTTCAGAAGATCTGTGAGGTCCATTGTTGTTTCCTCTGCTTTAACCTAAGGACGAGGCGATTTGTAAATACCAGGTATGTGCTTTTTTGTTTTTTTTTCATTACTATTATTTTTTCTAGGATTTGCTCAATAAAGCTATCAATGCCTGTATGGCTGCCCGGAAGGAGTGGGACCTGAAGCCGATTCAGGACCGAGCGCAGATCTTCTTCAAGGCTGCCGACATGATCAGCGGACCCCGGAGAGCAGAGGTGCTGGCAAAGACCATGATCGGCCAGGTGAGCACAGCAGCAGCAGCAAGCACGGAGGCAGTATAGGTCTTGGATTTGTACACAGTTCATTTTTCTTTCGGGGACACTGCACAGACGGTTGGGAATCCATATTTATCAGGGCATATTTCCAAAGTGTTTTCACAACTGTGTTAATTAATAGTGCCTGTTAATATTACAAAACCAATACCAAACTTCTCGGGTAATAATTGAAAGTCTCCTAAATGCTCACCATGGTTTAATGTGTAATTTTCTCTTTTCAAGAGACTTGTCCCAAGTTTTTTTTTTTTTACCTTTTTATCCCTGGATTGGTCTACTTCAGATACTCTCCAGTGATTCCCCCTGCAACAGTACAAACAAGAATGTGCTGTTTCAGTCCTGTCGCTTTAGAACTGCAGCAACCAGTGCATGACTTTTATAAATGAAAGCAGGGAGCTTTGCAGATCGTCGTTGTTAGATTGCTTGTGCTCATTAATATCCTGTCCTGCAAAGGGATCGGTGCTGATCTCTCTCAGCTTTGCTCAGTTCTAGCGCCCCCTCTGTCTCCGCAGGGTAAGACCGTGATCCAGGCTGAGATCGACGCCGCACCTGAACTGATCGACTTCTTCCGCTTCAACGCGAAGCATGCTATCGAGCTGCAGCACCAGCAGCCTCTCAGCATAGAGCCCAGCACCAACACCATGCTGTACCGCGGCCTTGAGGTGAGCGCCCCCTAGAGGAGGCGTGGGAGACAACATCACTGTCACGTGTGCACCTGTGCTTTTTTAATTTTATTATTGTTTTACAGTATTACTTATAATATGTGGTTTCTATTTTAAAAAATAAAACTACAACATATTAAACTATTAATCTTTTTTATATAACCTTACACTATTTTATATATTTTTTTACACTAGGGATTTGTTGCAGCTGTTTCACCCTTTAACTTCACTGCTATCGGAGGAAACCTGGCAGGGGCGCCCGCTCTGATGGTGAGTGCGTACGTGCAACAGCTGACTCCAGCATGGAGCAACAGCGACACCTACTGGCAGACAAATTCCATTTCATCTGATCACCGCTTGAGACAACAGCAACTTGCTGTAAATGCTGAATGAGCGTGTGTGGCTTGGGGTGGTTGTGGTGAGACACTCTCTGAGGACATGTTTGGGTGTTTGCAATTATTTACCGAGCAAACAGGTTTTCTATATAAATTAAGTAAATGAATGACGAACGTGTCTCGAGGCTCCTGAACCCTGTTACTGTGTCTGATTGCAGGGTAACGTGGTTCTGTGGAAGCCCAGTGACACGGCCATGTCTGCCAGCTATGTCGTATATAAGATCCTCAGAGAAGCCGGTCTGCCCCCAAACATCATCCAGTTTGTGCCGGCGGAGGGGCCAGTGTTTGGGGACACAGTGACAGCCTCCGAGCACTTAGCGGGCATCAACTTCACTGGCAGCGTGGCGTGAGTATACCGGACATGAGCCCAATAGGAGCTTTTCTGGGATTTTGCCCATCTGGCTCCTGTGGTCACTCATACTGGAATTGGGAATTGTACAGTCAATGCAGAATGCCCTAGCGTTATCCTAATACAGTGAAATACATACAGTACACTGCCGTTAAGGATTCTGCCCCCTGTCTGTGAGATGAGATGAGAGTAAAAGCTCTAAGACGAGGCCGGCTCTTTTTTTAATTGTGGGTTAGACGGTCGCTTCCATCGTGCACCTAGCATCCACCCTGTTACACATGCATTTGGAATAGAAAGGTTCATTTATGATGTTTTTTCCTTCTTCAGAACCTTCAAACGGCTCTGGAGACAGGTAGCAGAGAACCTGGACCAGTATCGAAACTTCCCTCGCGTTGCAGGAGGTGAGCTTTCCATAGATTTACATAGTGGAGGTAATGGAGAGAGTCTGTCACAGCTATGTCGCTTTAACTATGTATCTAATCTTCAACTGCTTGTCCAGTTGTCATGGTAGGGCTGTTTCATCGTGAGATTTTGGAACCAGGTTTCAAGGCACTATCCCTGAAAAAGTGGCTTTGTGTTCCCTCAGCTTCATGCATGTATTGCTGGGTGATCTGAAGCGTTCTGTTTTGTAGGGAACATGTTTGTTAGTCTTGTTCGTAGTTGCCTGTACCTGCACTCTGACTTCCTTCCTTCATTTCTTTCTTCCTTCTTGGGCTGCAGAGTGTGGGGGGAAGAACTTCCATTTCGTGCACAAGTCTGCGGACGTGAGGAGCGTGGTGAATGGGACGATCCGCTCAGCCTTCGAGTACAGTGGGCAGAAGTGCTCAGCCTGCTCCAGGATGTACGTCCCGGACTCCCTGTGGCCCCAGATCAAGAAGCAGATGCTGGAGTTGCACAAGCAGCTCAAAATGGGAGACGTGAGTCTGGCTGATTCCTACATGCACAGTACCAGCCGCATTTTCAACCTTTTTGGTTTCCAGCGCTAGCGACCTCTATATCATTTTCATTCATCATGCCAGTTTATAGAGGACATCTTAGCAGTTTGAATTGTAATTGTATATATAATTTTTTTTGCCTTTTTCATGCTCACAAAACAATTTTTTTTCTCTCTTCTCTGTGTAGCCTGTTGAGGATTTCAACAATTTCTTGTCTGCTGTTATTGATGACAAGGTAAAGGCATTACTGATTATTATTATTATTATTATTATTATTATTATTATTATTATTATTATTAAGAAATATGATTTTTCCTGTTAAAGAAATGGTATAATTACAATAAGCAACTCCTGTTACAGTGGAGTCAAGCACATGTCAAGATCACTTTGAAATAATGAAACATCAGTAATTTAAGACTACATTTATTTCATTTGCTCGGAACAAGTAATGATTTCTTGATTCTTCATCCCCCCGCAAGTCTTTTTCCCGTATCAAGAAGTGGCTGGACCACGCGCAGTCCTCTCCGAACTTGACCGTCGTGGCAGGGGGGAAGTGCGATGACAAAGTCGGCTACTTCGTGGAGCCCACCATTATCGAGACAAAGGACCCTCAGGACTCCATCATGAATGAGGTAGCAAAACGTTCAAGAATAGCTAGAGAAGGGGATCCAGCACTGAATAGGCAGGGGAACCTCGATCTTGAGTCTGACTGTAAGAACCGTGCTTGCAAAGACCAGACTCTAGATAACATAGTGGGGGGACCCTTGAGAAAGACTGGATCCATCACCATAGAATAGGCTTCTTAACATGTTGCTGCTTTCCAGTTCTCATGTGAGATTGGCTGTGAAACGCGTTACTTGCTTTACATGAGATCACAAAAACATACACAATATAATGAGACTAATATTGAACGTTCCGTATTCTGAACATCTGAACCGGAGGGCTGTCTGGATAATGGTAGTGCGGAAATTTTCAAATAAAAAATCTTCAATATACTGAACAAAAACTTGTATTATTTTTTTTTTTTTTTTCCTACTCATAGGAAATTTTCGGTCCAGTCCTTACTGTGTATGTGTACCCTGAAAAAGAATACATAGAAGTGCTGCAGATGATTGACAACACTTCCCCTTTTGCCCTCACGGGGGCAGTGTTCGCCCAGGACAAGTAAGTGTTTATACCTTTCTTAACCTCTCATTTCCAATCACTGGTGACACTGCAGTCTCTCCAGAGACAAGTAATTGATTCATTTATTTATTTATTGATCCCTGGTTTTGTTTGTAGGAATGTTATAGCCGAGGCATCAAAGGTTTTGAGGAACGCAGCCGGCAACTTTTACATCAATGACAAATCAACGGGATCCGTCGTGGCCCAGCAGCCGTTCGGAGGCACACGTGCTTCAGGTGAGGAGTCCAGGGTCGGGCTAAGAGTCAATTAAGTCATTTTAGGACTATATAGGAACAAAGTCATGGACTGGAACAGACGACAAGATATATTGTATGGTGACGTGCAATTAAAACGCATTTAAAAAGAAAAAGTCGTTCTTACTGCTTGTGGATGTTTTTTAAATTTGAATTAAATAGTTTTTTTTTTTTCTTGTGTCAGTGACCAAAATCATACATTTAAATAAAAACTAATACAACATTCTTCAGAAAGAATTCCACTGATGTGAAATGTGGTATATGAATTAATATATCAGCAACAGAAGATTGAATCCTAATTGCAGTATACATGTGTTTGGGGAGCTGTAATTACGAGCAGTTTTCTAATTGTTATTTCTCTGGCTTTACTTCCAGGCACCAACGACAAGCCTGGCGGCCCCCACTATGTGCTGCGCTGGACCAGCCCTCAGGTGGTGAAGGAGACCCACGTCCCCCTGACTGAGTGGAGATATCCCTACATGATGTAAACCAGACCTTCCCGGCAATTTCACGCAGGAGCACAAAGTCAGGACCTTCCCAGACAGTGACAGGCTTGTCCAACTACTTTTCAATCAACTATTTAAAAAAAAGAAAAAAGTACCAGTATTTAAAAAATAACGTAACCGTTTTTGGACTGTTGAATACTTGAGTAATGCAAACCTTGCTCAGCATACACTTGCCTTGTGAATTCTGAACCCTGCTACAGTAGCTACAATGTCCATAACAGCAGGCTACCCTGAACTTTGCTACAGAACTATGTTGAAAGTGTTTTTTTAGGCCTGGTGAGAGTTTCCAGTGTCCATCTATTGCCGTCAAGTCCAGTGACCTAACCTGTAGTGCCTGAAACTCCCACTAGCCCCAGGCACCCACCATGGGTCTCAGAACTGCCTTTGTTTTAGGTATACAGTATTATTGAAATGATCACGTGCCAGGAGTTTGAACCTTCAGGCCTGTGGTAAATCAGCTCTGAACTGATTGCGCTGTAGGTTTTACTAATAGAAGTAGTTCATGCAGCAATCAAACTCATTGTTTTAAAAATATATTAAATTGACTGTAGTTCTGAATCCCCAGACTGAGTGCAGGGCTCTGTGCACAGCTAGTGTGAGTTTAAAGCCATGCTTATGAAAGTGTACTGTGGATGTATATCATGGTAAATGCATAGTACTATATATATATTTAAGTAGGACTTGCGTAAAGAGAATTGAGGAATGGTTTGTTGGTGCTGGTCTTGACTGATATAAATACCTACAAATGTGTGTTCTGTTTCTATAGCGGAGCAGATAGAGGGTCAGGCTAATGCTGCAAGCCTGTGATTTAAAAAAATTAGCCTGGCTCCACCAATGCAGGACTGCAAACAAATAGTCACACAGCCTCCTGAACCCTAGCAGTCGAGAACCACCGAGGTAATGCAGTATCTCTCTGTGGCTTCTAAAACGCAGAGTTCAGAAAATCTTTTGGCAGCTTGTTTTTAGCAAGATTAGGGTTTTTCTAATGTATAATACGACAGGCATATAATACAACATAGATTGTATATGGTTACATAAAAAAGGTTACCGTGACTCAGATTTTAATCCTAATTATATATATATATATATATATATATATATATATATATATATATATTAATTAGCGTGAGTAATAATGTTTTGATGATTTGCTGCCTAACATCATGTTTTGTTATGTAGATTTTAATTGCATTGCTCCTGTAGTAATTTGCACTTCCAAATACTGATTTATTTTAGTAAAATATTTAAAAAGTTACTGGTTTACTGTGTGTTTTTACTTATGAACTGGGGAAGCAGTAGGAGCCCGTGCTGGTGCCCTGATCGAGCGTCTTTTGACTGAGCTGGGTTGTTTTGATTCTGCTGATACCACAGTGCAACACACTCCTCTGTGTTCTCAATGAGGGGATTAATTCATGTAAATGGGGTCCCATAACAATCCAGCATACTAGGGGCTTTTTTAGTCTTGTGGTTGTTTTTTATTTTTTATATTTATAACATTGCAACCTTGAACTTGAACACTTACATGATGCATTTCTGCATTCTGTCCTAAGAGCTTACTGCAGGATAGCATGGTAAAAGTGGAGTGCCTGGACACTAATTAGGACCTGTCCATACCCGACTGGGTTTGGCATCACCCTGGTGTGGGGCATGTTCTCCTGGTATACCACCGGTCCTTTGATTACTCTGGAAGATGGAATAATTGGCGTATTTTACTTAAGCATGTTGACTGTGATCAGGGAAGACGGCACCAGCACGATATTAGATACAGGTCCTAATAAAGTTAGCAGGCAATGTAAAGGAAAGCGAATTCATGCTAGAATTGCCAGGCCTGCTTCAGGAAGAATTTACCATCCATGAGTTCCCCAGCTTGTTTTATTGTGATGAGACTTGGTAAGGACATTCCAAAGCACAAGTAATGGAGAGTATCGGAATATGGGAATATATAGCTGCCATCCATAAGTCCATCCAACTATACACATGTAGCACTTGCTTTGTGTACATAGTGGAGGGAAGTCTTGCATGACAAATGATGTACAATTAAAGAGTACATGAGCTGTTATTACACTATGTAACACAATTTTTGTTCCTGGGTAGTAAGTGTTATTTCCTAATTGCTTATGTCTCCAAAGTATAGAAAATGGCTATTATTCCCCACAAACTTTGCTTTTGTGACCAGGACAGTGATATTTCAAAATATCACTATTTCCAATGGGAGAACAGGCAAATTTGTGTCTTTTCGTTCACATAAAGTCAGAAAAAAACAACATATAAATCCAAATTAACATGTATTTATACTAAAGTAATGCAAAAATGACTACAAAAGATTTAGAAGTGAGTAGTTTTTCGAGAGTTACGATTATACTGTTGCGATTATACTATAGTGTTTGTCCTTTACCTAGTACCTGCGTCGACTTGCTCTCTCACATTCCCACACAGATATAGCTACCATTCTCCACAGAATGAGTTTATACAATAGCCTATCTAACATGGTAGCTTTCTCTAGTGGTCTGCACGTATCTGAACATTGTAACATATTCACTTCTAATCTCTGCTTCCTTTACTGTAAAATACCTGTCTATTCCTTTCGTGCACCAATTGAAAGGGAGCTACGTCTGTGCTTTTGCAGAGATGTGGCTGTCTTACACAGACATAATGACAGGTTTTACAAGCAACGAATCCAGTCACATGTTCATTATTTTCATTCGCTATAATTCCAAAAGAATGCTATACGTCTGATTTACCTGTTGAACTATTATCCACTAGATGATATAAAGCAAGCGGCAATACAAACCGAGAACACTGCTTAGTCAGCTAACTCCTCCCTAATCGCCTCCTGCTTTAGTGCAGGAAACACTGGGGTAGTGTTATAAAGTGGTACATCGTCACAATGTGGTACATGTACCAAAATGTGACACATGTAATGTTAGAAAGTGGTACGTTGTGAGATATTGGTACAGGTGCAATCAATTGTCAAACAGAGGTACATTTACCATTAATTATACATATTTTTTTTTTTTGCAAACTTAAACCGGAAACAATCATTTTTTCTAAAAAGAAAAAACAATTAATGACGAACAAGACAAAATGAAGTCCACCACAAAGTTGCAGAGGTAAAAAAATGTACAAGACCCAATCTATTGCGTATTATAAATATTCGCATGCAATGGTGGAAAAATATGATAAATAAATTTTAAGATGAAAAAGACTGAAAACAGCATAAGGTACCAGATTTGAATGGGCACTTCCATGCTTTCTAAGTGTAAGTTGTTTAGTGCGCATACCTGAAAATAACAATACAGATGACAGATCCAGTTACAGATGAGTACCCTGAAAGGACAGAAAACATTTTTGGTGATTCAAATTCAGACCCGAGCCTGATCCGAAAGTTACATTTTGTTTGACCCGAACCACAAAAAAGTTCACATTCCAACCCGTTTCTGCGGGTCACCTGCAGGCCCCCGCGGGTACCCAACCCGATGCAGGACTCTAATTCACAGTCCCTCTATTATTATTTTGATGCTTGTTATTCTGCTGTTCTTATTTTACACTAATTCAGGGTATGCAAATATTTAAAATGCAACATTACATATAGACTGCTGCTGGCACCTAGATTAACTCAAATGTGGAAAATACCGGTAGTATGAACGTTGCTATTGTAGAGCTCTTGACTCTTAAATAATGTTCAGTTTGTGTTGCTCTATATCTTTGCCTAACAGCGACCTACATTTTTAAAATCATTTTACAATCCTTCCACAAATCAGACATGCTGTTTTTCTGATTATGCAGTCCCCAAAGTGGTAAGCAAATTAATTTTAGCCTCAAACTGGCCAGTATCCCACAGTATGTAAATTCTACTATAGAAAAGCACATGCATGCACACGGTCAGTGTAATCTATACCCTGAGGAACAGCAGTCATGGCCTTTTCTTCTGTTCTCTTATTCACACACTTGTGTGCTGTGACCTTGGCTTACTCTGAACCCAGCTGCACAGAAACACCCAGATCCCAGTTTGAGTTCCAGCAGTACAGTGGTTATTTGATTGCTGGATTATTCCCGTTCATGAATCACTTGGTATAACCAGTTCAGTGCCTGAACTGCTGGACTGCAATACGTAAGTGATCCATTCTTTGTTTGAAATGTTTAATACACGTTTCTATACACGTTGTCCCAGCATGATTGTGCCTTCTCTACATACTGTGAGGTAGAACTTACAGAACTACCCGTATTCCCGGCTTGTGTTATGAATGGGTTCATGTACATTCTAGAACTACCCGTATTCCCGGCTTGTGTTATGAATGGGTTCATGTACATTCTAGAACTACCCGTATTCCCGGCTTGTGTTATGAATGGGTTCATGTACATTCTAGAACTACCCGTATTCCCGGCTTGTGTTATGAATGGGTTCATGTACGTTCTAGAACTACCCGTATTCCCGGCTTGTGTTATGAATGGGTTCATGTACATTCTAGAACTACCCGTATTCCCGGCTTGTGTTATGAATGGGTTCATGTACGTTCTAGAACTACCCGTATTCCTGGCTTGTGTTATGAATGGGTTAATTTACATTCTCAGTAGATGCAGAGTGTGAGATGGGATTCATTAAGTACAATAACGAGAGAAAAAAAAATAACGTCATGTTTGCAGTTTTTTTTTTTAATTTTCATGTTAAACGATCATTAAAACATTACACTGGATGTATTCAAGTCATCAATATGATGAAGGGCTAACAGCATCATCAGTCCTTGCTACAGCGTCTCTACCCAGACTTTACAGGACGACGAAACACTTCTCTGAGCATAGAAATTCACACAGGGGGTCACATTCCCGACACACGTCATCTGGGCAAGTTTACATTCAGGTGTTTGTTACCCAACAAAAAATATACCTTACAAAGGCATGAGAACATTTCTTCATTATTAATGTATCCGATTACATTCTGAAATAACACAATTCACACATCGTAAGCTCTCTATAAATATTATAGAGCCTGTTACAATTTATACAAAAATAATTTTAAAATACCTTCAATATTGAAGGAAACAACACTGGCATTTTTAATTTTTCTTTTGCAATGCACAGATTCGCGTAACTCTAAAACAAGCAGCAAAAACAAAGCTTTTCAACAGAAAGCGGAACCCGACAAACTTTTGCAAAACAAAATGCCTAATTTAAAAAGGGGGAATTCACATTCCCTACTCGGAGAGGATTTCTTCATGGGCTGTCACATGCAGTCACGGCAGCACCCTCTTGATGTTTAAACGAAGGCTGTGTGTGCGAGTTTACCAGGGTCTCCACAGCACCCCTCTTGATGTTTAAACGAAGGCTGTGTGTGCGAGTTTACCAGGGTCTCCACAGCACCTTGCCGTCGCCCTGGGAAGAGCCTTTGAGAAGGTCGTGCTGGGAGCCCAGTGCAGCTGCAGAGCTGAGCGGATCCCGCCCGCCCGCCTGCGTGTTCTGGAAGTGCTTCAGAACTTTGAACTGGGATTCCTTCGTCGGGTCTTGGAAGGACAGGAAGCGCAGCGTCTCCTCCAAGCACTGGTAGAAGCCGTCGCTGTAGCTGTGCTGCGGGGTTGCTATCTTGAAGGAGGCCGGCTGGCTGTTCTGTCGCAGGTAACCCACGGCCATTTCTAAGATGTCGGCTTTCTCCAGCTTGGAGCTGGGGTGGTGCGCCTTGAACTCGCTCTCCAGCAGTTTCTTCAGCTGCTCGATGCTGACGTTAATACGGTCCCTGCGCATTTTTTCCACCACTGGTTTTCTCATCTGTTGGGAAAGAAGATAAAAAGCAGATTAAACAGCTGTGTAGATTTCTGGTCTATCAGCATCGATATTCGTGTATGCGCACCGTTTAAAGCGTCCACATGGCTCAGTACTTACTTTGAGTTTGTCTTTAGCGCTTAGAGCTAGGTTGCACACGTTGATCGGAGCCATGCTGTATGACAGCTGCTTCAGGCAGGCAGGCAGGCAGGCAGTGCTGTGTCTGTTAAAGGTCAGGGTGCGTTAATGCATCTCTGTCGCTCTTGCTGTCCTCTATTTATATCTCTGCGGCTGTGCAAGAAAGTGTGGGTCTCCGTCTTGTAAGGCTTTCCCACACTCGGGAGCCAATCAGTGCCCCCGGAACGACAATAGAAGCGGTTTCAATTACTTCACGCTAAATTGGCTGCGTATTGCTCGGGGATAATACGCGTTTTCTTGTGAACAGGTGGAGTGTGTGCAGCACAATGGAGAGCGCAATGGTGGGATGGGACCTGGGAACGGGCTGACCCCGAGGGAGACAGAACCGCTTTCACCATCGCGTTCTGGAATCACATGACGTACCATTCATTAAACCGGAGTTCTAAAAGTGTGGACATGGCGGGAAAACTACCAAATGAAACTTTTTGTACTGTTTTGTTTTGGGTTTTTTTTTTTTTTTTTTTTTTTTTTTTTTTTTTTTTTTGTCGACTGCTTCAAAGGATTTTTAAAAGCCTAATGCCCCCCTTTTTAATTGCGGGGGATTAAGTGGGATTTCAGGCATTCTTCTGTGAGTTCCCGCTTAAAACTTTCTCAGAGTTTACTGGCAGATGTGCAGAATTTAGCTGATAATTTTAGTAAATCGACTTTATTAATCTAAATACAAAAGTCTAAAATAATATAGTTAATAACAGACCTATCAATAGCGACAAACCTAACAACAACAACAACAACTAATTAATAATAATAATAATAATAATAATAATAATAATAATAATAATAATAGTAATTCTCAGTATAACTCTTTGTGTATAGCAGAATGCATTTTTATAAATTCAGTGTGCATTATTAATTACACATATTATAGGTCGCTTTGTTTCAGTCCTTTCTAATTACATTTCTTTTAATTCACAGTCCTAGGCTGTAAGTGGCTTTCCCTGTTAATTGAAGTATACCGCACACGTTGTGTTCTAAACATGAACTGCACTGAACCACATTCAATACCCTTTTAATTAGCCAACAATAACTAGATGATTGCTTGCTAATTAAAACGTGTTTAGTAAGTTTGGTTTAAAGTTCTCTGCAGCATTGTCCCTCTCACTTCCTATATGGAATATTGAAACTACGAGACTAGCTGCCCCAATCTGCAGTGCTGGCACATGTTTGAATTGATAACAGTTGAAATGAACCGCGTTGATTCCTGTCCAGATGCTCCATAGGGAATTGAACGCTAAACAGAAAAGCATGGCTAATAGGCACGCTTCCATTGCTGTCTGTGTGAATACAGCGTGTGGGAAAGCAAGAGGAACCCGGACTCCAAGATTCCTGTTTGAAGAAGAGGCATCTGTTACACAAAAGAGCAAGCGGTATGTGGTTATATCTGTGGCTGTGAATAAGGGGGGGAAAACAGACGTGTTAATCAAGCCCAGAGAGTGTTTCTATTCAATCTCTGATAACGAGTTTGTCTTGCATTAACACGTGGGTTTTCTCCACAGTGTAGAAGCGTACAGAAAAAAAAATAGTTCATTGCAATACGATAAAACCTATTTTAACAGTCAAAGCAACGCGGGAAGGCAGATGAACCAGGACACAAACTGACAGATGGTTTAAAGATAAGAATGGTCTTTTTGGTTAATGGACAGACAGACAGGTGGAAGTAGAATCAGCAGTCCAGGTTACAGGGAACCGGGCCTTGGACCCGTTCTGGCTAATCCACAGAGCTAACCCATTCATCCTGGTCCCTCTGAGTCTACGTCCATTGGTCTAGGGTCAAGACTTGGTCCAGTCACGACTTTGTCTCAATCCTTGGTCTGGCTCTATCTCACCCCTCTAAATTACTCTAATATGAACATCTCATCAGATTCTGGGTCTGAAGCCCATTGGTCTTGGTCTATCTGGGTTCCAAGTCCACTGTCCTGGGTATTTTCTGCTCCTAACCGTGCAAAAAAAACCCAAACAACCTATAATGTATCCGGATTTGTGTGTGTAACCCCTGTGTGTCTAAGTCCTGCATGACTCCTTGAGCAACACAACATGACTTGTTTAATTTAGATGTGAAAAGAGCATGTGGGTTTCTGGTTGAATCGAGTAATCACATTTTCTTTTTTAAATTCTGTTGTTGTTAAGAATATTCACCAAAGCGTTTGTTTGACGGTGTTGTGCTAGTCCAAGCATGCTTGTTAGTCTCAAGAGTCAGCGCCAGAAGGGCCTGTGCTTGCTTTCGCCAAGTCTGCTGATATTTTCTAGAGAATTCTTTCTGAAGCACCATCCCTGCTGAGCACTGCTTTGGGTTACACAGAGCCTTTCAGATATCTGTTTCCCTGGACGGTAGAGAAAAGAAAACAATACAGAGCTGTTATCCACAAAGGTCTGCTGCTAATTCAGATGCCTTATTCTTTTTTTTTTTTTTTTTTGCTGGGTGTCATATTCATCATGCTGAATGTCTATTCACTAAAAATAAATGTGGAAAGGGATTCCCACACTCGGGATCTTTCAGTGATTCCAGGGGGGGCACAATAAGCTGTCGCTGTAATGATGACAAGAGCTCTCCAGCAGCTGAACAGGTGCTGAATGCTGGATCCAAACAAGGGGAATAAAGATGGTCAAATAACCCCCTGTGGCATTCCAGTATCACGTGGTGTGCCATTCACAGGGACGTAATGAAAGGGAACTGGCGGGAAAATTGTCCCTTATCAGAATTACTTTGAAATATGGTACTTGGGACACATTGCTATGATTTAAAATTGTAACTATACAAATAGCACGTTTTAATTAAAAAATATATATATATATATATATATATATATATATATATATATATATATATATATATATATATATTATGCTTTTATTATGGTTTTTACGTGTTGCAATAAGTATACTTTGCAGCTGTGCAAAAGTAATGCTATTTATCATTTACAAAATGCACTTTATTTCAGCAACTTTTAATGTAGGTTAAAAAAAAACCGTTTAGTAACTCCTTATTGACTGTCGTAGGTGCACTGGTGATTTCCCATTGTGTTCAATGCGAGATTGATAAGTGATTGACACTGCTGTGCTGCTGATGTCCAGATGGCGATTGAAGGTGAAGGCTGGGCTATCTCTCTCTAACAGCCGCACTTCCTTTGTGCGCTGCCCCGGACAGTGAATGCACTGTGTGTGGGAAAGCAAGGCAGGCCCGGGCTCCCACATTCCTCCGGAACACATGCGCTGCTGGGTCTATAGTGGGGCTATTCATAAAGCTGAAGCTTGTCACTTTTATATTCAGAGAATGCTTAGATATGGAATAAATACACAGTTTGACCTTCCTGAAAAGTATTTAACGTGATTACCGGTACAGTTGTATTTTACATGAGTAATAATAATAAAGTATCTGTTTTGTAAGCAAAAGCAAAAAAGGCACATTTTTCTGAGTAGGAAACGATATAAAGCTCGCAATTACAATTATTGCAAAAAAAAAAAATGCCTTTGCCTTTGTTTCAAAGCATGTGAAGGTGATGGTGCACATCCCCGTGCAGACTCCAAACAGCACCAGCAGAACAGTCGAGAGCAGGAGCCTTCGGCTGGTCAGGCGCCAGCTTACTGGGTGGGCCCCCCCGTGCTGAAATGTGAAGGGCGAGCTGTGCCGTGAGCCGCACAAGATTCAACGGGTGTGGAGCTGACGCGCGGGCTGGGGTTGCTGGGAGACAGGTGTGCAAAGTAAGAATTTCTGTCTTGCATTGCAGATGGTTCAGGTCCTGAGATGAAGCATCTGTTGTGTACGAGTTACAGTTGTGAAGTGTTTTCAAAATGGCATTGGGAAGGATATCGCTGTCATTTGGAGATTTAGCGCACATACAGTTCATATAGTTATATTTCATTTCTTATATATTTTTTATGTTCTTTAATTTCCTTTCTCACTGTATATTTAAAAAAAAACAACATATTTAAACCGATATTTACACAATTCAAATTCGCCCCTTCTTTCTATGAAAGAATACGTAGATGCACCTGTCTGCTATAAACCGTGGTAATCTTTTGAAAAGTGCCCCGTGTCCTCAAATACCTGCAGCAACGTTCTGCCTGTTCCACGCGTCATTTTCACCCAGGACACCTGGCCCTTGCTTTTGGAATGCTACCTGTGAGAATCCGAACGCTTCACCTTTCCCACGCTCGGTAGAGTGTTAGCTTGACAGGTGTAGTTCGTGTTGTGCGTCTCTCTAAGTTCATTCAGGTGTGTACCATGAAGACTGATAAGCTGAACCAATAAACTAAACAATAGCTCCTCAAGGGGCAGCAGCCGGCTGCTGTTGCGGTTGTGTGTCAAGAGTTATCGGTTTTAACGGCTTGGTTACACAGTTTAAAATAATGCGTGTATTCAGCCATTGTTTTGTTGTTGGGACTGGGTGTTTTTCGTGTGGATCTGCTAATATTTGCAGTACACGCATGGTCTTGCAGGGTTAGGTGCGCGCAACAATTCCGCAAGGCAAAGCAGATGGCTGTCCCTGGTCTGTAAGCAATGGGGTAAAATAAGGGTCTGTGGTTCTTTAAATATCTAATCTCCGCAGGTATGATGAAAGTGGCGCCTGTCGTTGTGAAATCTCTCCTATTGACTTCAGGGCGTGTGGGTGAGAGCTTGGCGGAGTTTCCCACACTGTTCATCCATTCATTGCTCAGTTTTCTCAGGGAGCCGGAACAAAAGAAGTGTGCCTTTTATTGATGGAGATTGACAGCTGCCTTTTATTCGACATTCCCCATAAGAACGCGTGTGTGTGTGTGTGTGTGTGTGTGTGTGTGTGTGTGTCTAAACTAGAAACCGGAATAAAGCCCAGATTTCCTCCCAAAGTACCCCATGATTATGCAGCCGAATTAAAACGATTCTGTGTGTTTTTTTTGTTTGTTTGTTTGTTTGTTTTTTCTGGGGGGGGTTGTATTGTTTGTGATATACTTCAGACGCACTAAGATAAACATTACAGTCGCCTTAAATGTTAACCACAGTAAAAGCATAGCAAACTATAATAATGCATGGTAAAGCATAAGTAAACATTTAATAAAAAAGGAGAGGATTGATAAAGCATATTAATAAATCTGGCAAATTGGGGTAAACTGTGTTAAATGCATAATATAACCACGTGAAAAAGCATAATACACACTTAAGGTTTACTGTTGACAATTCTAATAATTATAATTAAGAAATACAGATTGAGCTCTTACTGGGTATGGTTTAAATATAGAACCACGGTTCTTCAACAGGTTCACAATGCCTCTATCAAGCATTGGGACAGTGTGTGCAGGTGTAGCCTCAAAGGATCTTACAGTTGCGAAGTCCAATCTGTTTGGTTTTCACAATACTCGATCAGCTCTGTGTTTGATCTCGGCTACCTGCAACCGGCTTCTGTTATAGTGGGTGGAACTTTCCCAGGTTATTAAAAAACCGACACATGACACATGCCCCTGTTTCATGCTGATAACCCGCAGGACGAGTCGCTTAACCATGCAGTAATCGATGTGTCTCCTATTGTTCTGCGGGATTCGCCGATTGGCTGCTGAGTGTGGGAAACCTAACCGAGCAAGGGACCCATGCATTCACATGCAAATCGTGCGTCATACATACAAGAGAAGAGCACTCACTCGAACCAGAAACCGCTCAGCGCGCTCTGAGAACTCAGCGTCTTTACCTCTCAGCCCCTTTGCTCAAACAAAAATGTCACCTTGCAATTTCGACAATGAACTCTGTGACCTCAAGCTCACCAATAAAGAAAAAAACAAAGTAAGTAGGACTAGACAGGAAAGCAACATTTGCAATGCGTTAATGAAGTCATGTTTGTAAATGTATTGTTGCGCTCCGAATGCACAGATCGCTAAACGCGTTTGTTATCGTTTTTGTTTCTGTGCAGCTAAGAAAACCAGTGGTGGAAAAAATGCGCCGAGACCGCATCAACAACAGCATCGAGCAGCTCAAGACGATCCTGGAGAAAGAGTTCCAGAAACACGAGCCCAACAGCAAGCTGGATAAAGCCGACGTCTTGGAGATGACCGTGAGCTTTCTGAAGCAGCAGCTGAAGCCTGAGCCGGTAGCCCCGCAGGCGGACTACAACGAGGGCTATTCCCGGTGTCTACAGGAGACCGTGCACTTCGTGTCCCTCTGCGCGCCTCAGAAAGGGGAGCGGCTGCTGAACCACTTCTACCGAGACAGGAAAGCCGCCACGAGTTCCAGTTTCCCTGCATCTCCGGTGACTGTTCCCGCTGGCCAGACCTTCACCAAGCCAGTGGTCCCCAGCCCCGAGAGAGCAGTGTGGAGACCTTGGTAGATCTGCCACTAAACCCGGGGAGGGGGGTGTAAACCCTCCGGTAGTTTGGAATGTTTATTTCCGTTTTTAATATTGTTTCAAGCTGCCTTCATGTTGAACGGCGGTTGTATAATACATGTGAGCACATCGTTTTACAATATGTTTAATATGTACGCATTGCGTTTACAGGATGGTTCTTTCTGTAGTTTGTGACAGCGGTCCTGCACTTATTAAGGTTTCTTATACAGGAGAAACGTCAATGCAAGTGTCTTTGTTTTACCTGCAGAGTATGATAGTCGCCTTTTATAAAGGTATTGGGTCGATTAGTTACTGGCCTATTTTTGAGATATTTTCAACATGTTCCCTTCAGTGAAAGGGAGAATTGATGGGTGCATTTCAATGTGTCGCTGTTACATCACCTCGTGTAATGCTGTAAATGCATATAACTCTACATTCGTAGGAGAAGCGTTCTCCAGTGTATTCTTTATCGCTATGGGAAGTTTTAAAAACTTTTTTTTTTTTTTTGGTCATAAAGAATCTTAGTTGCCTTTTATAATGGCACGATGTCATTTTGTATCGTCCTGTTTGTAACAATCTGTGATTGGAAACACTATCGGGTATAATAGGAACATTAACATTATAGTTGTTGTTTTACTTTACCGATCATGTTTTAATGATTATTCTTGGATGTATTTCTGTTGATGAAAGTGTTAAGCATACTTTTGTATGATGATATAATACACTCGCAATAAATACTTTTGAATTGCATATGGTTTGTGTTCTCAGTTCTTACGCATTGGTTCGGGCATCTATCTATACCGATAGATGTGTACCTATCTGTAAACGAATTGTCTCTGATGCAGCAGGTAGTAAAACACAAACATTTTACACACATTGTAATGCCAATGATTAAACTTTGATGGGATTCCTGTCTCTTCACCTAAAAACAGAAACAACACACTTGTGCCTTAACCCGTGACTGGACTTTAACGATACCTAAAATTCCCAACCGACCCCGATGAAGTGTAAACGATTCAGACCCATGCTTCAATAAGGGTTCTCTAGTTCTTGACAAACTCGTAAAGGTAGCTCACTTTGATTTCTTCCTGTGCACTTACATATTACCTAACCTGCCCTTAACCCAGTTATCCTTTGGTTAGGGACGGTACCTTTTTAAACAGCCCTGTTCCAATGAAGCGAGCTGTACCTTTGAGAGAATCCGACCAGGCTGTCTCAACAGGTGCGCTAATTTAGACTGAAGGTTGTGTTTGATGAGAGTGGGCAACGCGTGGCGCGCAAGTACCCATTGTAAATTAAAATAACAATTCAAGCCGCCTTAAAAAAATAAGTGGTTACGACTGAGGCCTTGGTCAAAGGGACTATCTGTTGGGAAAATCATGCCGATCTAAAACACCAGGAATATAGACCTTCCGGTTTAAGAGGCATGGATGAAAACACAGGAAGGGACTTGCGCACGCTGAGGTTGCAAGACGTTTTGGACTGATAAGTACCAACACTGTTTTTTTGTTTTGTTTTGTTTTGTTTTCTTGGCTGGTTATTGCAATATTTTTTTGAGTCGGAGGCTACACGACTATCAAATGTATCCAAGATCTGTCTTACAAACAGTAATGTAATTAACAAAAACACGACTTGATCCCGTGCTCCCACTCCCTCCCGTCTGTTGTCCCGAGGGGTTCCTATCTCTTATGAACAGTCAGTCAGTTAATCATGAAATTAATACTTATTATTATTGTATTTATTTATTCGTTGACTGTCTATTGTCTCACCGGATGGCCTATATCAAAGTGTGGGGAAACTCAAACAAGCCAGAGGCTCGCCTCTTCAGTATCCTTTTATCTCGTCTGATTCACGGCGCAAGATAATAAGAATACCAGGTACCTTCTTTCCCGTGAAGGTCAGGCGCCAATGGGAGCGTATGCTGGGGCATTACGTCATTTTCAACTGTTAGGTTTGGAGTGTAGATATTGTTTATAATAACGGTTTATTTATTTCTTTCAAATGTAAAACCTTTCTTATAAGGTGCCTATACAATTATAAAACTATTGTGAGTAATAGAAATAGAGAGTTATCATATTACAGTATATTATCAACATAAACAACAGCGTACACCGAAATATTCATTTCCAGCTAAGGACTGTACAGCACCAACGTGTGGGCGAATTATCAATTACACACCTGAGCAGGATTGATAGTGCCCGTTCCCGGGAGCGCTCTTCTCGCTCAAACAGCTGGCTGACACGCGTGACGGTGCCCGGTGCTTGTGGGAGTCTCCTTTCTGGGCGAGTTTCATCAGGACAGTAGAAGTGTGCCTTGCTAAATGGCGCAGGGGGGGGGTGGGGGGGGGGGGTGAGGTCAAGCTTAATTTATCCCTGCTCGCAACATTTAAAGAATATGCAACTGGAATCTTCATTTCACATTTGTGTACACTTGTCTGTTTTTTTTAATATAAGATCGATTTTTAAGGCATAATTACAACGACAACACACCATGTTTTAAAAAAAAACTTGTTTTAAAAACATTTAAAAAAAAACAATTATGCTATATATCTAGAAACGCGCTTTTTTATAAAGAGGCTTTCTTAGCTTAATGAGTTTTAATGTAACTTTTAAATTGCCGCTTTTGTGTTATTATGTGTATACTGTATTTAAAATGTCTCTCTGTGGCTGTTGTATGCGTGACTTGCGATACAGATGCATTGTGTTTTGTTCTTTTTTTTCTCTTCAGTGGGAAGCGCCTTTGCCTCCGGCAGCGGGTCTGAGTTTCGGGGGGTGGGACTTTCCCAGGTTCCAGAAGCACAGGCCCTGCACACAGCTCCCACACGCCGCTGGTACTGACACACAGCAATGGGGCTACAGTGTTTAAATCACAGTGGGATATAGATTACAGGCCTCTGTAATAAGTGTTGAGGCACCTGCGCGTTTCCTGAATTAGCCGAGTAAGAGTCGACTGGTGTTATTGATGAAGTGAGAATGTGCCTGAAGTGACAGATTTGGCAGGTTTTCTGTAGATACAGGCTGCCGCTGTAGGTCTAAAGTTTGCTAGCCCGTTTGTTGTCTCTTACTTTCTTCGATTGTAATTTTGAGCGACGTGGTTAAATGATTAGAAGCAGTCCGTCATACAATCAGATAGAAAGAGCGGCGTGTGTCCGCACCTCTGTGCTGATCACACTGTGCCCCGGTGAGAAGGATTTGATCTCTCAGACTGGCACCGGGGGGGGTCTCAGTTCCCAGGTGTTAAGACGCATGGATGACACTGTCTGCGGAACCACACGTTTTTCTATTCTGTCTCAAGCTGTCCTGGATAGGCTGCACTCCTTTGATGCAAACGGTTTTTTTTTTTTTATTGGGGGAACAGAAGAAGCGTGCCTTGAGCGCCAGACCAGACACGTTTCTGAACATTACGCAGCGGGTGTTCTTACTGGAACACGGATATAAGGCTTTATAACACAAACATAACACAAACATTTTCTTGAGGTTTTTTTTTTTTTTGGGGGGGGGGGGGGGGGGGGGGGGGGGGGGGTTATATTGTAAAACAACTATTATTATTGAATTGCCTGTGGGTGAATCAATCGTTTGGATGGGCATCAAGACACGAGTTTAAAAAACAAAATATAAAATGTAACTATAAGTTAAGATCTAGATGACCTCTTCGTCCACAGTATAGCTCAGTTTACGAATGGACACGGACAGCTGAAGCAATACACACGATGGGTTTACGCCTGTATACGTTATATACCTTGTACTGTATAGCTGTACGCAGTTCTGAGCTATGAATGTTCCACAGAAGTGTCAGATAAACCCACAATGAAGGTGTACGACAGGGAAAGCTGTGGGCTACTAAAATAAACCACAGCCTAAATATGACTCAGAGGCTGGGTTTATTCAGCCTCACATTGGAGCGCTCGGTCTAGATTGATCATTTTTAAATTCCTGTGTGTGTATTCCCGTGATAATTTCTAAGAATTAAATAACAGAAACGTGCGTCATTTGGCACAAATAATAAAGGATGCAATGCCTTGCCTCTTCTCTGAGCGGATTACCTTTATTTCAGGATGCAATACGCAGGTCAGTCGCTCGCTCTGTGTTTGCTAATGCTTTTTGACACTGTGCGTCACAGGGGCTGCTCTTCGTGGTTTGTAAAGGAAGAGCGCACGTGTTTATGTTTATAATGGGTTCCAGTGTCCTTTCAGAAAGCTATAAGAAACGACTCAACACAAAGTACAATCAAGTGGATTTATTACTCAGGGGCCTCGTATAAAACACGACAACATATTTTTTTCCAGATACTGAAATACAAGTGCTAGCAAGAGATAGCAATAGAAACCATCCTTGCTATTTCATTCATTCACATTCATTATAAAAACTGTACATTATATATACACATGTATTGTTCATATGCCTTGACAGCGCGTACAATACGGTATGAACCTAATATAGTTCACAGTAAAGCCTTTACAAAAGGCAGGACATCTAGAGCAATTTCTATAATAAAGGAGGTACAGCGGAAAGGTCGGAGAACAAATCTCTTTCATTTTCAACCTCATGCAATTACTGTAATATACAACAATGCAGTTCAGTGCAAACCTACAAACCGTGTAGAACTGAATTAAAACTCACATATAGAACAATGCTGTGTTCTCATTTCAAAGCACGTTCTATAGCATAATGAGATTTGGAATCTCTCGCCCTGATCAGGTGAACTGAAACAATACACGGAACGCATACATTCCTACACAGCCACAGAGAATATCTTGAATGCAAGCTCTCCTCTAGTTTGATTTGATATGTGTTTTCTTTTTCTTTAATGTCTGATTTACCAGGGTCTCCACGAGGGGCTGGTGTTAGCCGGCTGTTTCGTGCAGACCTGGCGAGGTTCAGAGTTCTGGAGAGGCTGGGGAGATAAGCGACTCAGGGTGGCGTTCTGTGATCCGTAGAAACGCTCCATCACTCTCAACTCAGCGGCTTGTTGGGGCGCCTGGAGAGACAGGAAGCGGATGGACTCCTGCAGACACTGGGAAAAGCCCTGGCTATAGCCCAGTTTGGTGCTGGTCTTGACCTGTCCTTTCAGGAAGCCCGCGGTCATTTCTAAGATATCAGCTTTCTCCAGCTTAGAACCCGGCTGCTGTTGACGAAACTCCTTCTGAAGAAGCGTCTTCAGCTGCTCGATGCTGGTGTTGATGCGATCTCTGCGCATCTTTTCCACGATCGGTTTGCGTAACTGTGGAGAAAAAAAAAATGGAACAGCTTTAGTGATTTGTCCTCCAAGCAACCAAGACGAAATGTGAGACAAGAGTATTAAAAAGAAAACATTTCAACCATATTCAAACAAACCCTACCTTATTCTTTTCTTTGGTTGTCACTTGGAAAGCACTGTGCATGGTGGAAGGTGCCATTGTCGGACGTCTTGGCGCTTGCTGTCAGTAGTTTCTGCAATGCTTTGGCCCGTTGCTTGTCTGTGGATATGGCAAAGGACCTCGTGTATTTATAGCCCACGCGCTGTGTCAGATATCGTGGGTCTGAGGCTTTTCCTGCTTTCCCACACTCGGCAGCCAATCGGAGCGCGTCAGCAGCAGTAGATAACATCGATTGCTCCAGGTTTTACTGCCTTCATGTCGGCTGCAGACCCGCGGGACCCGCCCAGGTCGATAGCTGGAGTGTGTCAGTAACAGCGGCGTGTGCTTCTGCAACCTGGGAAAGTCCCACCCCTCGAAACTCAGACCCGCTGCCGGAGGCAAAGATCAAACGGTTCCCACTGAAGCGCAGCGCAATTAACATAAATATGTCAGGCACATGCAAGGAAGCCCTGCGTTACATTGCGGTTATAATTAATAAACAATTCCTAGAAACTCGTTTTGCATAGACTGGCACGCTCCATTCGCTTCACCGGCCTGTATAACAGTTTACACAGTACATTTGTAAGTTATTTTTGCAGATCTACCGCGCTTTCCCCATGGTTCTTCTTTTCCCCTAGTTTACCCTGGTTTGCCACGTTTGTTAATATGCTTTATCATACCTCTCTGTTCCTTACAATGCGTACCCGTGCTTTACCATGCTGTCACTACGCTTTATTAGACTTTGGTAGATGCGTTCACTATGGCTATTGTTTTTATTTTTTATTTTTTATTTTTATAAGAGCAGTAACAGCGCAATCCACATAAAATGTTTCAGGTGTCCCGTAGAGCCTAAAACACACCAAAGATTCAAAATAAGAAACTGGAGGCCTTTGACAATAACCTGATATAAGACATAGCAGTGCACACGTGTCGGTGTTCACTACTGACATGGATTGATTGGCAAAAAGCAAAATATTCAGAAATATTTAAATATTTTTAAATGAAACGAGAGAAATTAGATATGTTTATGCAAGGCGTGTGCTCACGTCTTGGTGTTAATCACACTTAAGATGTGCGCAGGGGTTTTGATCCGTGCGATTCGCACCTGGACTCACTGTCTGTGAGCGTTGGTGTCGGCGGATGTTTCTCTTGGTTTCAAGTGTTACGACCTGCGTGTGGCACACTTTGATCCACCCGACTGCAGTCCTGTATAAACAGTGGCAGGTAGATTTCAGCAGAATCCATTCTCATGACTCGTTTTGTTTTCGACTCGTTTGACAGGATCTGCTTTAAACCAGCCCTACAGACATGAGGAGGCTGCATTTGGTTATAGCGGCTGTTCGTGTTTGTAAGATGATTGTGGGAGGTGGTGTAATATTCTATGGGTTACAGAGATCATTGCATGTTACCAGCACATGATGTAGTTATGCATTTCACTTAAGAGCATTCTTAAGTGTGTTCGCCTCATGCTGTATATTGATTGATCCATTCATGTTTGAAGTACATTATTGGTAGATGTGGCAGTTAACCTGGGTACTTCTGTTTACTGCTTCGGTTATAATTTAAAATAACACCCGCAAATTAAATGGATCAACTTGGAAAGTTCAATATAAATATTTTAATAGAAGTGCTGAGTAGAGCGTAGGCTGCTCGATCTAACCCGGACAGCTGGAGTGAGTAAGCTATGCGAAAGGTAATGCTCTTATATCGGTGATGCCTGGTCACCCCTATTCTTTGTGATGTCACACGTGTCCTTGGTCTTACTGCAAATAGAAGACTGTGGGTGCAAATCTGGAACAGTTTCCCACAGTGTGGGCTGTTTGTTGCTCAATACTGAACAAAAGAATTAACGACGGCAATTGGATAGTCATTGTATCCCAGTGAAAGCCTGACGTCATAGACCAACTGGAGGGAAAGAAAAACGATATATTGTCCTCAACATCTAGATATGTGAAAGGAGTCATTTATTACTATAGCTAAAGTTGACAATGAATGGTCGTTTAACTTTTTTGAAAGTGTGTGTATTATTTATTGATCTCGCGTATATAAACGTTACACTTTTAAAAAAGAATATAGATAAGCAAAGAAAAAAGTTTGTCAGAGCATGGCAAAGTTATATAACGCGACGTGGAAGGACTCTGTCTACACACATGTGTGCTTGCTATTGCATTAAGCCAATGATGAACACAAACTTGTTCCATTCTTGCTGAAACAAGTGAGTGCGCCAGATTACAATGGCATTCCTGGGCAGCGAGAGGCAAACCAAGCCAGACTGCATCGTGGAGCCTGAATGACTTTATAACTTGTGACTTTACTCTCCAGAGCTTTCCCACACTTCCCCAGTTCAAAGAGTTCAGATTCAAACAAAGGGAGTGTGCCTTGTTAAATGCTAATGTGAAAGATATTCTCCATAACAAAACTCGTGGGACTCATAGTTCTATTGACGCTTGTGTATGTGTGTGTGTGTGTGTGTGTGTGTGTGTGTGTGTGTGTGTGTGTGTGTGTATATATATATGTGTGTGTATATATATATATATATATATATATATATATATATATATATATATTATTAGCGTAACCAACGTTAATAAAAGTACCATTGCGACTATTCTGGTGCTCAGGTGACACGAGCCAAAATGTACGTCTACTTGACTAAGTTTACTATTAGTTTTCATTTTATGCTAGCACTGCACACAGTGTGAAAAGATTAGTTGTTATAGGGGAGAGGTTATGAGGTACTTTTTAAAAGCCACTATTGGGAAACCATTATTTAAAAAGAAATGCTGTATTTTATTGGTGGTAGGGACCATACTTGGCTTCTACCTACATTTCAAATCTTTACCCATTTTGTTTTCTTAAAAGAATTCCCCGATACCACTCCCAATTGCACCTCATGCCCTGTCTCTGTGGGTGTGGGGCACTGGGATCTGTGAGTGAGTTTTCCAACGTTTCCCACACTCTCTATCCATTCATTGCATTCAATTGGGTAACAAAAGAAGTGTGTCTTGTTACACATTACATTAGTGATGGTGTTTGATCTCCCATTGATGCTGAAGGAAAGCTTACTCCCAGCAGACCATCTGGATCGCAATATATGTCATCCTCCCGAGTCCAGCAGACTCTTGAAAGTCACTTCACCTGTTGCTGTTTGACTCTTTCAAGCGGTTGCAAGGTGTTAGTTTTCTCTTGTAGCTTTACCTTTGTAACTGATAAACAAACAGAGATGTCAGAGCGCTCTATCATCACTCTCTCTGGGAAGAGTACAAGTACAATGACACTTATTTAAGATGATGCTTTCTGAATGTGTGTGTCTGGACCCAGTAACAGGTGCATAAGCCTACCTGTATACTACAAGCCATGCATCTTAATATCAGTACTGTAACATTGCAATCACATTATGTATTACTCTGCATATATTTTTATAAATGAATGGCAGGGTACAGTACTGTGTTTGAGAGACAGAGGCTGAGGAAATTGGCCAAAACATTAAAGGCTAGGGATCTACTATATATAATGTATTCATCTGCAGATTATTTTCTGCTACAATATTACTGTTTGTCAGTATTCTAATATTGATCCTATTCTAGAGAATATTCCTTTGTATTCAGTTTTAGCTCTGTCCCTTATCCCGACACATCAGCCCTCAAGCACGCCCCATTGTATCACACACCCCTATTCAGCAGCAAGAGGTCTATTGTTCTCCCACATTGTGCTGTCAATTTAACAAGTATTGATTAAAGATTTCCCTATTGTCCCTCTGAATGCATTGATTCTGCTCCAGTGTGGGAAACTGCAGTCTTGCAGGGACCCACAGATTGATATGCAGATTTCAGAGAGTGAATACAAGTGTTTAATGTCAGATATAGCTGAATATCAAGGTATGTGTGTGTAATATACAGCATGAGCTAGTTTGTATGGATTTACAGAAGTTTCAGCACCAAGGATAGTACCTGTTACCCAACAGACAGCCTTCTCCCTCACTGTCTTCACTGCTAATCACAGCAGGAATTATATTCAAGAAGAGACACACAGTAAAGAAATATAGTTCAATTGCTTTATTTGATTGACACATGAGACATGTGTCACTCACAGATTTCAATGCTGGATTCATCAGACAGTTCTGAGGATACACAATACACTGCATCGATAATGCCCTGATACAGGCTACTCAAAAAGTCCACTTCTACAGATACTCTGCACTCTGATTTACAAAATCACTACCACACCTTGAAGAAAACTTCAACACAACATATTTCATATAAGATTCACTCAGCGTGAGCTACTCTTTGAGATACTGCCTTTATAAAAGGCACACATGCACATTATACAGTATTTAAAATAATGTTTTTCAGCAATGCACACACACGTCTTGTCTAACAAGGTACAATAAGAGGATATTGCCTTCACAGAAGACACACACACATGTATAACTGTATTGATAGTATCTTAATATTTCTTTACAATGAAGGATCAAGTTCATATTTTGGGAATAATTTTTCATCAATAATACAGATTTCTTGTGTAACAAGATACAATAAAGAGATGCCACCTTCAGAACAGGTCGTTATATAAATACTGTTTGAAGTATTTCAGTTTTACTTTATAAAGAAATACCAAACAGTTTCAGCAATGCGTACACACTTCCTGTGTAATTATATACAATTACAGATATATTGCCATCACAAGAGGCATGAATACCCATACTATTTCAAATAATTTCTCTTCAGAGAAAAGTAACTTTCAAACAATTTAAAAATCGTTAGCATTAGCTATGCACGCACAATTCTTGTGAGACAAGATTCCATTCAGGATATATTGCCTTCACAGAGGACAGGAATACCCGAGTTTTACTCATCATAATATTTCTATAAACAGAAATGACTTTGAACTAAACAGCGTCATCGCTGCATACACACTCCTTGTATAACAAGAATGAACAGATACTAGCGTACACAATATTGCCCCAGCATTGGGTAACTATTGTGTTTCCTTTCAATCAATGAAAGTAGCATTCAAATCTTCTGCACAAGCAAAAGAGGAAGGGAAACACCCCCTACACAATGAGAATTACTGTATATGCCCATCATAGACAGGCATGTTGAATTCTGTATGTCAAAGTGTTCAAAGTGACAGTGTCCGTTGTGATCTACCAGGGCCGCCAGAGGGCACTCTTCACCGGGGTCGCCTCTTTGACGGGGGTCTGATGCACTGGACAATTCTGCGCAGCTTGGAAATGGTTCAGTAGTTTTCTCTGGGTTTCTGTCTTCATTTCATCCCGGGAAAGGAAGCGCACGATTTCTTGCACACACCTGGAGTAGCCTTCGTTTCCCGTCGCTGGCCGGGCGGAGGCGCTCTGTCTCAGGTAGCAGACGGTCATTTCCAGGATGTCCGCTTTCTCCAGTTTGGAATCGGGCTGCTGCTTCACGAATTCTTTTCCCAGTAACGTCTTGAGCTGCTCGATGCTGCTGTTGATACGATCTCTGCGCATCTTTTCAACCACCGGTTTTCTCAACTGTGAAAAAGAACAAGGTACAAATTCGATTAATAACCTGGTCGTGAGGAATAACAATTGAAGTTTTAAAAACACAAAATATTAAGAAAATAATCATATGTGCTCATTTAGTCTCAACTTACTTTGTTTGTCATTGCCACGTGTCCCTGTGAGTATCGCATAGCTGCAGTGATTGTAGGTGCCATTGCTGGAGTCACGGTGCTGTTAGTATCGCTTTCTCTGGAGCTTGGAAGTGTCAGATCTGCTGGTTTTCGCTACAAGCATCTCCCCTATTTATACTCTCCAATCTCCATACGAATGTGTGGGGCTCGGGCTTGTTGGAGTTTCTCACACTCAGCAGCCAATCGGCGCGCTCGGGAGGACAATGGGAGAAGCTGGAATTGTCACATGCTGAATGAAGTGCTTATTGACGGAGGAGAATAGCCAACTCCCAGGAGAGCAGGTGCAAGGGGGGGGGGGGGGGGCATAGCGGGTGACTTGCAGGGGGTTATGTGAATCTGGGAAAGTGGTGACCCCACCAAAAGATCAGATCTGCAGCCTGATCTTGGGATCAATGACATTGAAACATCACAGCACTGGTAATTGAAGTAAACACAGGCATGTGCCACACATGTTCGGATAGCAGCAAATGAGCGACGCAGAGAAGCATTATTATCCGATATGACACGAATGGCGTTTTACTCCACGGGAAAGGAAACCACATTACAGGCAGTAGGCTCTATGGCACCATTAACGGCGTGGTGCCTGAGTAACAGATTGATGTCAATCACACTTTCCCCCCAATGAGAAGTGTTTGATCCTTGCATGCGGCATCAGGTCTGTGTTCCTGGGCAGAACTTTCCCGGGTTTCAGGTGTGAGGACGTTGTGCGCGATGCACGGCACAGTTCTAGAACTGTGTCCAACCAAGAATATGATTCGAAGTTATTCGATTATCCACAAACACGTGCACGTTGTCCATATTTTTCTATACACTATTATATTAACATTTAATATACTGTCATTTTGCTAAATAAACGATTTGGGTCGATCCCTTGTGCTCGCTTCCACATGCACAAGTAGAAAGACGTTATCGCTTGTCACAAGGAGCACAGCTAAACAGCTACTTCTAGAGGAGACCTCCAGTCTCTCCAGGGTATAATAATGCAACTCGAGCCTTCATTGAACTTTGGAAACTGCGCTTCCCGCTCTCGCTCGTATTCATTGCTTTGAACACTATGACAATAGACGCGTGCCTTGTTACACAGCGCGTAATTCACAGAGATCTCCTTTTGATTGTGAATAGAGGACACGCTCCACCCCAAACACCATATGTGTGTTCACTGTGTGGAAAAAAAAACTGACAGCGTTACTCATATTCATACCCCATCTATCTCAATATCTTCTCTCAACCATTTCATGTTCACTTCTCATCTGTATCGACGCAGTCGCTTTACACAATTAAACAGAGAACTCAGATGTTACCAAAGTAATCAGTTAAAAGTGTAAAATCTGTTTCTAGAACCAAGCTGCACGTGTGTTTGGAATGTGATGGACTCCGAACGTTCTGCAGCCCGTTCCCAGGTTACAGAATCTCACTGCAGTGACGGTGTAGCCTTCAAGCACACCCCATCACCTGCTCTCCTGGGACTGGGCTATTAGCAAACAATACACTGTTAACGCGTGCTAGCCCATGCGTGTGCTATTGCACTATTGGCTCATTTACGCCCCCCCCCCCCCCCCCCCCCCCCCCCCCCCCCCCCCCCCCCCCCCCATGTTGCAGGTATTCCTGTTTTCAGCTATTATTAATCCAAATAAATGCATCAGTCAAGAATACCTAGAAGATATGATCAGATTGTATCTTCCTACTATAGCACTGCCTCCCCGTCTGCTAGGTCAGTGAGTCTCACCAGCCTCGGGGTTTAACAGACTCCTAGAAGTGTGGGTCTTGCACTCGGTGCAGTTTCTCACACATGCATGTATTCAGCAAAACAATGGGAGCAGCTGGAACCCCGTGGGCAGGCGAAGGGGCGGGGAGCACTCGAGGGGCAGTCTGTTCAATGGTTTTGTTCAGCGCTGGGAACGAGCTGACCCCGGGGCTCCACACACAAGCGACCCTGACACCCATCGCAGGCTGATCTGATGTGAATGTGTTACTCAAATGCGTAGATTGCACTGGGCGTTGGTCGTGAAACCAGAAGCGCTTCCTCTGAGGCAAGGCTCTGCTGTGATGGCAGCAGTGTTAGTAAGCAGGTTCCTATCAGAGCGCGTTCCCTCATCGAAGACATAGCTCTGGTACCGTTTCATTGGCGATGCCTTTAATATAGAATCTGCCGAATGCCTATAGAATATACATTCGCCTTCTAGCAATAAATGTATCTTCTTCTAATGAAAGGTGAAGAATAAAAAAATAAGGTTGACTCTACAAAGTCTGAAACTAAATTTGGGAACATATGAAAATGCAATACAAGATGTCAGTGTAAAATCAATTGTGATGGCGATTTTTTCATACAGAAAATAGCAAGATATATATTTTTTTCTAAACATGATTACCAGTTGCTTTATCCTCATTTAAAGACTGTTTTTGTATAAATTGTCATATGTTATGATACTGGTTCTGTGTCAATGAAAAGGATGTTGCCACAATGCCCTTCTAATTCAGATTGGCATTAAAAAGGCACGCGTCTTTTGTGTGAATGTGACCTCTCTGAGCCGGTGAAGGGTGGGAAAGCTCTGGCGAGTAAAGCCACAAGTTGCGATGAGATAAACTCAGCGACATCTGTTCGTTCATAAAGTTTATGAAGACTTTACAACGACAGATTTATTATTCTCAACACCACAGGGGAATATTATCAGCACAGTAATGAAAGCGCATGTACATGAAATGAAATAATGAAATACACCTGCATGTATTATTATTATTATTATTATTATTATTATTAATCTAATGTCACATGACGGGCGTTTTCCATACAAATGAGATATGCGATCATTTAAAAAACCATTTATTAAGTGTCTGTTTATATTTTACAGATTTCCCGAATCAGTGTAAGACTACACGAATACCTAAACCGATCGATAGCGCTGACTGACAGCGATCTGAATATCAGAAAGCATTCATTTTCCCTCCAGATGGTCTGTGATGTCAGGCCCTCGCTGTCATACAATAAAGACCCAATTACCATCACTAACGCGACATTCTGCACGACGCGCTGCTTCTGTCCTGAATCGAGCGCAGCACAGCACAGAGTGTGAGAAACTCTGAGCAGCCTTTTACTCACAGACTCTACTGGCAGGGAGAGGAAAGCTGCATCTGTGACATCTGGAAGAGCTGCTCTAAGGATGTGCAAACATCACCCATAGAATTGAGGACAGCTTTTAGCAGGGTTTCCCCACTCCAGCTCCAGCTGTTCTATTGAGAGCAATGAACCCGAGGCACTAATATAACGCCGCGCAAACACATGCGCATTGCTGCAAACCGGAGCAACAGGAGGGGTTATTCAAACGATCCAGATCTTTATATATCTATCAAATCAATTTCCAAACTGTTCTCCGAAGCTCATTCTAAACTATATTACAGCACACGTGTCAATTGTATAGTTATTAAATACATTACAAATAGTTACAGGAACGACACGGATGTGGTTTAGATGTCTACTATTTTATAATGGATTGTATGTTGAGTGATAGTCTAATAGCATGTATATATATGTTATTGGATGTCTACTCTAATACAGTATATATGTAACTCGTGCCGCGCACAGCGTCCTCACACCTGAAACCCGGGAAAGTTCTGCCCAGGAACACAGACCTGATGCCGCATGCAAGGATCAAACACTTCTCATTGGGGGGAAAGTGTGATTGACATCAATCTGTTACTCAGGCACCACGCCGTTAATGGTGCCATAGAGCCTACTGCCTATAGTGTGGTTTCCTTTCCCGTGCAGTAAAACTCCATTCGTGTCATATCGGATAATAATGCTTCTCTGCGTCGCTCATTTGCTGCTATCAGAACATGTGTGGCACATGCCTGTGTTTACTTCAATTACCAGTGCTGTGATGTTTCAATGTCATTGATCCCAAGATCAGGCTGCAGATCTGATCTTTTGGTGGGGTCACCACTTTCCCAGATTCACACAATCCCCTGCAAGTCACCCGCTATGCCCCCCCCCCCCCCCCCCCCCACCTGCTCTCCTGGGAGTTGGCTATTCTCCTCCGTCAATAAGCACTTCATTCAGCATGTGACAATTCCAGCTTCTCCCATTGTCCTCCCGAGCGCGCCGATTGGCTGCTGAGTGTGAGAAACTCCAACAAGCCCGAGCCCCACACATTCGTATGGAGATTGGAGAGTATAAATAGGGGAGATGCTTGTAGCGAAAACCAGCAGATCTGACACTTCCAAGCTCCAGAGAAAGCGGTATTAACAGCACCGTGACTCCAGCAATGGCACCTACAATCACTGCAGCTATGCGATACTCACAGGGACACGTGGCAATGACAAACAAGGTAAGTTGAGACTAAATGAGCACATATGATTATTTTCTTAATATTTTGTGTTTTTAAAACTTCAATTGTTATTCCTCACGACCAGGTTATTAATCGAATTTGTACCTTGTTCTTTTTCACAGTTGAGAAAACCGGTGGTTGAAAAGATGCGCAGAGATCGTATCAACAGCAGCATCGAGCAGCTCAAGACGTTACTGGGAAAAGAATTCGTGAAGCAGCAGCCCGATTCCAAACTGGAGAAAGCGGACATCCTGGAAATGACCGTCTGCTACCTGAGACAGAGCGCCTCCGCCCGGCCAGCGACGGGAAACGAAGGCTACTCCAGGTGTGTGCAAGAAATCGTGCACTTCCTTTCCCGGGATGAAATGAAGACAGAAACCCAGAGAAAACTACTGAACCATTTCCAAGCTGCGCAGAATTGTCCAGTGCATCAGACCCCCGTCAAAGAGGCGACCCCGGTGAAGAGTGCCCTCTGGCGGCCCTGGTAGATCACAACGGACACTGTCACTTTGAACACTTTGACATACAGAATTCAACATGCCTGTCTATGATGGGCATATACAGTAATTCTCATTGTGTAGGGGGTGTTTCCCTTCCTCTTTTGCTTGTGCAGAAGATTTGAATGCTCCTTTCATTGATTGAAAGGAAACACAATAGTTACCCAATGCTGGGGCAATATTGTGTACGCTAGTATTTGTTCATTCTTGTTATACAAGGAGTGTGTATGCAGCGATGACGCTGTTTAGTTCAAAGTCATTTCTGTTTATAGAAATATTATGATGAGTAAAACTCGGGTATTCCTGTCCTCTGTGAAGGCAGTATATCCTGAATAGAATCTTGTCTCACAAGAATTGTGCGTGCATAGCTAATGCTAACGATTTTTAAATTGTTTGAAAGTTATTTTTCTCTGCAGAGAAATTATTTGAAATAGTACGGGTATTCATGCCTCCTGTGATGGCAATATATCTGTAATTGTATATAATTACACAGGAAGTGGGTACGCATTGCTGAAACTGTTTGGTATTTCTTTATAAAGTAAAACTGAAATACTTCAAACAGTATTTATATAACGACCTGTTCTGAAGGTGGCATCTCTTTATTGTATCTTGTTACACAAGAAATCTGTATTATTGATGAAAAATTATTCCCAAAATATGAACTTGATCCTTCATTGTAAAGAAATATTAAGATACTATCAATACAGTTATGCATGTGTGTGTGTGTCTTCTGTGAAGGCAATATCCTCTTATTGTACCTTGTTAGACAAGACGTGTGTGTGCATTGCTGAAAAACATTATTTTAAATACTGTATAATGTGCATGTGTGCCTTTTATAAAGGCAGTATCTCAAAGAGTAGCTCATGCTGAGTGAATCCTGTATGAAATATGTTGTGTTGAAGTTTTCTTCAAGGTGTGGTAGTGATTTTGTAAATCAGAGTGCAGAGTATCTGTAGAAATGAACTTTCTGAGTAGCCTGTATCAGGGCATTATCGATGCAGTGTATTGTGTATCCTCAGAACTGTCTGATGAATCCAGCATTGAAATCTGTGAGTGACACATGTCTCATGTGTCAATCAAATAAAGCAATTGAACTATATTTCTTTACTGTGTGTCTCTTCTTGAATATAATTCCTGCTGTGATTAGCAGTGAAGACAGTGAGGGAGAAGGCTGTCTGTTGGGTAACAGGTGCTATCCTTGGTGCTGAAACTTCTGTAAATCCATGCAAACCAGCTCATGCTGTATATTACACACACATACCTTGCTATTCAGCTATACCTGACATTAAACACTTGTATTCACTCTCTGAAATCTGCATATCAATCTGTGGGTCCCTGCAAGACTGCAGTTTCCCACACTGGAGCAGAATCAGTGCATTCAGAGGGACAATAGGGAAATCTTTAATCAATACTTGTTAAATTGACAGCACAATGTGGGAGAACAATAGACCTCTTGCTGCTGAATAGGGATGTGTGATACAATGGGGCGTGCTTGAGGGCTGATGTGTCGGGATAAGGGAGAGCGCTAAAACTGCATACAAAGGAATATTCTCTAGAATAGGATCAATATTAGAATACTGAGAAACAGTAATATTGTAGCAGAAAATAATCTGCAGATGAATACATTATATATAGTAGATTCCTAGCCTTTAATATTTTGGCCAATTTCTTCAGCCTCTGTCTCTCAAACACAGTACTGTACCCTGCCATTCATTTCTAAAGACTATAATGCACAGCAATACATAATGTGATTGCAATGTTACAGTACTGATATTAAGATGCATGGCTTGTAGTATACAGGTAGGCTTATGCACCTGTTAATGGGTCCAGACACATACATTCAGAAAGCATCATCTTAAATAAGTGTCATTGTACTTGTACTCTTCCCAGAGAGAGTGATGATAGAGCACTCTGACATCTCTGTTTGTTTGTCAGTTACAAAGGTAAAGCTAGAAGAGAAAACTAACACCTTGCAACCACTTGAAAGAGTCAAACAGCAACAGGTGAAGTGACTTTCAAGAGTCTGCTGGACTCGGGAGGATGACATATATTGCGATCCAGATGGTCTGCTGGGAGTAAGCTTTCCTTCAGCATCAATGGGAGATCAAACACCATCACTAATGTAATGTGTAACAAGACACACTTCTTTTGTTACCCAATTGAATGCAATGAATGGATAGAGAGTGTGGGAAACGTTGGAAAACTCACTCACAGATCCCAGTGCCCCATCCCCACAGAGACAGGGCATGAAGCTGCTTATCCACACCCATGCCAGTGATGAGGACAGGGAGAGGAGCGGCTTACTTATTTGCTACTAGAAAATATTGCAGCGATTCAGATCACAAGTGGAAACAGTTATTTCAATATATAATCAGTTGTGATTTAGAAAGAGGTAGTTTTCTATATAAAATATCTATTAAACACTTTGTCATTCACTAACACCAGTATTGCTTGTTAAATGGTCTCTAGGTAATTAATATATTCAGGTTGTATTCAGTATAGAAACACACCACAGGTTGTTTCTGCAGATAGAAGCTATGGAAAGGTCTGGACTGTATACAATGTACACACTGGCGTCCTCACTGGACTAATTCGGTTGCTCATTCTCTATGTTAAGTTTCATTATTATTTGGAAATTAGTTTAAGTTGTTCCTTGTGTTCATCAGGCTCTTCATTGAAATATATTAGCCTCGGCTTATTCCCAAGTGTGCTGTTGCTGAAGATGCCTTTCTAAACACAGATTAGCATTTAACAAGGCACACTTCCTTTGTGCATCCTGAACTCTCTGAATGGGCAAAGTGTGGGAAAGCTCTGGAGAGTAAAGTCACAAGTTATAATGTCATTAAGACCTCACAATACCACTGGCATCTGTGAGTCTTTATCTCTGCTTGTATAGGGATGACATCACTCTCTGGTGCTGTCATCACAGTCATTGGGTGCTATTGCAATGAAGAGAACAATGTGTCTTGTTATAATACTGTGCACTAAAGACACACATCTCCCTGGAGTTATTATTGATAAACCCCCTCTCTTATTACTCATTTCAATATAAGATACCTGTCGTTATGCACACCTGCACTTATTCAAAGAGGGTTAATGTTAGGGGTTTGTGATTTCCAGTGGACTATACTAGTAATGCAACATTTCCATAAATAATTTCCTTTTAGATATTTTGAATCACATGTCCTGTATAGAAGACAGATTCCGATTTCTTAATCACCAATAGATATTATTGAAAAGGAATAAGCCTCTGATCGCCTTTCCCTCCAGATGGTCGGTGACGTCAGGCCCTCGCTGTCATACAATACAGACCCAATTACCGTCACTAATGCGACATTCTGCACGGCGCGCTGCTGCTGTCCTGAATCGAGCGCAGCACAGCACAGAGTGTGAGAAACTCTGAGCAGCCTTTTACTCACAGACTCTACTGGCAGGGAGAGGAAAGCTGCATCTGTGACATCTGGAAGAGCTGCTCTAAGGATGTGCAAACATTACCCATAGAATTGAGGACAGCTTTTAGCAGGGTTTCCCCACTCCAGCTCCAGCTGTTCTATTGAGAGCAATGAACCCGAGGCACTAATATAACGCCGCGCAAACACATGCGCATTGCTGCAAACCGGAGCAACAGGAGGGGTTATTCAAACGATCCAGATCTTTATATATCTATCAAATCAATTTCCAAACTGTTCTCCGAAGCTCATTCTAAACTATATTACAGCACACGTGTCAATTGTATAGTTATTAAATACATTACAAATAGTTACAGGAACGACACGGATGTGGTTTAGATGTCTACTATTTTATAATGGATTGTATGTTGAGTGATAGTCTAATAGCATGTATATATGTTATTGGATGTCTACTCTAATACAGTATATATGTAACTCGTGCCGCGCACAGCGTCCTCACACCTGAAACCCGGGAAAGTTCTGCCCAGGAACACAGACCTGATGCCGCATGCAAGGATCAAACACTTCTCATTGGGGGGAAAGTGTGATTGACATCAATCTGTTACTCAGGCACCACGCCGTTAATGGTGCCATAGAGCCTATTGCCTATAGTGTGGTTTCCTTTCCCGTGCAGTAAAACGCCATTCCTGTCATATCGGATAATAATGCTTCTCTGCGTCGCTCATTTGCTGCTATCCGAACATGTGTGGCACATGCCTGTGTTTACTTCAATTACCAGTGCTGTGATGTTTCAATGTCATTGATCCCAAGATCAGGCTGCAGATCTGATCTTTTGGTGGGGTCACCACTTTCCCAGATTCACACAATCCCCCTGCAAGTCACCCGCTATGCCCCCCCCCCCCCCCCCCCCCCCCCCCCTGCACCTGCTCTCCTGGGAGTTGGCTATTCTCCTCCGTCAATAAGCACTTCATTCAGCATGTGACAATTCCAGCTTCTCCCATTGTCCTCCCGAGCGCGCCGATTGGCTGCTGAGTGTGAGAAACTCCAACAAGCCCGAGCCCCACACATTCGTATGGAGATTGGAGAGTATAAATAGGGGAGATGCTTGTAGCGAAAACTAGCAGATCTGACACTTCCAAGCTCCAGAGAAAGCGATACTAACAGCACCGTGACTCCAGCAATGGCACCTACAATCACTGCAGCTATGCGATACTCACAGGGACACGTGGCAATGACAAACAAGGTAAGTTGAGACTAAATGAGCACATATGATTATTTTCTTAATATTTTGTGTTTTTAAAACTTCAATTGTTATTCCTCACGACCAGGTTATTAATCGAATTTGTACCTTGTTCTTTTTCACAGTTGAGAAAACCGGTGGTTGAAAAGATGCGCAGAGATCGTATCAACAGCAGCATCGAGCAGCTCAAGACGTTACTGGGAAAAGAATTCGTGAAGCAGCAGCCCGATTCCAAACTGGAGAAAGCGGACATCCTGGAAATGACCGTCTGCTACCTGAGACAGAGCGCCTCCGCCCGGCCAGCGACGGGAAACGAAGGCTACTCCAGGTGTGTGCAAGAAATCGTGCACTTCCTTTCCCGGGATGAAATGAAGACAGAAACCCAGAGAAAACTACTGAACCATTTCCAAGCTGCGCAGAATTGTCCAGTGCATCAGACCCCCGTCAAAGAGGCGACCCCGTTGAAAAGTGTCCTCTGGCGGCCCTGGTAGATCACAACGGACACTGTCACTTTGAACACTTTGACATACAGAATTCAACATGCCTGTCTATGATGGGCATATACAGTAATTCTCATTGTGTAGGGGGTGTTTCCCTTCCTCTTTTCCTTGTGCAGAAGATTTGAATGCTACTTTCATTGATTGAAAGGAAACACAATAGTTACCCAATGCTGGGGCAATATTGTGTACGCTAGTATTTGTTCATTCTTGTTATACAAGGAGTGTGTATGCAGCGATGACGCTGTTTAGTTCAAAGTCATTTCTGTTTATAGAAATATTATGATGAGTAAAACTCGGGTATTCCTGTCCTCTGTGAAGGCAGTATATCCTGAATAGAATCTTGTCTCACAAGAATTGTGCGTGCATAGCTAATGCTAACGATTTTTAAATTGTTTGAAAGTTATTTTTCTCTGCAGAGAAATTATTTGAAATAGTATGGGTATTCATGCCTCCTGTGATGGCAATATATCTGTAATTGTATATAATTACACAGGAAGTGTGTACGCATTGCTGAAACTGTTTGGTATTTCTTTATAAAGTTACACTGAAATACTTCAAACAGTATTTACATAACGACCTGTTCTGAAGGTGGCATCTCTTTATTGTATCTTGTTATACAAGAAATCTGTATTATTGATGAAAAACTATTCCCAAATATGAACTTGATCTTTCATTGTAAAGAAATATTAAAATACTATCAATACAGTTATGCATGTGTGTGTGTCTTCTGTGAAGGCAATATCCTCTTATTGTAACTTGTTAGAAAAGACGTGTGTGTGCATTGCTGAAAAACATTATTTTAAATACTGTATAATGTGCATGTGTGCCTTTTATAAAGGCAGTACTCGAAGAGTAGCTCATGCTGAGTGAATCCTATATGAAATATGTTGTGTTGAAGTTTTCTTCAAGGTGCGGCATTGATTTTGTAAAACAGACCAACTGTAAACTGAAGCTGCCTTTATTACAGTCCTCCTAGTTTCCATGGAATTGTATTGAGAAAACAGAACCATTGTCCAAACTCTCTTGGCAGTCTCTTATTGAAACGATGCATTGCTTGGCGCGTTTTCTGAGATGTCAATTCAGGAAAGTTGAATAAAAATCACTGAACTTTACACTCGCAGTGTGTTTATACTTTCTTTCATTCTCCTGATTGTCAATCAACCCTAATATAAAGAAGCTCAGAGTTGTCACTTGTTGAATTCTGGTCTAAAAAAAAACGTGTTTTTTCCTGTAGATTATAAACCTTTCAGATTATAACGTAATGATACGTCTTCATAATAATAATAATAATAATAATAATAATAATGTAGTTTGTCATCTGAGTTGCAGTTAATATAACTGGTCTGTATTGTGTAATAATGGAGCTCCTATCGGCATCTCAACAGCACCTGAAAAATGAACAAGATTAATGGGAACTGCGCTACTTAAAAGTTAGTTTTCAATAACTTGTTGGTTCCTTCTTCCCTTGCGGTTCTCCGGACGGCCATTTTTGTAGTTTTCTTCTCAGTTCGTTGCTGGGGTGAGCGGCGTCGTTGATGAGATATGCACCTGTGCACTCGGCTGTTGTCCCCTGTTTCAAAGCATTGAAGAGGGAAGTGTGTGGGACAGTCTGACCGACTCAGCCTCACATGAAAACGGGAGCGGGATAAAGAGCCGGTGATCTCGCCGGCCGGGTAATGGTGTGCCCCTACCGCGCAGCCGAGACCTGTTACCCGGGTGACGAATGGAAGCGCGCAAGAGGATAAGACTTAGGGAAAGGTTTCGTTAGCTCCCGGAGATGTGTTTTCACATGCGGGAGCATGCCCGGCGCTTTTGCAGCGGCAGTGCAAACACCTGCCTGCAGCGGGGCAGAGCCTCTTCCTGACAGTGAGCCGTGAGCCTGCGCTGCGCGCTGTTTCCCACACTCTCTAGCCATTCGTGTCTTTCAATCCCCTCAAACAAAGGACTTGTGCCTTTCCCAGCACTTAGCGACGGGCTCCGTCTTTCCTTTGTGCTGTAGGGGCAAATCCACTGCCGGCAGACCTTCTGCTTGGTCCCTCTTTGAAAAGGGACATCAAACAGAGGAAGCAGTGCTATGGAAAGGTCGTTCATTCGGCCCGCTCCGGCTCACACTTGCATGTTGGAGCCTGTAAACTTTTAACGCTCTCAAACTCAAGAGTTCAGCAGCCCGCTTGCAGCAGTTATGGCACGGGGTCGCATTGTTAGCGTTCACGACAGGTATCCCCAAGATAGCAATCAGAAATAAAGGTACGTGGTCCCCAGTGGATATGTAATTGGCAGAACATTTGAAGTAGCTCTCATTATATATATAGTGAACTGTAGTCACCTGAGCTTATTACCTAAATGCCATGGCTAATCTAAATGGATTTACTGGGGTACCGATTAGGAAACCTGGAATGGATCTACCTGCTATGCAATGGGAGTCTCGTTTCCATCCCTGAAGTATGTGAATTGGGCCTGTGTGGTTTGTAATGGATTGACTCGTTGCTGAATGTGCTGCATCAGTATCCCGGAGGCAAATTAAACAGATTGTCACAGTGAATATTTTGAGAGGTGTCTGTCAAGGGAACACTGGCTGTATTATTCCTGGAACAATTCATTCGTTTTAGTCTAATCACCATTCAGCAGTGTTCTAGGGCTGATGAATTAAGCCAGGTTAAGCTTGCAGGGTGTCTGCTGGCAGTTAAAAGCTCATTAGCAGGCACTGCTCCACAGGCAAAAGCTAGCTGTGTGCCTTTGATCTTGTGTGAGCGCTACATTGCAGCATTAAACCACGCAGGACTAGAAGAAGAAGAAGAAGAAGAAGAAGAAGAAGAAGAAGAAGAAGAAGAAGAAGAAGAAGAAGTTGTTTTTTTATATATATTTATTTGAAGTAAAACATTGTATTGATGCTTTTAAAATGTTCATATAAAAACTGAATGAATTTGTGCATATTAGGCACAGCGCAGAAACCGGGATATGAGGACACGGCTGGAAATGAAGCGAGAGACACGCAGATTTTTGAACAAATCTGAAGAAAAAAAAATCCATAGAGTAAGGAAAATAAAAAAAAAAAAAAAAAAAAAAAAACTTTTCGACTTTTTAAAGTTGGATTAGTGACTTGCAATAGAAGCCTTGGGTGCGCTCTGAACAGAGGGGCTGGTGTTGTTGCAGGTTTCAGCCACTAGATGGAGACCTCGGACGTGTTTTGGTGCCAATTAGAATTCGGCTCCTGCTTTATTAGTTCTCTCTCCAGACGGTGCAAACTACAGCAGCCTGGTGTGCGCTTTTCAGTTTAGCGTCATTACAAAGTAAAAACAGTAGGCACTGTGATAAGCAAGGTTATAGTTCATAAATAACTCAACTGTAGAGGTTTACGATACATTGTAAGCTTTTAGGAATTGTTCCACTGGAGTTACAACACGTGTGAACACTGTACTGTATCGTGGACACTGGTTTGTGAAGACATATTGAAATAAGTATATTATACTTGGTTTTCAAACACCCTTTTTTCTGTGTGTCGTTTAAAAATAAACACGGAATGAGAGCAATTAGTTGTGTGTTTATTTATTTATTACTTAATTCAAGTTTGGCACACAAATTGGGTCTTTGGGCAGAATCTGACTTCAATGACCGTCATTACGCAACGCTTTACGTCCTTGACGCGTGGTTACTGAGCAAATATCGAAGATGGCGGCGTGTGTTGAGATAGGCGGAGGCGGCCACAGTATGGATAAGAGCATCACACTCCCACCAGATGAGATATTTCGCAACCTGGAGAACGCGAAGAGGTTCGCAATAGACATAGGTAACAGAGCTCCAAAATCACGACGTTGCTGTGCTTTGTTTGATACAGAAGCCATGCTGTAAGGTTAGCTGTGGTGGTCTATTGGGGTAAAGGGGAGTTGGAGACGGCTCCTTGTGCGGGGCACAGCGCGGCTTGTAGTCTTTATGTAGGTTATTCCCAATGTATTGCAATACAAAAACTGTGGAAGTCGGACTACAGTACCCAAGATGCATCAGCGGCTTGCCAGCGGGAGGGGTGTTCTGGGAGCTGTAGTTCTGTATTCAGCGAGTGTGTAGATGAGTATGGATCGTTTTGTTGTGCTGGACTACACACCCCAGAGATCGCAAGGAAATCCACGGCGCGTCGGGATTTCAAAGTGCGAAAGCAACATATCGCTGTGGAGATCTCGGTGTAAAGTGTTTAGAATTTTGTTTTTGGAACCAAACACCTCGTACGTCGTAAACATTTTGATATTACAAGACACTGCACTTTTGTAATAATACTGTACATGTTTGGAACGCTAAAAGATATCCACAAAATAATACAAATTAGCAATACGTGGTAAAATATGTCAAAAAATTCTACATACGTTATCACTCTCCCAGTTAGGAATAGCAAATCGCCAGTCTAATGCCCTGCCCCGGTAGATCCGTGAGTAATTCGATGTAAGACTCGAAGGTGTTTCTGCTGGTTGTTTTTGGAGCTGGTATATTTGGGGTTTGTGTCGATGTGTTACAGTTACGTGTTGTTGAGTTTGATAATGATCTACTGGCAAACCACTTGTTCGGGCGCTGGTGCCTACTTTGCATTGCTAAATGTACACGTTGAAGATGTACACGATTGCTGTGTTATTACCCCAAAGCATAGCTACTGTGTCGCTCAAACTAACCTAACGCGGGCACACACGGGCAGGTCATTCCCCGTTATCTGGGAGATGACCTGTGGGGTCGGCGCGTTAACGCGCTATTCAAGTGGCCGCTCATTTGGCTGAGGCGATTGCAAATGTAAAGGGTTAGAATCCCCTAGAGTTGCAGGATCTCGTATAGTCACAGACGCGTGATTCGAGCAGGGTTTACTGTAACCTTGAGCTTCCCCCACCATCTCGCAATGAACACAAAGCGCTCTGCAAATAAGGAGTTCTTTCCGAGGTAGCATTTGCGCAAAGGCTGTTGGAGAATGCAGTTAAGTCAATAAAGTTTAGTGCACACCGACAGCTTTGATGTCCTTGTGTCTACTCTTATATAACTTGATTCTTGCTCTGCTAAGGAGTAATATTATGCTTTCTTGTTTTTTTTTAACAGGGGGATCTTTGACAAAACTTGCATATTTTTCAACAGTTCAACATAAAGTAGCCAAAGTCCGGTCTTTTGACCACACTGGAAAGGCAAGTGAATTCTGCATGAATGTAAAGCCTTGCACATTCTCTGTTAGCACAGTGTTACTATTGCAGTCTGAGACCAGGCAAGCTTTACTGTCACTACAAACACAAGCTTGTGATCTGTACAGTGTGTCTTTAGTAACAATGTCAAAGTGCTAGGAGAGTTCTGCTCCCAGCTCTGGGTTCCCGTTAAGCCTTTTACTGCTGCCTGTTGTCCGTAGCTTCCAGGCTACGATCACGTATGAAGCTGGCTGGATAAGCATGGTTTACGCCATGTGCTGTTACTGTTGGGAAAATCCATCTAGGATCAGCCCATTGCATCGATAGCAACCTGTTGTGTGGCAGGTGAAATGAACAGTGAGCTTTCAGGCAAGCTGGGAACGTGTCTCACTTTGAACAATGTCATAGGTTTTTTAATGATGTCTTAGGTTTTTTTTTAATGATGTCATATGTTTTAATGATGTCAAGTTGTATCTGTTATCAAAACCCTTTGTTTTGTGAACCTACATTTTGCAGCTAGCTTTGTCCTTTGTAATAAAAAGGGCTGCAGTGTGGTGGCCTTCATTGGCTCTGAATCTTAATGCAGTGCTATGTGAAGTTGTTAATGCAATGCAGTTCTATGCAAAGTTGTTAATGCAATGCAGTGCTATGCAAAGTTGTTAATGACGATGTCATAGTATCTAAAAGTAGAGAAAGCCAAAAAGCAAGCGGATCAATTCAATGGCAAAGCGGTTCTTCCAGGAGACGGAGGACGAGCCCCTCTATGAGGTCTCGGTGCAGGAGGAGATCACGGCCCGCCTCCACTTCATCAAGTTTGAGAACGCCTACATCGAGACCTGCCTGGACTTCGTCAAAGACCACCTGGTCAACACCGAGACCAAGGTCATCAAAGCCACCGGGGGCGGAGCCCACAAATTCAAAGACCTGCTTGAAAAGAAGCTCAAACTGAAGTAAGCACGAGAGTTCAAGCCTCGTGGATTTCATCAGTCTTTAGGAGTGATCCCTGTATAGCCGCAGGTCAGAGGTTGATGCAGTCCAGCCTGTGATTCCCCATGCTGTGGTATAGATGAACTCACACTGCAGAAGCACAGTCATGCACTTTGTTTGCGAGTGTCACTGCATCTTAAAATAGCTTCAGTTATGTCAGCTGTATTCTGTAATGTTTTAAGCAGTGCTGGGTGTTCAGGCTGCATCAAGGGATTTGCTAATTTACTTGCTGCCGGCACTGCAGAGGTAGGCAGCTTAAAACAACATCCATTTATTTCACACAGCTGTGATGACCTTTTCAACAAACTTTTTAACTTGAAACGGTTTCCTTCTTCTTTTTTTTTTTGCATCAGAGTTGACAAGGAGGACGAGATGTCCTGTCTCATTAAAGGCTGTAACTTCGTACTCAGGAACATCCCCCACGAAGCGTTTGTGTACGTGAAGCACGCGGAGCCGGAGTTCCGGTTCCAGACCACGCACCCTGACATCTTCCCTTACCTGCTCGTCAGCATCGGCTCCGGGGTCTCCATCGTGAAGGTGGGCTTGTTTTGCAGGAGCTGCCATCAAGCAGTCGTCCCAGGTCACAGTTTCCTTTAACGGATCCACATGCACGCTTTCTGTTGTGTTGGACTGCTTTTTGTGAAGAGTGTCCCCATTTGTAAGTTCTCAGTGATTGCACCTCCTGTAATAAGCAGTGTCTGTCTGCAGGTAGAATCGGAAGACAAGTTTGAGCGAATTGGGGGAAGTTCCATTGGAGGCGGTACGTTTTGGGGTCTAGGAGCTTTACTGACTAAAACAAAGGTAATCATTTTATACTTTGTGGGCTGACAAGCTGCAGTTAGTTTGTTTCATACTTTTTTTTTCACTAATTTCAGCACAAACTTTCTAGAAGGACTATCCTGGGATAACTGATTAGACCTGTACTGGAAAAGACGTTTTAAAAGGCTGTACTTATGCCTATCGGTGTGTTTGGATTAGGACAGGATAGCTTGTTAGGATTACACAACTGAGATGCATTTCTAGTTTAGATCTTTAAGAAATCTACATTTAGGTGTGCTTCAATAATATTACACCAATTACTTTAGGCGGGGGGGCTCCCCCAAAAAGTGGGGTCCCCAGTATGAAAGTTTTGAGAACCGCTGCTTTATTTTTAACCAGTCTTTGTCTCTTGTTTTCTGTCTCGCCACGGAAGAGGTTCGATGAGCTGCTGCAGCTCGCCTCCAGGGGGCAGCACACCAATGTTGACATGCTGGTGAAGGACATCTATGGGGGAGCCTACGAGAGTCTGGGATTGACCGGGGATCTGATAGCGAGCAGCTTCGGCAAGTCTGCCACCGCAGATAAAGGTAGGAGCAAAACGGGGGGGGGGGGGGGGGGGGGGAGCGAAACGCTGCAGCTGCTACACCTCCACACAGACATGCCAGTGCAATCGTCACACATTCATCTCAGCACTGGTAATGGATTGTTTTAATGTGCCTGATGGGGAACATGCATTTACTGTTTGTGTTGTCGGTTTGTATCAGAGTTTTCCAAAGAAGACATGGCAAAGAGCTTACTGCACATGATCAGCAATGATATCGGCCAGCTGGCCTGTCTCTACGCTAAACTGCACAACCTGAGCCGAGTTTATTTCGGGGGGTTCTTTATCCGGGGGCACCCCGTTACAATGCACACAATCACCTACAGCATCAACTTCTTCACCAAGGTAAACCAGCTGACAGAAAAATCTCAACATGCAAGCGACGGTTTGCATGCAAAGCAAATGATATTACTAATTCCGTGCCTTGCTTAGTGTTTTTTGGGTTAAAGCTTTGAACTGCTGTGTAATAAAGTAAAATTATTCATTGTGTTTCTGTCCTGATCTGGTGGGTATATTTGCATTGGGGGGCTGAGGTAGCTTCACATGCATCTTGTCTTTTCCAGGGAGAAGTCCAGGCTTTGTTTCTCAGGCATGAAGGCTATCTGGGATCAATAGGAGCATTTTTAAAGGGAGCGGAGGAGGACAGTAAGTTTGAACTGCAGGGCAGGCTGCTGCGCTCTGTAACGTATCTGGCAATGCGTTCTGTAGCAAGGTTGCTCGAATAGAAACACGATTTTATATCGCGTTATTCACCATCAGGGCACGCCAAGGCCTGAGAAATGCAGAATAGTCTTGATCTCTAGAACGTCTTTGAGGCAGGGGGCTCCACCTAGAGGATTCTGAAGTATTGTGTCCATGGGTTTGCATCAAGTAATAATTTATTCGAACACAAACATTATAGGTGTGTCTGTCCTGTTGCTCTTCCAGTTGTCAGGCATGCTTTTGTGAAAGGTGGGCTGGGGTGTGGGTGTGCTTGCCTGTTGAAGTGTCTCTGTGCCCGGTGCAGATCCAAACCAGTACAGCTGGGGGGAAAACTACGCTGGCAGCTCGGGCTTGATGAGCATTTCCCCGGACGTGTTCCCCATGCAGCGCACCCGCAGTGGAACGGTAAGTGCCAACGCTGGCCCTGCGAATACATATCTGTGTGTGTTATCTGTGGCCAGTCTAGTCTGCTGGGTTGAGTGGCTCTACCTTCCATTCACTAGGATGGCATTAGCGTGTTCTCTTCTTTCCCTGACCTTTTTTTTTACAGTGCTTGCGTGCAGAGTTAAATACAATGTTGAAAATGCTCGCATGCCCTGTGGCGTATGTTAGTGTAATTCATTGATTGACCTTCTCTTGCCTCTGTAGTGGCTACAGCATTCAGACCCACAGTTGTTAAGATGATTACAAGTAACCCTGTTGGTTTTTGATACACGAAGGAGGTAATGATGCAGTTGATTCAGTGAACTGCACTGTGATGTTTTCAGCATTGTGTTTGATGTAGCGATTCCCCCCCCCCCGTTCTCAGTGCCTGCTTGGTAGCTTCCATGTGCATTCGGTTAATTTCTTTCGAACATGTCCTTATTTGATTTCTTTTTTTGTTTTTCCCTTTCCTCTCCATCTCCATGCTCTCTATTTTCCTTCAGTTCTTCGTAAGTAATTCCCTCGTACTGTTTTGTGTGTGTGATGTTCCCTCGCTGTGCTTGCACACACTCACGCTGGCAGCACACAAACTGCAGGCCGTTTTTAAAGGGTGCACCTCACTGTACTGTATATGAGGAGTACAAATAAGAGATGCTATTGCTGGAATCGCTGCAAGCAGTACGTGGAGTGACATTTCATACATAGTTTGTAACGAGACGAGTCCCGTGTTACGGCTGTAGTATCTGTATGCAGCGTCGACCAGAATGCCCTGTGTACAGCACAGGGAGTCTTGTTGGAAACGGCTGCCTGATCCAGAATAGCCCTGAATCCAGGGATCTGCAGCACAATTCAGAAGCGTTTGTGCTGCAGTGATGATGAGAATTCCGTCGATCACATTGTCCCATTTAACAAAGGGTCGGGATCTGTCGCCTCCACGTTCTTTTAGGACAGGTTGTTCGGTTCATATCTACCTTGCAACCCGAGCCGCACTTTCCCCTGAAGCAGGAAATCTCTGGTAACAGATGGGACCAGGTGCTGCTCAGAGACACACACACACACACACACACACACACACACACACACACACACTAGCTTGGACGCAGCTGTAGATTTCATTGAAGCAATAGTACTTCTCGCAGTGGGAATTGACAGATTACTGGCAGTCGTTTTGGCAGCAATGCCAAACCAGTCCGCTTAACGGAATCACTGGCTAATTGAATCAGCTTCATTTTGCAATTGAACCATTGCATTGTCTTCGACATTCGACCCAATTCAAACCCCAGTGCTTCGTGTGAAGGTTTACAGACAGACAGAGGAAGAGGCTTTCACTGTTATCAAGGGTATTATTGCTTCATTAATAGGTTAAAACATGTGGTTATTGTTATACTGTATATCCTCTTGTGGCCCTGTGTACATTAATTCTGTGCATTGTTGTCCATTGGCTATTACTGTTTTCAGGTCTGTCTCTCTCTCTCTCCAGTTTGACATGCTGGAGATGGACCGGTTGGAGCGGGAGCTGGTGAACCTGCCCTTGCTTCTCGACTCCTCGTCCTACATTCCTGACACCGTAGACCTGACTGAGGATGCCCTGGCCCGCGAGTACTGGCTGTCCTGCTTCGAGGAGGCCCTGGACGGGGTGAGGACTCGCGGAGCCCCTGCAGCACCCTGTCCGATTCGTATAGAGCGTTGCACTGAGATACCCTTAAATGCCGCCCTCTAGCCGCCTGGCATCCTGTTGTCTTGTTTTGTGCACAGGTGGTGAAACGCGCTGTCGCCAGCCAGCCTGACCTGCAGGACGCCAGGGAGCGAGCTGAGAAATTCCGTCACAAATACCGGCACAAGCTACAGACTCTGAGGCATCAGCCCTGGTGAGTGTGCCCGTCCGAACGGGGCGGGCTCTGCTGACCAGTGGAATTGCAATAATGAACGGTACACGCTGTGTAAAACCTCCTTGCTGTCTGTGGACCTGACAAAGTACCCTTGTTGGTTTCAGAGCTCTTTCTAATGTTTAGTTCTGCTGTGTGCACACTTGAAGTTTCTGTCCCTTTCTCTCTGTTTGCTCTTAGTGCCTACGGGTCCCTGACAGTAAGAAGCTTGTTAGACACCAGAGAACACTGCCTGAATGAGTTCAACTTTCCAGACCCTTATTCACAGGTGTGGCCTGTTATGCTCTGTGTGTGTGTTTGTGTGCACATCTATATTTCTTAAATACATTTTCAATGCAATTTGACCTCAAGCATAAAAACCCGCAGTGACAACACTGTACCACAGTTTAACCAGCATCTCTTCTTGTGTGTGTGTCTTTACCCCAGATTAAACAGAGAGAGAACGACCTGGCGCTCAGGTACTTTCAGAAGGTAGTGTCGTCCATGGAGATGCTCAGCTGGGAGGACCGTCAGTTTGCCCTGGTGAAGGGGCTGCTAGCCGGGAATATGTTTGACTGGGGAGCGAAGGCCGTCTCTGAGTAAGTAGAAAAGCGGGGAAGATACTGAGTACTCCCGTCAAGACGACCAGGTGAAATATCTCGATTTCGGAGTCCTTTTCTTAGCGCTGTTTTCTTTCTCTTTGAATAGCGTGCTTGAGACTGATCCAACGTTCGGGTTTGATGAAGCTAAACGACAGTTACAAGGTACGAGAGCCACGCGGTTCTGAGTTTGATCTCCGCGGTTTATCACGAGAGCGCAGTGCGGCTGAGGTTTCCTTGCAACATGCCTGAGCCGCTGTGATAAAACACGGACTGAGCCGAGAGCAGCCGCCCTCCCCCTGCTGATCCTAACGCGTGTTCTCTCCTCCCGCAGAACGTCCTTGGCTGGTGGATTCGTACAGCAAGTGGATTGAGAGGTTAAAGGTAGGAATCTGCGAGGGGTTTGCAAAAATGTAGGAATTGGAATCTAACAGGTGGCTTCCGAGCTCTGCAGGGGGAGTGACGTTTTTAATTGCTCTCGTTGGTACGGAATTGGCAGTGCGTTCTGCTTTCGAGCGACGTTCACTCTTCGCTCGTTCTGTACCTTGCTTTGCAGTGCGAGGGAGGGCTCGTGGTTTGTTCCAGAACACAGAAAGCACCACCCTTAAGTGCTCGTCTATCTTAGTTTCTCATTAGTTTTCATTTTGATTTAACTGTTGGTTTTGTTTTTTTGTTTTTTTAATAAGACTTTGTTTGTTTGTTCCTGGAAATCAGTGGTTGAATTCCGTGTATACTGGCTTTCTCTTTCAGGGTCCTCCTCACAAATGTGCCTTGTTTTTCGTAGATAATAGTGGAATAGACATCATTCTGGGAGTGTTTCCCCTTGTCAGGGAGCTTCTGTGCAGGGGCACCGAGGTAAGAGTTCACGTCTTCACTCGGCTCACTTTTGCACTAAAATATGATTCGCAGGTGACCTTCTTTTACTGCACTGTTCTGTAGGTTTTGGCTGTCTGTGTGCATTAGTTTGCAGTAATCTTGGTTTGCATTAGGATCTGTTTGGAGGGGTGGTTCTGACGCTGTGGATCTGTTTGGAGGGTGTGGTTCTGACGCTGTGGATCTGTTTGGAGGGTGTGGTTCTGACGCTGTGGATCTGTTTGGAGGGTGTGGTTCTGACGCTGTGGATCTGTTTGGAGGGTGTGGTTCTGACGCTGTGGATCTGTTTGGAGGGTGTGGTTCTGACGCTGTGGATCTGTTTGGAGGGGGTGGTTCTGACGCTGTGGATCTGTTTGGAGGGTGTGGTTCTGACACTGTGGATCTGTTTGGAGGGTGTGGTTCTGACGCTGTGGTTTAAATCCTTAGCGTTTTTTGAAATGCGTCCTTGTTTGTACCTTTCCAGGTTGTGTTAGCCAGTAACTCGGGGCCAGCTCTGAATGACGTCACCTATAACGAGCTCCAGATCCTCACGGAAAAGATAGCAGCAATGGACTCGGTCATACAGTAAGGTTTTCCTTCCTCTGAGCATTGCGCTTCATTTAGTGTGTGCTTCACCCTTCACTTGAATTGGATTAATCTTCTAATTTTTCCAAACACGAATGAAAGAGAAAACGTGACCGCGAGGCAGAGCCGCGGTTGGAATGAACTGCAATAGAAGCAGCCTCTGAAACCAGGCAGCCAGCCCTGGCGCCTCCAGTGCATGAGATTGTAATCACTTGGATTGTGTTTTTAAGGAGAGCAGAGCTGTTTGCATAGCTAATCCTGGAGGGGTTGCTCAATTAAACATGCTTCTGAATTGGTTTATTAACTGGCAGACTGTACCGATGTGGTGGGCACCTCGTTTCTAAGGGAAATGGCGTGCGCTGTGTAATCATTTTTTTCTTTTGTTTTTTAGTTCTGGGATCACAAAGGACAGGTTGATTTTGGTTCAAAGTGGCTCCAGCTCTCCGTGTTTAGATTTGAGGTATGTGTGCTGCTGCTTGCCCTGCTTACTGACCCATCTTAGAAATCTGTGAAGAAGCGGGGTTGCATATTTCAGGGTGGCTGTGTTGAGATTTTAGAAGTCGTTTTGGTTTAGGTCATTCAAAGCGCCTTTTTGGACGTCTTGTCATTTTTTTTTTCCCCCCACAGCCGCCTGGACAAAGGCTTGGCCACTGTGGTGAATGAGCGGCACACTGACCTGGTGGTCATCGAGGGAATGGGCCGCGCCATCCACACCAATTACTACGCAGTGCTGCGCTGCGAGAGCCTCAAACTGGCCGTCATCAAGAACTCCTGGCTGGCTGAGCGACTGGGAGGGAAGATCTACAGCGTGGTGTTCAAATATGAGCAGCCCCGCGAATAACACGCCAGCGCGAGACCGCATCGCAGGGGGGGGGGCGGGGGGGTGAGACTTTAAAAACGGCACCACCTGTACTGCAATTTTTATTGTTTCATAGATCTGTTTGTTTTTGGGGGGTTGGGAGTTGGTGCAAAAATCCGGCTTCCACAAGTTGAAATCAATAATTGGACGGCTTTAGTGAACGGATCTCAAAATAATGTGGAAATTGATTTGCCCCAGAATGGTACAAAATGATCTGTGCTCTGTCTCCTAGGTGTGTTGCACACTTAGCGACTGCAGCCATTTCCTGTTCTGAAATGGGTGTTGGGCTTGTGGTGTTGCTCTGAATATAATCCCACCTTCATCTTTCTGGCCAATGCTGGACAAAAAATGGTCCCGCTTGTACTGCCAAACTTTAGCAATGGCAGTGTCCCTCCACTGTAGCCCTGGGACTGCGTCTCTCTCTGCTTGCGGTGTTGGAAACGAGGTTCCCATTGCACAGTTACTGCACTCAGTCCAGGTTGTACTTTGGATTGGATTGGAAGACCTCTTTTCTGAATGTAGCATGCACAGCGGTCCCTAGTAAAACATGGACTGGCTCCCACTGCTGCGCAATGAGACTCCAGTTCTTCAGCATCTAGTAAATGCCTCTCAGCATTAATGCCTCGTAACAACACTGTAAATGAGAAGGCAGGGCTGGATCTGTAGCTGGCTCACCAGGTTTTTAAGATAAAATGAAGTGTTGATGAGTCACGAGAACCATTGCTCCGTGCTTAATTGGTAGTGAAGGTTAATTAAACCCTGGGAGGTGTTTTTTTTTTTTTTAAACACATTCTGTCTCCAGTTACCAAAGATGATGCTCTTTAAGTCTAACCAGTGGAGAGTTCCCATAGCGTGCTGAACCAAGTCCTCTCCAGACAGACAGACAGACAGACAGACAGCCTTACTGTTTACTGAAGCATGCAGCAAATCCACAACGTTCACTTCTCAGTGTGGCCACCAGGTGTCAGTGTTTGTGCACTCGTTTCCTGCAGGTGGTCTTCACCTTTCCCAAGCTGTGTGTTTCTTTGCAAGCCCTGGCTGCCTCACTGAGTGAGCGCTGCCATTTAAAGCCTGACTTATATAGATTTTTTTTTTATTTTTTATTATCTGCATTTGTTCACATTCTGACAGCAGCATTTGTTTCTGCAGGGATTTTTAGCTTATTTTTCTTTTCTCCCGACTGACAGCTTATTGGTGCTTACTGCACGTGTCAGGAATAAGGCTGCTTGCTTTTCAGTAGTCTTAAGTCTTTTTGTGTGTGTGTGTGTCGCTGCATCTCTATGTAAATGTGAGCATCTTTTTACCTTTTAAAAAGACAAACAACCAAAACTGCACTTTTGTCTTGGACATGAATCGCCACTCTCTGTAATCAGATTCACGTGTTTGTTTGGCATCTCCGTTGAGGGCTGTTCACAAGTATTGATGCATCAGCCGGTCACTTCGCTACGTCACCGCATTGCGCGATTTTCACAGGTTGTGTTTTAAACAGTGTTGTTAAATGTGGAATCATCGAATGTTTGATTTTGCACAGCGCAGGAATATCATTTCTGCAGTGATCAGCAGTGTGAGCTATAGCGTGTACATTAGCCAGCTGCCACAATGAAAGCAATAGTATGTTACTTTATATAGAGAGTTTCCCCGGGTATAACGGTGTCCGTCTGCCTTTGGGGGAGGCTCAGGATATATATTGAAATGTATGCATAGTGTATGTATCTATGTGTGTACATATATGTGTTTGATTCATTTATCTTGAGAAATCTTTATTTTTAAGCTATCCAGTGTTTGTGGAAAATTAAATTGAGTATTTGTTCTTTGACAATCACATGTATTTATATGTCAAATATATTTTTAAATGTTGTCACTGAAAAAAAGAGAACGATTGTCCTTGTAAATTATTAACCCACGTCTGTGGAATAAAGATTATACAGCGAGCGGAATTCACAAAGTCTTAAGGAATATTTTGCAAGGGATATATATATTTACACTCATTTTTAAAGCTCTTTAACCTCAAAGCATGTTTATAATCTTATAAAATCTCTTCATAGCTTGGTGGATGATTGCGAGGGGGGGAGATATAGATGCCTGGAAGGGTTGCATTAAAAGAGAGCAAAGATAACACAGTGTGGTTTCTTTCTATCTGTCACAGCCAAACTACAGACCCCTAAAAAAAAAAAAAAAAAGACACCTGGGATTGTCTTTTGAGACGCTGTCTCACTTGACTGCCAGTCTTACAGCTTAGAAACAGACATCCCCTGGTCTCTCACTGAGCACCCACGCAGGTATAGGGGTGTCCTCCTGTGAGTGGAAGTTTGATTTGAATAGCCCCAGAAACTAGGGAAGGAACACAGGTAACAAGCGTCTGAGAAGCATTGTGCTTTCAGGATTCCATTCTGGAACCCATTATTTATAGAACCCTGTTAATAGAACCTTTCGTAATGATGCTGTTGAGATTTATAATCGAATTTACAAACGCTCCCTTGAGTAAGGGGGCCGGCAGCAGTAGTTTTTCAAATGATCGAATAATAACACAGCCTCCAAACATAACAGAGAGTAATTAACTCAAAGCTGCAGCGAGCAAGCTCTCTCTGCAGTTTGCCTCAGCCTTATTGTTTAAATGAAGATTAATGGAGGCATATGACTTTAGCTTTTAATGTATTTGTGATTTATGTGTTTACGCAGGGACTTGTAATGCGGTAAATGATTCTGCCTCATATTGCAAAGTTGCCATTTGACTTTATAATCACTCGTGCATTGTAACTTAATAATGGGGTTAAACACTTTACAAAGAGAACAGCGCAAGCAAATTTAAAATCAGCAAAGCAGCCAAATAAAGGCCGCTTGATTTGAATTGTGCTTTGTCTTTTTTCTGTCGTCTGCAGCGTTCTGAATAACCCTTCATGAAAACCTTGGAGCCTTTTCGTTTGTGCATCGTCTTCATTAAATAGTTGTTGCCTTGTTTTATCGAGCTGCTTGGGCTTTCTTGTAAAGAGCAAAGGGTCTTGGCTGTAGCAGGGAGGTGGTGTGATAATAATTAAACGAGACTAGTCTGTCCTCAGCCTTTCGAAGTTTCCATGGAGCTTTGTAACCCAATTCTGCAGGACAGGAGCAGTCAATGCGTATGCAAGCCACCCCATTGGGAGTCAGACAAGGCAAAGGTATTGCACACTGCTGGCACGCTGTTGTAAAAGTGTACTCTTCAAGGTATGGCATAGAGAGGTATGGGAAAGCTATAAAGGCATAGCATGGGGAGGATGCAGAGATACAGGGTCCACTTTTATATAACGCCTTTCATAGTAGACCACCATCACAAAGTGCTTTCCAGAGGCAGGCTGCGAACTGTGCAGTATATGCAGAGTCACTTACAATAGGATAGCGATTTAACATCTCATCCACAGAATGGAGCGCAAGGCGATGAGGTGACTCGCTCAGGGTCACACACAGAGAGTCAGTCAGTGGCAGATTTGAATCGGTGACCTTCTGGTTACAAGCCCTGGACTTTAACCACTGGACTACCCTACCTGCTTAAGGGAGCACGCGTCTAAGAAAATCTTCCATCTCAACCACCTGTTTTGTTTTATGTAAATAGAACCAGGCTTCAGAGCTGTAACAAGTCGAAACTGAGACAGCCCTATTAGGTTCACACAGGGTTTCTGACAGCTGAGATAATGTAAAGAAACCGGACTGTCAATAAAGCCCACTTTCTGATTTAGTGCAGTATTAAACTGATAATGTAAGTTTTAAATGCATAACAAGTTTAAGATTGCCGCGGGACGCTGTAGCTTTAAGAGCGCATACAGAAATTGGGCATCTTTGGAGCGGGTGTCTGGGAAATGCTTTGGCTTGCTGTTTTATCTTTGTGTGTGGTCTTCCTGGTGGAATTAAATTATATTACCCAGCAATAAATAAATAAAAACTCTCTTTATGACCCGGTGCTTACAGATTGATGTCCCTTGCACTGAATCCTATACAGTAATTGTCTAGTTTGTTGGTACAGGTCTTTTTCACCTTAGACTGTTGGTTTTGGTTTGTAAATCAAAGTCGATTTATTCTTGGAATTCTTGAGTTTTATATGGAGTGCTTGTCAAACGCTTTTGGGCGTGTCTCTTCAGTTCTTTCCCTGGTGCTGTACCCCACCCCGGTGTTTTGTGTCTCTCTTTGTCTGCTCCTGTGTTCCATCGGTGTCGCTTTTGTTCCCTAACCCTAACCCCCCCCCTTCAACTCGGTCGACCCGACGCTCTGTCTGCCCGGCGTGGACGCGCAGTGCGGCGGCGCGCACAGACAGTCCGGCTCTATAATAAAAGCAGCACGCTCACTCCTACACACAGACCGACAGACGCGCACATGCTGTCTGCTAACTCGGACCTGGCATCTTCAGCATCACTCTCAATCTGTCTCTCCCAGTCCGATCAGACATTTACCAGTTCAAAAAACAGGTAAGAAGCAAATGCAATTATTATTATTATTATTATTATTATTATTATTATTATTATTATTATTTTATGATATATGTATTTGCTATTCATTTTAGTTTGTTTTGTGTGCCTATGTATATGTGTGTAGTTTAATGCTCTTTCCAGTTCATTCGTTATATATTAGTATACTTTCTTATTTGTGCACTCTATATAAAGACTTTGTTTTGTATTTGTAATGTTGCCCAATGCAATGTAGACAAGGGAACGGCGCTGCTTCTGCGGACCAGAAAGAGAATCGGACTGGGCAGCCAGTCTAGTATTACCCCGTTCTGTAATCAGCCCTTCGGTTTGTAATGAAAATGTCACTGAAACAACACGAAATGAGTCTTGTTGCAAGTCTCAGCCGGGTGCAGCAGCAGTAGTATACACATTTAACACAGGCTGTCTAGGGGTCTCTTAACTTCATATAGTCAACCCCTGCACGCTTTTCCGTCCGATTCTTGCTGCACCTCGTTCCTCTAGTATTTCTTTTACGCAGCTGATCAATTTACAAAGATCGCAAGCGATTCATTTTGCACCTTCAAGCTACCAAGTGCAGATGCATTGCCGTGCAGCGCTGCAGAGGTTTGGAAATCGCTCAATTCTCGTGTTATTGATGAAAGCAAGCTTCAGAGCGACAATCCATTATAACCGCTGCTCTCATTACTGTATGTTCTGAATAATGATGCTTCATAGCAAGAAAGTGAAAGGGAGTAACAATATCATTACAAAGCCAGGCTTCTTTATTGAGACAGTGTACTGTGTGCTGCATTGTGAGGATGGGTCAGGAGGGAGAATCAAGCTTCATGAAGTCCAGCCACGGTGAGTCACCTTGGATAGGAATGAAACAAGCAGCACTGTAACAGAGCTCAGGAGCACCTGTGCTTCCACAATCCAGAACTGTAAAAGAAAAGGATAAACACACACTGTACTAAAGAAACTTGCAGCCCTAATGCACTGGTGGCTTTGATATTTACTACAATACAAATATATCCTTGCACTTCCGTGCTAAATCCTCCTCAATGCACAGTCAGATAAATCTCCAGAGTTTCACCTGGTTCACCTCCTAGCACCTTTTTTGTTTTTTATTTTATTGGAAATGTTCTGTTGATTTGCATAAGAGTAGCTTTCCGATCCTGTAAAATATATATTAAATGAAAGGTCAGAAATCCTTCTCTATTGTCAAAAAGAAATACTGCTGTTCTTAAATATTACCAGTCAGATAGCTTGTCCAATAGAATATGAATTAGATCACTGAATATTCATTCTAGAATGCTGAATGCCCTTCCGTGATTCTCTTGTGTACTCCATTAACAGAATGATTTCATTTTCCAGGCTTCCATTATAAGTGGCATGCAATAGTGGCATGGGAAGTATTGATAATGTGCAGTTCCATAAAGCATCAATATCCTACAGATCTGTATAGATGACTCGGAATGACCTTGGTATAATAAAACCTGTATTACCAGTCACCAGTACAAATCGGTGACCGGCTCTTCCCAGCCTGTGATAAAGCCTATCTGTATGGGATTGCATACCTTCCCATCGCAGTCAGCTATCACACATCACTGCCCTCTAATCAGAGTGCTATTGCTTAAGCAAAAGCATTGCAAAGTGTAGTACAGCACAGTGCATGCATTGCAATCCTAGTAAAGCACCCTGCATATTTACCATGGCCAGCCTGTGCAGTGTTGCATCTAAGACTCTGTCTGCTTTAAACTGCCTTTACGTTGTACCTGGCATCTGTCAAATCAGCCACAATTAAGGCAGCCAGCACCAGTTTTTCTGCGGAGCATCTGTACCGTGCAGCAGCTGCTAAACCCTTCTCAATGTATAAAAGCTGAAACTGCTCACAACGAGTGCCATTTTTAAGAAGCTTTCACCTCCAGTGAGTTCCAGTGTGGGAGATGAACACTGCATCTTGTTTTTTTGTGTCTTGGTTTCTTCTGAAGCAAGCGAACTGCATCGTGCTTGGAGCAAGCTCACTGGTTGCTGCTAGAGATCGTGGGAACAGATGGTTATTGGGAGATAGGGGCTCAGCAGGTGGACTAGCACAGTCATTAACATACACAATGCCATCCCTACTGCGATTGCATTGCTTCTGCTCTCAAAGCGGAGGCCTTCATCCTTCTATTCACAGAGCATCTCTCCCCCTTTCCGCAGCACGCAGGAGAAACAGAACCTTTCACTGCTCTGTATGATTCATACTGTAGCAGACAATGACTACCAGCTCCTACTGCCAAAGCAAATCACACAAGCTAATCACTCTTGTAGGGAGAAAAAAAAAACTCTCATTATTTACAACACCCCCTTTCATTGGCCACATGTGATTAACTCCCACGTACAAGTAACTCCACGCTGGGATATTGCATTAGCAGAAATCCTTGAGGTGACAATGTAGCTGCGTTTTCTGCAGTGTGAGTGTTGATTGCTTTGTGTTTGATTGTAGCCCGAGGTGTCTATGCCGTGTGCATTGCTAGTTACGCTCTGTGTTTGCGTGTGCAAAGTTCTCTGTGTGTGCAGGGTGTGCGGAGTAGCGATGGAATATTCTTTCAAACAGAGAGATCAGCACTCTTTTATAGAGTGGAATGGGGGTTGTTTATTTCGTTCATTTATGTATTGCTTTCCTTTGCATGCATTCTTTTTTGATACAGTGGTGCATAAATACATTATAAAAATGAACAAGCTATTTTTTGCAGCTATAGTTGAGGTAGACTTTATTTCAAGCCACGTCGTGTTTAAAAGCATTATGTGACTGTTTCAAATTCAAGTTCTGTCTTAAGTTCCCTGGAAAACAATGCAGATTTAAAACCTTTTAATGAACAAAAGCTATGGACTGTCAGGGTTACTTGAGCACTGGGGTTGATTGGAAATTAACGGCTGTGATCCGATCCCTGGTTTGATGGGCACAGCTGGGTCCTGACCTCCTGGGGGTTAGCTGTGAGTCCAGCAGCTAACGAGAGGCGGTGACTGTTGGGGGCAGGGCATTTATAGACCAAAAACCAAACAAAACATCTGTAAGGAGAATAATCGGGTATAAGAACAACCAGTGAACCGTCAGGGATTGGTCCAAACCCCATTGCATTCCAGGCTGTCCCTAGAGTCTTGTGTCTAGAACGCCTTTTAATGTTTAATAAAATATTAAGGTAGCACGTGGTGTGTTCGGTGTCTCTTATTCCAACAGAAATAGTTTCATGCATCCGAGCTCTGCTTTGCAGTCCAACAAGAGACACCCAGCACACACACACACACACACACACACACACACACACACACACACACACACACACACACACACACACGCGCGCGCGCACAGCACGAGCGCACACACACACACAGAGCACAGAACACAGCAAGTACAGTAAGGTATATCCCGAGCTCTGCTTTGCAGTCCAACAAGAGACACCCAGCACACACATGCACAGCACGAGCGCACACACACAGAGCACAGAGCACAGCAAGTACAGTAAGGTATATCGTGCATTGTGCTCTGCATAGAATTTCACTGTCCCAGATCAAATCTAAAGCTGGCTAGTGTATTGAGTACAGCAGCTCGATACGAATGCGCAGTTCATTCTCTGGGTGTCTGTTGATTTCCTGTAGCTGCCAACAGCCCAGGCTAGAGAAAACAAGCTGTTCTGTCCAGGATAGACAGGGTTTGTGAAGGCGTATTGGCGTGTGCTAGATACAGCTACACACTATAATACTACGCTCGCCATCCCAAACCGTCTTACTGTGGGTCGGTGAAACATGGCCTGTTTTTAAATGAATTGTGGAAGATCTGTTGCACAGTAGATGCCTTCGGGGCCGAATATCATCCGGTTTACCCCCGAGGTACCTCTTTTGAGCTCGAGGGTGCGAGAGGCAGCTGGTTTCGTTGGTTTCCATTGGGTGGCAATAGGGTTTTATCACATTTCATTGCCGTTGTGTCTAAACAGGCGTCTGGTAGCAGAAGTGCCCTGGCTATCCGCTAACGATGCACGGTGCTGATTTTAAAAGCGTTTCGCGTGCGGCAGCGTCTGTCCCTCGTCCCTTTGGCTGTGATAATGCTGTTGCAATTTAAAAAGGTCTGGGGGAGTGTTCTGAGTCTTCCAAAGGAGCCAGGCTGTGGCTTTGCCTCTGTGCTGCTAAGGCTAAGGGAGGTGTTTTAAACCCTGATAACGGTGCAGTTGGTATATTAGTGGGAGCTGACCGCTCCCTCCTTTCCCTGTGGTCCGAGATGCCTTGTTTAAGTGGGGCCCGTGTGGAATTGGAATGTGGTTGCCATGGGAGGACTGGTTCAGTGCAGGGTCCTGTCACAAGCTGGACCGCACTGCAATCAGGAGGGCCGTGGTTCAAAGAATCTGACATCATTCCACAGCAGAAACTGCTTTGTATTAATGCTGCTCGTGCATGTTGTACTGCAGTTTGCACAAAGAACTGGAAACTAAACCAACCTTACACTGTATTCTGACGGCGTTTTCCTTTTACAGTGAAATGCTGTACACATGCAAGGAGTTCTACACACCTAATTTTCCCAAAACTATTTTTTACTATTGAACTTAAAGTCCATATTTATTAAACAATCGATGTTTCTAAATGCGTTTCAATGCCCCCCCCCGTAGCTCCCCTTCGGAGAGGATGGCTGCTCATCCCTGGTGCCTAGCCCTGCTGCTCGCCCTGCTGCTGGTGGGTGACTTCACCCTGACGGACAGCGCCGAGCCCGGCTCTGGAAACAACAAGAGGGTCTCCTCCCAGCAGCCGACGGGCACTGCCAACTACCTCCAGAGCCCTGAGCTGTGGGCACAGCAGCCAGGGCACCACCACAGACAGGGAGGTCGCAAGGACAAGGCCAGCACGGGGCTGCTGTCTAGAGAGGTGCAGCAGCTGGGCCGGCCCGAGGACGACGGCACGGGCCTGGAGGGGCTGACCCCGGTGAGGCTAGAGCTGGGGGAGAGGGAGAGTCGGACCTTGGCCCTACAGGACGAGCACCACGGAGGGGGGTTCCTGGGGTTCGGGATCCCCTTCCACGAGCGAGACAACCACCCGCCCAGCGCAGAGTCCACGCTGAAGGGAAGAAAGCAGCACAAGAAGCACAGGGGCAGGGACAAGGCCAGGCACGACAAAGGTGAGGGGTCAGGAGCGTTCTATAAACACAGATCTGAGGGGTCAGGGGCGTCCTATAAACACAGGATCAGAGGGGTCAGGGGCGTCCTATAAACACAGGATCTGAGGGGTCAGGGGCGTCCTATAAACACAGGATCTGAGGGGTCAGGGGCATCCTATAAACACAGGATCAGAGGGGTCAGGGGCGTCCTATAAACACAGGATCTGAGGGGTCAGGGGTGTCCTATAAACACAGGATCAGAGGGGTCAGGGGCGTTCTATAAACGCAGGGCCCTGTTCACAGAGTTATTGAAAGGTCTGTTTTGAGGCATGACAGGAGATTGGCTATTGATGAAACTGTCCCATAGTATTCCATGAATATCAAGCTGTATTTTATTCACAAAGATGCAGTCTGTCCCTTGTCTTTTCTGGGATCCTTCAAAAAAAAAAAAAAAATTGCTCAACATTTGCTCAATTGGGATATGAGCAATTCCCTATAAAATGGGTTTCACTGGGTACCCATGTGATAAAGGACATTTTCACCGGGTAACCCTATGATACAGGATGTGTGAGTTGCTGGTTTTCTGTTTGTTTGTTTTTTAACTGGGGTGTGGAAATGAAATTTGAACGGCTTATTCAATTTCTGACATTATCTACAGTGCAGAGATTTTACTTTCCATTCCCTGGCTCCACATGTTGTTTAGATGAGGTTTCTAGATGTCCTTGGGCTTCTAATACAATATATCATCATGGTTATCCATTCAGAACATCTTCCTATCTGAGCACTTCACCGCGCTCCTCCCACACAGCCAGTGATTCATCGATGTCAAGTATCTAAAGATGCGAAACGAGAAGCAACACAATTCTGAATGCTGATTTAATGACGTTTGTTACAAAGCTGAGTAACTGTGCAGCTCTGCCCTTCATGGATTGGAGCCATCATATCTCCAAGAGCTGCTAACTCTGTCCATTCCTGTTCGTTCTGTGGCATCAGAAAACGAAGAGCTCTTCCAAGCAATCTGCTCCGAATCAGCTGGAGCTTTGTGCTGTCAGGCTCCTCGCTTGTGAACTCTGTTCCAGCTGACGTTAGGCAGGTTCAAACACTGGACTCTATTAAATCAAAATTGAAAACCTACTTTTATGACTGTGCTTTTATATACCTGGTTCTAGCTGGAGTGTATTGTGCATATTTATTTACTTAGTTTGTTTTTAAGTTTGTACAGCGCTCTGGATGCCATGTTGTGAAGGGCGCTGTATGTGTTGTGCTGTGTTGTGTTGTGTTGTGTTGTCACAATCACACTGTAATCCTGCACCAGGGCGGTTTGTGGATCCAGAGCCGGGTTTGCTGTTGAAGCAGGTGGAGGTGTTTGATGAGCCCCCCTCGGAGAGTGCCTCCCCCTCCTCACCCCCTGCGCCCCCCTCTTTCAGCACCAGCTACACCATCACCACCACCACCACCCTGGTGACCATGGCAACGAGCCAGGAGCCCCCAGCACCGCCCCCCGCCGCCACACGACCAAAGGTATGCCTGTCTGTGTCTGCCTGCCTTCTGTCTATCTCCAGTCGTTTATTAGAATTCAGAGTGTTTGCTTCCTTGTACGCTACACTAGTCAGATTGTGGGTTATTAATCTGTTCCTCTGCTAGTTGATCTCTTAATTAGAGCTGATTGTGTCAGAAGTTATAACTCGCATGATTAATTCTTGACAGGTGTAGCACTAAGTGAGCCAAGTTGGAGAATTTAATGAAATTGCTTTTTGGGATTATCCCGGTGTATTGCTCCCCTAGGGTTGCTGCTGCATCTGGCTGCTTTCACACCTTGCATTTCATAATGAGATTTCCCCACACCTCTGTCAGTGCTGCTCACCACGGCTGTGATTGGAGCAGAAATATTTACACTGCTGGAGAGTGTGTGTCCCGTTAGCCCATATGCTCCTCAGCCACACACACTACAGTTCTCTCTGCTGTTGTCACGTTGTGTGCAGTGTGTGCTGCTTCTGTTTTTGTTGCTCTTTCTTTTTACTCCTTGATCTTGACCCATTAATCATCTCCAGCATCCTTCAGCGCATCTGGCAGATGCATTCTAAACACGTTTCCGTGCGCTAATTCTGTCTCGGCAAACAGGGAACAGGCACGCAGCAGCGTGGATGCCTGCAAGCTTGCCAAATCTATCCTCTGTATGTTTTTAATAAGCTGAACCAATGTGTGGCGAGGTCCATTCGCATTTTCACACTTTGCACAATACGCACGCAGCACAGTGGTGCCCAATTATCTGCCTTTGGTATAATGTTGTACCATTTTTTTTTGGTTTGTGTTAAGAGCAGATCGGTGTTGACATATGTTGGTACTACTGTGAGTGACTTGGGTCAGCCCCCGTGATCTGTCATTTCAATATACCCCCCCCCCCCCCCCCCCCCCCCCCCGGGAGAGTGCTCCCTTGGGACGGTGAAATCCATTATTATGAATTGCGCAGAACAGCTTTACAGAATGGCTCTTCTGCACAGCTGGAGATAACTGGTTGTGGCCAGACTGCATGGTCTAGTTTCTGTGCTGTAAGGGTTTGAATTACTGGCTGATCCATCCAGAAATCGTACAGCAAAGGGACAGTGTCCTGTTTTACTTGTCAGGGTTGTCTGGGTGCACACAGCAAGAAAAGATGCATAATATAGAACTCTAATCAAATACTCCCATAATAGCAGTCTAGTAAAATTGAATAAAGCATAGGTAAGCATTGTAAATAATAGCGAGGTATGGTCAAACCTATTAATAAGCATGGCAAGGGTAAACTGTGGGACATGGATAGTAAAATCATGGGACATGCAGGGTAAAACTGCCAAAATACCCTGGTAAACTTTTACGATGAATTTTAGTCACTCACCAATACAGCCTAGTATCAGCGTTTTTCTGTCTGATTGATGCCAACATTTCACTGCTTTCTGAAATGATTTGTGTGCAGACCTGTGTCTTTATTTTCAGAAACCCTCGCAGGGGCGTGTGAGGTCAGATGGTGATGTCATGCCAACCCTGGACATGGCCCTCTTTGATTGGACGGACTATGAGGACCTCAAACCTGCTTGGCCCTCCTCCAGGAAGAAAGGCGAGACCGCAATTCTGACTAAATATTTCAACATCTTTCAAAACTGTGTTCACGCTTCCTTCTGTGACTTGTCGCTTATCATAAAGTGTTCCCGTGCAGGTACTCTAGCAGGGATGCGAGGAAGACTCCCATTGCATAGCACTTTTAGCCTTTCCGTGTTTACTGGGAATTTAGGCAAACCACTAACTCTCCAGTAAAACCAGGAATGTCTCAGACCGCTTTCCAATGGGATTCCTGTGTCCACTCCGGATTTGAACGAACTAATTCTATGCGTCTTACATGTGGCAATATCAGAGCAGTGAACTGCACCATACGAAAGTACTCGCTATGCGATCATTTCCCAATGCAGTACCAAGCATTCGGAGTACTATGGGCAGGTTCGGAGAGATTCCCTTTAAAATCACTTCCCAATTCCGATTCCAATCACAGTGATTTTTCAGTTGAAGACATTTTACTCCACCAACAGTAAACTGTCACCACTGTGAGAAGCTTGTTTTACCAGAAAGCTGCTAATTGCAATTTTGATGAGTTGGAATTGATAATGGGAATGGGAATTGTAGATTCGGAATTGATTTTAAAAAGGAACAGGACTCGACCCAAGCCTGACTCTGGGCAGCGGTATTGCCGATGCAGTCTGGCAGCGTCCTGACCTGCAGTGTTTCCTGCAGACAAGCGCCGCAGCAAGACCCTCAGCAGCAGGAACGAGACTCTGGAGGGTGAGGCCGAAGCCGAACCATGTGACCACCACCTCGACTGCCTGCCCGGTGAGTGCCAGCCCAGTCTCCAGTCTGTCAGTTAGCTCGGATTTTGCGATCGTTGGAATGAGGTGCGGTGACATCTGCGCGCAGGATAATGTGTTCTGGAATTTTGGCAAAATGCCTCACTGTGATTGGTTGATTTGCGCTCCCTCTCGCTTCCCCAGGGTCCTGCTGTGACCTCCGCCAGCACGTGTGCAAACCGCACAACCACGGACTCAACAACAAGTGCTTCGACAATTGCATGTGTGAAGAAGGTGAGTCCCAAGCAGCACAGACCTGGCACAGCTTTGTAGACGTGCACAGAAGCTTGTAACGAACGTCCTCCCAGCGGCTGATGGGTTAATGCTACTGACACCCGCGTGTGACCCGTACTTCCCTCCCTGCTGCAGAGCTTGCTCTCCAGTTGAACGGTAAGGTCTTTGAACCGCGAGGTCAGCGCCTTCGCGTCCAGCCTCTCTGTTCAATCCAGATGCTGATTCAGTATGAGCTCAGCTGGTACAGAGGCTGGGATTGAAGCTTGTTCTTTGGTTCTCTGACCAGGACTCCGGTGTTACGCAAAATTCCACCGGAACCGGAGGGTGACACGGCGAAGGGGTCGGTGCATCAATCCGGAGTCTGCCGACAGCGACCAGGGCTCCTTCATCACGGCCTGAGAGCAGGAGGGCACAGTGACGCTCCACGCCACACATATCCAAGCGTGCTGGAACAACTGTCTCCACGCAAGGTCCACGTGACGTCGGACGCGTTCAGCTTTTTATATTAAACGTTTCAATTCTGCTTTATCGTGGATCTTTTTTTTTTTTTTTGTAATATATAATACTGTATATCTCAGATTGTTACATTGTGCAAGGATTTCGTCTTTTATGAAATGTGTTTTGTGTTACATTCAAGATGCCAAAACTGCTGTGAAATCACTGCCCTTTTTTGTATAAAGAAAACGAATTTCATTTCCAGGTGTTTTTAGAATTTATTTTGGGGGGGGGGGGGGCTTTTACGTCGGACCTAGACGTTCCAGCAGACTTGTGGAACAAGCTGCACTGGTGAAGACTCTGGAGGACAGCGATGGAGAGCCTGGGAATAGTCTAGATCATTATAATGAGAGGGGCGGGAATGAGACTCCCACTGCTTAGCAGTTTGGGCCGTTCCATTTTTTACTGTGAGCTTCATACAACATGAATACACTGTGGCTGATCACAGTAAAAACCTGGAATGGATCAAACCGTTATGCATTGGGAGACCTTTTCCGATCACTTAGAAGGGTGGGTAGTCTTGAAGGACAACTTGTGATAGAAACTTGCAATTGCAATAGCTAGATATTTAGGTGAAACTTTAAAAGAAGAGGAATTTCTAATGTAGTATTCTAATGAATACTAATGAAGGTCAGGGTCTGGGAATAAGTAAGCCCTGGAGAGGGGTCTGGTGGATGCTGTGATGTTGTGATGTGCTGTATATCTCCAATGACTGTTAATAAAGAGAGACTATTTAGTGCCTGTGAGACTGAAGCCAATGTGAATGCATTTACTTCCCTTCCTATTAAACACTGTGGGGGGGTCATGTGATTAGTTATTTTAATCTGTTGTTTGTTTGTTAGAAATAAGTTTTGTCTATTGACCTAGTTAAACCAGCCTGCTGAAGTAGTGCCAGGGGCAGCTTTAACAAACTTGTGAGGAGAGGAGGAGAGGGGGGGCGCACACGTCGTATTTCCACATGACCGCCTTTCACAGCTCGCTGTCATTGAGCCGGGGTCAGGGGGTCGGCAGAGGGTGACCCTGACACAGGGAAGCAGCGTGTGGAACCGGCCCACCATCTGCCCCTGTAACAGGACAAAGAGATTTATTAATAGCTGAGTGTGAAAGAAAAGAGAGGAGGAGAGAGCGGAGTGGAGACGCACAGCCCGTGCCCCTCATCCACTCGCTCTCCCCCACCCTGCAAACAGCGCCGTGTTTAGCTGCCTGATTTATACAGCAATAGCCCTTCCGGAGAAAACAAAGCAGCCATGGTCTGCAGGGCTGTCATGATTTACTTGTCTGAGTCTAGGCTGTGAACATCCAGCTTTCCAGGAAGTGAAAGAAAGAAAGAAAGAAAGGACAAACCTTTTTTTCTCCTAATTCTCTAATTTCTCCACCATTTTATCAACAAGAAACATCCAACAGCAAAGCAAATAAACATCTCAGACGTTTCATTTATGCATAAGCGCACAGGTGTGAACTGAATGATATGAATATATGAATGAAATGATATATGCACCTGAATACACAATATCACAATATAACAACTGAATACACAATATCACAATAGAACAGAGAGTGTAAACAGTCTGGTACACTAAACACTCGAATACTCCATCCCAGTCTACAAATAGGCCTTTGTGTGAACACTTGTGCTCCTCACAAATGTGAGGCATCTAGCTGAATGTTTAGCAGCGTGCTGCTGGGAGCTACGAACCCCACAGGAACCAAACTGAACGAACAAAAGAAACAGCCAGAGCTGGCGGGGTAGATGGGAACCGGTCGCATCACGCCACTGTGTCTGACTTTGACTAATGTGTTCTGGATGTTCTGACATAATGGATCCGAGACCTGCAACCCCCATGGAGACATACGGGGGAGCGCAGGGGAGCGGGGACGGGACAGGACGGAGACTCCAGGCATCACCAGAAGTGACCCGGAAGACAAATGAGCTTGTCAGAAGTAACATGAGGAGAGAATCACGCCTCGGAGCCAAAGGAGCACCGAACAGGGCATCTGGTCCATAGAACAGAAAACAAACAGATGGGCAAGAAGTGGAACCGAATGGTGGTGAAAAAAAACAAAAAAAAGGTTGGTATTATAAAGCTCTCTGCGGGCAAGTTCAGCAGCTAGCTGTGCACACGAGGCTTGACACTTCCAACTTACAAATGCAGAATCTGGTTCCTCAGTTTTAAATGCCATCAAAAAAAAAACTGCAGTTACAACATTCTGCCACTGTGTGGCACTGTGTGCTATACCAAGACCCCATTAAAAGTGAGCGCCGAAAAAACAATTGAGGTAGGTTAAAGGATTATATTAGTAAAGACGTTCTCTTTTTGTACACACCTCTGTACTGCAGTTTTGACAGCTCACAGGGTACCATTGCCACTTTTTTTTTTTTTTCAATTGGCGTCTGTAATCACTTTAACAACCCCTGTTCTGCAGTTAAAAATGAGCCATTATAGGCATTAAGATATCACCGTGATACAGTTTCAGCTCATTACTTCCACGAACCCAGCACTGGAACCAAACAAAAATCAATAATCTGAAGATTAATAGCTCAGTTACAGAGACGGGGACGGGGGACGTTTTGTTTGTGTGATGATTTTATGACAGGTATAAGATATGTTTAAAAATAGAGAAAGAGGCGTGAGCAGTCATTATCATGTCAGAATGGCACGCTGATAAAAAAAAATTGCCAGGCATTGAGAAAGGCTGCCTTTGTAATCAAGCACACAGAGCAGTGAGAGGGGTCACGCAGCTATGGAAAAAAGCAAGGATTTCATGTGATCGTGTCTTATATCCACCGGCTCTTAAACAAAGCTCTTGCACAGGCTCTGTAAAGGTTTGCGTTGGTATATTGACCCAGTAGCAGTTGCGTTTTTACGCTTGCCAGTTACCACACTTCACCGTGGTTTTACCACACGGTTTAATATCACTTTACCGTGTTTCTGGCATGGTTTACACCTTTCCACAGAAACGCAGGTTTGGTGGGATATTCAAAATGAAGTTGCAATGCAACTCTAAACCAAGTGGTTGTGAAGTTCCCTTCCTTATATTTACTTCCAGTGTATGATTGATATATATATATAGAGAGAGAGCTCGCCAGCCAGTGCCACCTCAAGCTGATGGTCTCCTAGCAACCCTGTGCGGTGCGGGCTGAGGCTGAGAGACTGTGTCTGCGTTCACGCAGATCATTCTGCGCAGATTCTGTGCAGGACCTGACCGCTTCAGCCAATGGCCGCGGTCACGCAGATCATTCTGCGCAGATAATTGGCTAAACTGGTCAGAATCTGCGCAGAATGATTCTCCGTGAACACACCCTGTTTTGCTTTTTTTTTTTTTTCCTAATTACGTGAAGTCAGGCAGGAGTCACATGGTTTGTTTTTGCTTCGGACTGAGGAAGAGAGAGGGGAAAAAAAGAAGCTGCCATAACTAGGGTTTACAGAAAAGTTTTGGAACTAGCGTAGCCAAAGGACATGGAAATACCAGCCATAAACTTAAAGGTAATTACATAACATTTTGCATTGTAGACAGCTGTGGCTAAAAGTTTTGCATCACCCTGTACAGAATGAACACATGTTTTGCTTCATATTAAAGTCGAATGAAAGCTGCTGAATAATGTTAAGTTAACGTATGGAGGTGATGCCTAACTTTTAACCATAAGCCGTGCATAACTACTGTACAGCCGTGCAAGTACTGAATGTGTTAAGAAGTCGTTTTGAACTCGTGTACTTTTTGGAAAGATCACTTGATTACTATTTAAGGAAGTTGCACGGCTATGCACGGTGCTGGGTTATTGTACTGTTTTTAAGTACCTGCTCTCTCTCGCGTAATTGGAACACGCACGTCGAATCCACCCTGAAAGTTCCGTTCTAAATGACGTGTTTCAGGTGTGTGTGGAGTATGGCACCGTACTGCACTGAGCTAACGATAAGGGATTGCATGCTGTTTAAACCGTGCTGTATACGGTACAGCATAATTAACTACTAATGGTCATAATCACCATCTTCAATAAGAATAATTATAGTAATGATGATGATGGCAATCCTTCACTCTCATGCCTCTTTCTTGTCTCCTCGACTAGGCTATCGTTTTTGTCCACTGGCTTCTAACAATATGGTGAGTGAGCTGAGCAAACACACACACACCCTTTTTTTTTTTTCAGGCACCCGTGGAATTTCTCCAGTTCTCCTTTGCCGTTTCAAGGGTGGACTGCAGCATGATGAGTAGAAATCGGGATGCGTTTATCGGTGTCTTTTTGTGTTTTAATTATTATTTTTTAATTGTAAAGCAGGAGAATAATTTCCGATGTGTAGCAGTTTGATCAGTCCCAGGTCTCCTTGTGAGTTTCCTCTGCGAGTTCCCAGCACAGGAGATGCAGTCTTGGGTTAGTTTTATCATGTGGAACGCTGGTTTAAAGGGTTGTGATTGTGAGCCTCACACCAGTTCTTCAGTCCTTGCACTTGCTTTGTGTCCCTTTCTCTCCGAGCAGGAAATACGGATCTGGGAAAGTCGCTGTGAGAGATTAGCACCCGGCTGGGCAAATCTTATTCCGTCAAAGCTTGAAAGCGCCCGTGCTTTTTAAGCCAGTTTGGCGCTGATCACGTCTGCCTATCGCTCTCGACTTGCTGAACACACTTTGTCTGCCTTAAATTTCATCAACATTTGTGTCAGACTCCTGTCTACCTTTCTGATTTCAGTGTAATCCGATAAACCTGATTTTTATACAGATTTTACAAACATGCACTGTAGTGTAAAGACTACTGTACTGTTTTTTTATTTTTAATTTATGGTATGAGTAATGAAAAATAACAGCATTGTGTAACAAGCCCGTTCCAACCAAAACTGGTAGTTCCATATAACTGAGGACTGTGCTATGGGATTAGTATGTCTAGAATAATGGGTTCGGGTTTAAACAGTCTGTCAAGCTTAACTATATTAGGTTGGGACACTTCTTGTATACAGTGATTGGGAGATAAGTGAAAACGGTGTATTCACGAAATAGGAGAAGGCATTTGAAAAAGATGGCAAACGCAGCTTTGAGACTCTCCTGCAGCTCATGAAGTCCCTGAAAGAATCCCTTATTCTGTGTGTCTTGTGCTTCCCAGGGGTTTTATGTACCCGTGGCTCCCTGTATCTTACGCGTGGAGTAACGTCACCGTCCTAGCCATTGGGGTTTGGGCCGTCGCTCAGAGGGACTCCATCGACGCCGTGCTCCTGGTGAGTTTACAGATCTCTAACCTCATTGGAAGCATGTCAGGAAACGAAAGCACAGAATGCTGCTGTAGCCAGAACTCTCTCAGCGCTAAGTAACTGGGCAAAGAGACGCCCTCTAGTTCAGTGGATTCAGTGTCTTTTATAGGAGCTCACCCAGATCCAGGGTTGGTGAAGTGGTCGGCAGTGTTGGGACACTTGTAGCTGAAAGTGTTGAAGGAGATTCAGATTGCTGCTACAATTGCTGCCCATTTTTTTTTGTTCCCAACAATTTCTCTTCCCAGTTTTTGATCGGAATGTCGATAACCATCCTCACGGATATCATCCACTTCGGGATTTACTACAACAGCGGGCCGTCCCTTTTCCGGTTCTGCGCCGGCATGGCGATCCTGAGTCTCATTCTCAAACCCGCGTCCTGCTTCTTCGTCTACCAGATGTACCGCGAGAGGGGTGGAGAATACGTCAACTTCGGTATGTAGTGTGTACGCACCAGCAGCCCAGCACACAGGCGCAGGACCTGTCCCATGCAGTGCATCACCACACAAGTATTGTATTGTATTGTATTTATATAATAAAACAGACAGACAGACAGACAGCACAACCAGAAGTTTTTAAACAAAGCAAAAGCACTGGTTCTCTATTTATCGAGTACTTTATAACCTCTTCAGTGCAAGCTGTGCTTTTTTTTTTTTTTTTTTTTTTTTTTTTTTAAATCATTCTGGAACAGTATTCACACTTTCTAGTGTGGTCCGTGTGGCTCTGCACACAAACGTCCTTCTTTACATTGCAGTCGTTTGCTCTTGTGTCATGTCTTGCTAAGATTATGTTGCGCAACTTCCTGACTTTTTTTTTCTTCTTCTCCTTTTCGGTTTTCTTTTTCACCCTAAGACCTGGAGACTTCTTCTGTAGACAGCCGATATACGATGGACAGTGTTGACAGTGTCCCCCACATTCGTCACTACTGAAACCACCACCCCCCCCCCCCCCCCCCCCCCCCCCACCCCTCCTGCCCTCCCCCTACTGCCCGACTGAACTGCCCTCTTGATCCTCTGTGTGCGAGCTTCACCTCTGACCTTCATACCTTCACCTCAGCATCCTCCTGAAACGGGACAAGCCGCTTAATGCCTTGTGTGTCTCCTTGACCAATCGCATGCTGCTTCCTTCCCTGTCAACCAATCCAATTGCGATCCAGGTCGTTGCTGCCTGCCGGCACCTCTGGTTTTTGCAGCTAGCTAATCGGATGACTATATTTGTTTTTCCTTTTTGCCTGTGTAACAGTGCAGCGAAGGTTCTGCACACGCTCTATCCCGTCAGTTTGTGACGGCTGTGTGCTTTGCTTCGTCGCTCTGTGTTCCTTTTTTTTTCTTCTTGTTGCTTCTGACGTTTGAAGACTGTTGCTTGTATTTTATGGCTGTTGCACAACTATGTTACACGTTGAATATCTGGGACCCGTGAGGAAACAAAGTCTTGAGTCTCGAGGATCCCAGTGCGCAGTTGTTTTTTTTTATAATAACCCTTTTTTAAATGTCATTTCCTAGCAGACCCTCTGAAGGCTGTCTTCCAGTTTGTTCTCTTGTTTATTTTGGATGGAAATGATCTAGTAATCCAGCAGGTGTTTCTCTTACTTTGTGGAAGTGCTCTTTGTTTGCCTTTTACAGCTGATCATCTTACTTACGGGAAGTGTCTGTGGAAATAGAAAGGGAAGTAAACGTTGTTCAGTACCACAGCGCAGATGACCAGGTACATCTGGATATTGTGTTATCTGTGGCTTTGCAATCCAACTCAGTAATTCTGTACAGCTTTAACCCTTTCAGTGCCGCCACCTCATCATACTCATGTATACTCAGTAAAGGAGTTCCTTTTTGAGTTATATAAACTTAAATTCTTCAGCGCGACAAAAGTAATTCAGGACTGAAAGAGTTAAAGGCAAGCTGGCAGACCTGCAGTGGAGTGGAACGGACGAGAAGAAGCTCTCTAGCCCTGTTGTCAGCGCTTCGTTACCATGAAGGTGGTTGTTTGTAGTCTTGTTGATGTTTTCTCTGACACGCGCTGTGTTCATGCAGGTTTACCCAGCATGGCTCATAACAGAGACTCTTATCAGTCGATCGACCAGCAGAACTCGGGACAGGCCAACTCCCACTATGCAGAGTTGGACGAGAGCAAGGCTGGACCCCAGGCGTACTGAGGAGGGGAGAGAGAGAGAGAGCGACAGTCATACTGCCCTCCCAGGACCAAAGGGGGTGTATATCGCGTGAGGAAGACTCCACACATACAGAGTTGTATCTTTTAGCTGTATTTTGCTAAATGTTACAGGCTGTCTGTGTATTTATTTAGTTGTTTATTTATGTCACATGCACCAAAAGTAAGATAAATAAGATTTTCTTTTGAATTCTATTTGAAGTGGAGCAGAAGTTTAGTGAACCTGGCTGTATCTTCTATCCTGGCTGTTTTTTACAAGATTAAAATGGCACATATACACTAGTAAAAATATTTTTGAAATCAATAGTTCTGAATCGCGTCTTAGTCCAGACTTGGATTTCTCTTCCAACTGCACAGCAGTTTCCATCGTTCCAGGTTTTCCTGTGAGCTTCGTGAACCACAGTTTGTGGATAACAAGCTCCTTATGAAGCTCCTAGTAAAACCAGGAACGGATCAAATGCTCATGCAATGGGAGTCTTATTTCCAGCCCTGGATCAGCAACCCAAACACTTTCCCGGGAAGCTGTTTTCGCTTCTCCCGGCAGACCTGTGTGATGCCTCCCTTCACAGTGTGTGAACCAGCAGATCAATATCCTTTCCACAGAGGAGCCACAGCAGTACCGCGTCGACCTCCAAGGCATCCCATATCGAAACCCTTTAGTGTGTTAGTTAAAGCATGTGTTTCCATAGGAACTGTGCTTGGCAGGGCCACGGGCGGTGCAGTACACTCGGTCAGGCTTATCTTTGCAGGCTGCAGCAAAAACTCCTTCCTTACAGGATGCAGCAGTGTACTCACATGAAGGGTTGCTGAAAGTGCTGCTTGTTTCATCTGCTGTGTTGCTTCTGTTTTGTGTGTGTGTTAACCTGTTTCGCTTGCCTTTACTACAAAAAGAAGATATTGTAATAGACTCAGTTTGTACATAGTTGTTGCACTTGTAATGAGACCTGAAAGCACACCGTGCCGTTTGCCGCTTTCTTGCCTTTTCACATCTGCCTTTGTGTTGCCGTAGTTGTTGCTGCTGCTTTTAGTGTTATTTCTGTCTCTGTTTTTGAAGTGCTTTCAGGAAGGTGATCTATCATCATGCAGTACTGCAACACGGCCCATTGATTTCTCATTCATTTCCACCGTCCAGGCAGGGAAACGACATGCCCAAGCGGTGTCCTCTTACAATTTCACTTTCTCCAGTAGAGCACCACTGCGCAGGAACGGGAAAGTGCAGGCGTGTGGACGCTGGCATTGTGCTTGTGTGTATTTTCCCCGGGGGGGGGGTTCTGTACAGTTTCTCTGGTATATTTGACCTCAGAGAGAGAGAGAGAGACAGATGTAACTAATACCCTTGCTTCTCCATACTGCCTGTGAAGATAGTATCATACCTATTAGCTCAAGCAGAGCTCCAGTGAAATGTGCCGTCTGGTTTTTTTTTTTTTTACTAGCTGAAGAAAATGATTTATCGCCTGGACCTCTCTGTGGCGCAAAGCGAACAGATTGGCTGTGGTCAGGGAATTTATTATTATTATTTTATTTTATTTTATTTTTTTTTATTTTTAAGAAATCTGTGGAATAAAACATACCAATTTTCTTTCCAGGGTGTTGTGGTAGTGGCTTTTCACAAAATGAGTGCGCCTGTTCGTTTTGTTTAATATGCTGCCTTCCTATACTGTTTAGAATAAAGGTGAATATTTAACTGGTACTTTGTTACGGTTTTTTGCGTGAATCGCCTTTAATAAATTTCAAACGCATTAATGCAATCTTATAGTGCGAGATTACACACACACACACCATCTTTGTTTCTTTCTATATGGGTGACGGGAGTCTGCCTTTGTAAACGGTAGCGTGGGGTCTCAATGAATGACTGACCTGGCTGTTAGTGACTCCTCTCCGCAGACGGTAACGCGCTTGCGAGGTCGGAGACGGAGGGGGCCGGTGATTAATTGCTGACTCTGTCCTTCATTGATATGTGAGCCTCTTTTATTCTTTTATTAACAAGACCGATGCGCCGCGCGGGAGCCCTTTCTACCCGCATGCAGCCGCAACTTCGTGTAACCTTGATTGCAAAATAAAAATAAAAAAGAATGAATGAAACACTGTTTAACCCTTTGCTGCCCAGCGTCCAATATATTTGACTGAGAAAATAAACAAATAAATAGGAACGAGGGCATAACCAGGGCAGCAAGAGTTAAAACAATTATACAAACGCGCTTCTGAACTGGACGATTCAGCGGAGGCAAAAACAGATCAGGGCACGCTTCTTATACTAGTCCGAGTTATCCGGGAATTGCAGAGACCTGTAAGCAGGGACGTGGTTTACCGAGGGAATGCTGGCAGCCTGATGCTGTAGAGTGCGCGTCGCTTTACGCGGCTGAGTCAAGGTGAATCGATGTCGCCAGAGTTTTTCAGAAGATCGTTGTATTGTATGTCAGTGATAGTTTGCATCAGGCAGGTAAAGATTGAAACGCTTAAACTGTTAGGGAAAATTAAAAAAAAAAAAATCTTAAGCGTTTAATCAGAAAACACCCTGTTTTATGAGGCTGGCATGTATTTATTTATTGAGTTTCCTCATGGTTTTACAGTGTCTTGACGCGCTGTTTGCTGCGCATTGTGTGATTGAATAACACGATATCTGCACCGGTATCTGTTTCCCGTGATATTTAGCGCTTAGCATTGCCTTCCAGTCACCCTCAGTGCCCTTGTTACGCATGAATATAAACGATCTGTATGCTGGACACTGGAAGCATTCACGTAACCAAGGAAAAGCATCGCGCTGTGATGTCATTTGCATTGTTATTAATATTGCGTTGCTGCCTTCTGTTGGTTTCTGTTCATGGCACAAGTTTTGTACAGTAAATGTGTTCATTGCAAGCTCTCTGAGTCGTCTTGTGTCTTTCTGTTTTTGTTTTAAGGTACTGTGTAGAAATAAATGCTGTTTAAAACAAAGTATTGTGTGATTTCTGTTTTATTCTTTATTTGCCCTGTGTGTTTTAGTGTCTTCTTATTTATTCGTTGTTCGTGTATTCTGTGTGTGTTTGCGAGCACCATTGCAGAGCTACGTGTAGCGCACCGGCTGGGAATCTCCTCTATAACTTTAGCGTAAGCGTCACCTGTTCAACAAGCCACGAGTAAGCTTTTGGAAAAGGTCAGGTTCCTTCAGAGCCCTACAGATATGAGTTAGACAGCACGGGGTGTGTCTGTGCAGCCTCTCAGCCCTTGCGAGTTTTCTAATGGGTGTTTTTCCTCTCTCCTTTCATTATTGATAATTAAAGGTGCGTACAGTCCAAATACAAGTTAAAAAATGTTTTTCAGTCTCTCCTGGGTTTTTTTTTTTGGTATTGATATGTCTTCCTGCTGCTCAAGAGCGCAGATGTCATTTCGGAATTAATGTGCCCTTGGACTGATCCTGTGAAAGCTACACAAAGCCTCACTGCTCGTAATTGTATTGTAATGGGAAATACCAGGTTCAATACCCTGGCTGTGAATTATACTGAAAAGCTGAAATGAAATCGCTCCCGCTAACCGTATTGCTTTCCCTCTAATTTCTTGGTTGTTGTTGTTATTATTATTATTTACGGTTGGAAACAGTGTCACTAAAACTGTCAACCCGCATACTACATATTAAAAGGGGCACCTCATTCAATCCAAACGGTTTGTACCCGCTGCGTTTTTAATCATAGAAGCCCAAGACTGAAAACATTGCTGAGTTTAAGGTAATAAAACAGGCCATTGTGAATTGCCTACCCCGTCCCCCTCCCCATCCCTCCTCCGTGCTGCCCCGCGGGGCGTGCTGTTCATATCTGTTCTTTCAGTACATCGTTCATCACGGAGCCGCCGACGCGGGGCTGCGCGCTGGAACTGATGCGCTAACCCAGCCGGCGAGGAGACTGCTAGCGGGATAGATCACGAACAGAACCGGATAAAGGGGCGCTAATGAAGACGAATGAATTAAATAAAACGAGAGGGCATCCTTTGCCATTCGAAAAAAAAAATTGCAATATATTAGTGCATTAGCCGAGAGTCTCCTGTACTCAACTGGGACACATAGATGACCCTGCCCCACACACTTCGAGGGGAGTCAAAGGTACCTCTGGTTAAACACACATAAAATATACTGTAGCTATAACTATGCGTGCACTAAAAGTCATTTTGTGGACGAAATGGTGCATGATCCATAACTGACGGGGTTCACACCACCACTCCAGGTCAAACAGCTGATGACAGCACGACCTTTTCCAATGGGAAATGACGCTACATTTTAAATTACTGCGCCGTCAATCTGCTTTCGGGGTCTCCTCCAGTAATTGGGTCCTTAGGGATCGTTACAAGGTCGTGGAAACAATCATCGATTAGCGTGGCGCACAGCGCGCCTTGACCCCTTCACCATTGACAGCCCCCCACCCCCTTTTTCCGTATTCCCCATAGTTTTCAGAATAAAAGGCAGTTTGGAATAAAATACATGCTAATGTCAATTAGTGACACGCTGCTGTTCTACAAACCGGTAAGGTCAGCCGTGGCAAATCCCACAGGAAATGTTTCAGTTCTGAGAACACCTCAGGGAGAGGAAGAGAGAGAGCGGGATGGGGGAGGGAGAGAGAGGGATGGGAGAGAGAGGGAGGGATGGGAGAGAGAGGGAGGGAGGGGCATTGCACAGTGGATGGCTGCTGGGTCGCTATGGCAACAGAACAGGTCTTGCTTGGGGCCTTGAACTGTAGGCCAAAACAAAATTTTAATTTCTGATTGAGTAAGATTAACAATAACAATTTTTAAATCACGTGAGGCTGGTTGTATCTGTTCCCTTAGCAACAACAGCCCTATTAGTAGTTTTGGAAGATAACACAGAAATATTGAGTCACACTTTGATACAACAAGTCTCCAGTCTTGAGAACTGATTCAGTGTGGCCCCTTTTAACATCTTTTTAAAAACATCAATTTTAAATCCACGTTTCGTGTTAAGCAAAGTTGAAAATGTACTATGGCAACTATGTGTATGGCAACCTACACATACCAACAAACCTAACATAAACACTTCAAAGTATACATCCCATAAGTTGGTCAACTCATTTTAACATCTACCGGTGAGAGCCATCATTAACCCCCACGTTGCGGTGACTCCCCCCTAGTGGCCGCCGAGGCGTACTGCAGCAGCTTGGTACATTCCAGCACAGTTCCAGTCACAAAGACGGGTTAACAAAACGGTATTGCTTCCCGAGTTCACCTGTCCTGCACGAATCCTATCTATAAAAGTTTCATGCAAACATCTGCATAATCATTTTGCAGTTTAACAGACATTTCCAAAGCTCATATAAGGGTTTTTTTTTTTCTTTTTGCACCAGACTTTACCTCCTAAGTAATACTTGACTATGCGTTGATATACTTATGAAGGGAAATAACCTTCCTACGTGCACTGTGACATTGGAAAGGTGGACATTACGTCCAGGTATAGGGACCGTGCGGTCTCACAGGCATCCGCTAGGCGGCGGTAAAGAGACGGTTCCCTGTACAGACAGAGCTTGGCTTGGATGATTTGCATAGTCGCGTTTGCATTGAGGGCGGGGGAGAAGCCGCGATGTTTCTGCAGGGTAGCTCCTGGTCTCCAACATGGCTGGCAGTAAGTTTGTGCCGGAGGGGCGAGCGAGTGTTTGCAGCTTTGTCCTGGGTCTCTGTGCGGTCTGCATCCCGCTGCTGTCGGCTGCCGGGTCAGACGCTGAATGGGTTCAGACCCTGCTCGGCGGAATACGCAGTAAAGCAGCAGTCGCTGTGTATGTCGCGTCGGTCAATGGACTGTTGCTGGTCTTCTACAAGGGACCTGTCTACCAGGTAACGCAACGCATCCTCGCTCCTAACACTCACACTGGTTTTGTGTGTGTCTTTTTTTAAAATGTTATTTGTATTTCTGTAGCTCGTTAACGTGCGCAAGCTGGCTGTCACTTTGCAACGGTTAGCTGCAATGCTCGCTCATTTCAATGCATGCCAACGGAAAAATGCATTGCTTCAAATAATCTTGTGCGCACAGACACACGTTCAGAGTTGTTTGTGATCCTGTTATTAAGCATTGAGGTCAGTTGTCTCGCCGGATTTATTTCCCCAGTACAGTCTGTAGCACTGGTGGGCATTTCAAATAGAGGCGTGGATCTCATGATCCGCCACACGCATCGTTATCTTCCTTGAGGTTTGAAACTAGAGCAAAAGTTATATTATGGAGGACTGTTTTGTTCTTTCAGTTTGTACAGTATATGTTTGTAATAATAATATGGAATTGCTAATCGGATTTTCCCCCGATTATAATGTATTAACACAGAGACGGGCTGTGCAGTAGGTATTTCTGCCTCAGTGAAGCGGTGGTGAGACCCCCCTCTCTCTCTCTCCCTCTTTACCAGGTTGCAGTGCGAGCCTGCTTCTTGGGGTTTGCCTTTGGCTGTGGCCTGCTTGTGAGCTTCAGCCAGACATCATGGGGACCCTTTGGCTGGTAAGCGTTCAGCAGTGCTGCCTGCTAGTTTCCTTAACCATCCAACGGACCCCAGTCTCTCTCGCCAGCTCCTGCATGCTCACAATAGTTTAAGTGCAATTGTTTTCTGATTATCCTGTCTGTGAAGCCAAAGGCTGTCTAGGCTGTGAATTCTGGGATGGGCTGTTTGCAGGTTTAACTCTAGGCTGAAGACATTAGTAAACGCTGCGTTTCATTGTATTGCAGCAGTGGAAATAAGACTCCTGTTGTGAAGCAGTTTCATCCGTTCCAGGTTTTAACACAAGCTTGAGTAGCCACAGTGTATAGGTTACAAGCTCAGGTGTGTCTCATTAAACTAGTGCACACCGGTACTAATCGTTTAACACCTGGAGTGGATCACTCCACTATGCAGTGGGAGTCTTGTCAACTCCCTCCCTGTGAATCCTGCTCCCTCTGTGTTGCTGCTCGCAGGTACATGTGCTCGCTGTCTTTCTTTCACTACTCGGAGTACCTGGTGACGGCCGTCATCAACCCGCGCAGCCTCTCCCTCGACTCCTTCCTGCTCAACCACAGCCTGGAGTACAAAGTGGCAGCGGTGTCGTCCTGGGTGGAGTTCACTGTGGAGAAACTGCTCTTCCCAGGTCAGTGCGTCCTCACGCTCTAGCTGTGGATGAAACTCTGCCCTTGTGTAGAGTGAAGGGTTGGTTTGGGAAGGGAGGGTTGCATTGTTACAGCAATGACCTGATGCGCAGTCTCTCTCTCTGCTGTATGAAGCACCCTTCTTGTGAGCAGGGCACAGCGGCTCGAGCAAAAACGAGAGTGCTGCATCACTTGCTGTTTTGCAATTTTTGTTTGTTTGTAGTTTTATCTCCAATTCATTTGTTTTAGAAAAAAAAAACTTTTAGAAAATATCAGGATTTAACTTTCCCCACTGCAGAGCAGTTTGAGCCGTCCCACACTGGAGCGTGAGCTTAGACTTTTCATACAGGCAATTACAAGAGGTTGCGGCTCTTTACGAGGAATTCCAGTCCGGGATTTTGTTCCAACCTTGTTGAAAATCCAGGTGCAATTGAATAGTTGGCCCTGGGTGGAGCAAGGCTCTGGGCTGCTCGGTTCAGTGATTAAACACGTGGCTGGAATGGGCTCCAACACCTCAGAGATGCACCAAACTTGAATGATGCTGCAACACACAGTGGGTGCAGGCAGGGGGGGTTGAAAAGAAGACCCTGACGTGCTTGTGGGGTTGTTTTTCTGCAGAGCTGAAGCCTCTTCCCTGGCTCAGTGCTCTGGGGCTGCTCATGGTGCTGATCGGGGAGTGCCTGCGGAAGTCTGCCATGCTCACCGCCGGCTCCAACTTCAACCACATCGTCCAGAACGAGAAGGCGCAGAGCCACGTGCTGGTGACCGCCGGAGTCTACTCCTGGTTCAGGCACCCCTCCTACGTGGGCTGGTTCTACTGGAGCATCGGCACGCAGGTAAGCCACGTGTGAACCAGCCACGGGAAGAGTTCCAGTGAGCAGGAGGGAGGGGGGGGCTAGCAGCCCTGTTAATGAGGATAGTTTTCAGAAGAGGAAAGGAAGCAGTAATTACAAATCTACTAAAAAAGAAACACAAACTGTCACATTTAACATGTCTACTCTATTTATTTTAAATAACCAAGCAGTAATAATCGCAGCTACAGAAACAGAACTATCTCGCTTATTTTTCCAAAACAGAGTGGCTCGCTAAAAGTGGTTGAAAATACAAGAGTAACGATCGTTTGATAAATGTGTGCTTGAACTGGAATCGATGGTGATCCGCAGGTGTGCGGAGGGTTAGCTGCAGGGAGTGGATTCCAGATTGCACAGGCGCTGTTGTAATCGCCCCGGGGGGGCGTGGCTGTGACTCTCGTTGCAGGTGCTGCTGTGTAACCCGGTGTGCCTGCTGGGATACACCCTGGCCTCCTGGAGGTTCTTCCGGGAGCGCATCGAGGAAGAGGAGATCACGCTCATCCACTTCTTCGGAGAGGACTATCTGGAGTACAAGCACAAGGTCCCCACGGGCCTGCCCTTCATCACAGGGATCAAGATGGAGCCCTAAGCACCCACACACACACCCCCTACCTCCCAATCACCCCACCCCACCCCTGCATCCTAAACAAACAGCCCCCATCACCTTCACTCCCCTGGGGAAGCACACCTCACCGAAGGGACTCGAGCTAGCGGAGCGCTAGACACACAGGGGCGCGCTTCTGAAATGCACAGTGAATTTCATTTGAAGGGGCTGGGGAAGGCAGTGACTGGAAGGCTTGGTGAACTCCTCAGGGAAGGTTCAGTTAAACCCCTTTTGCCCCTGGGATCCCCTGTTCCTGAAGGCTGCAGAGTGTCCCTTTACTTTAGCACAGAGCTCTGTCACCAGCTGGAGCTCGGCTTGGTGCGGCTGCAGGCTTGCTTTGCCGGTTATTGTTTTTATTGTTGCTTGGTTTCTGGACAGGGAACTGTCTCGAACCGCAGGTCAAGGGGGTTAACGATTTGGGGAATGAATCTACAAGGGCTCTGTGGAGTTGAGAGGCGGCGTTTGAATCCTGGTCTTTTTAAATGCCCACCGCTCTGCGTTGAGTACCGTGTTGTGTTTTGAGAAAGCCCAAAGCTTGCTTGCAGAATGTTCCACCCAACAGACAGACACCGAGACAGGGTGTATTTCTTATAGCTGATAATGTGCCCATTTTGGTTGACAAATAAATGTTCTCTCTTGTATTATTTATTTGGATTAAAATAAGGGCAGAACCCAAGCCTGTGTGTTTTTTGTTTAAGCTTGTTTATTCGTTTAGTAAAAGATTCAAAAGGCGTTTGTGTTCAAACCAAATCAGTTTGTGTTTTCCTTATTGTTTGGACCACTGAAGAAATGCAATGCTAATTTTTTAATTTTGTTCTTTTTTAATTTAATCAGGTTTTGAAAAGCTGTCTGTTGCATACAACGTTCCTCACAGTGTTAATACATTGCAAAGTGTCACATGTCAATTATCATTCAAAACCCCAGGTGTGATTGTAAATATGCACTGTATTGGGAAGAGTTATAATGACCTTTTCTATTGTATTTTAATATAATTAAGAGATCCAGACTCTGGCGGGGGGGGGGGGGAATGCAAATAAAGTGCTTGTGTTACTAAATCTTTTTTTTTTTTTCTTTGAGTTTTCTAGTTTTCACGAGTGGCCAAAACTCCTTTCCAGTCCCCATGTTCCAGGGATGGAAGTAAGACTCCCGTTGCATAGCAGTTTGATCCATTCCTGGCTTCACATAAAGTTCTTCCTATAATTATTAATGACCACAGACCCTGGACTGCAATTAAACTGAAACAGGTTGGAATGAAAACCTGGACCGGAGTCTGGTTTTGGTGCCGGAATGCGGATGGGGTTTGCAGTCCTCAAGGAACCCTTATGTATTCTTTAATCTAACAGTTAGCTCAGTTGTTTTCAGCTCTTAAAGAGTTTCAAGTTAACTGTAAAATCGTGGAAGTAACTTCATCAACTTGTTAGGAGCTGAGAACAATTAAAAAGATCTAATTAAGCTAATTGTTAGTTCAGTTAAGGGTTTCGTTAAGTAATTGAGTGCCGAGTTGGAATGAAAACCAGAAGACCGGTTCCGAGGAGCGTAGTTCAGAGCCGCGGCTGTAGAGTGTGCTGCAGCCTGCCTGTCTTTATGTATATGGTTTGCTATTGAAACAGATTTGCGTGCTGCAGTGCGTGTGCGGGACAGGAACCACTAGTTCAAGAGTGCCATCTAGGGGCAGGGCAGTGTCTGTGATTTTTTTAAAAAAAGGCTTTAATGTCAGGGTCGGTTTAATTAAATCCATATTTGAGGAACACTTTCTTTCCTGTGATTTTTTTTTTACTATAAAGACACATCTTTATACTCGCTGTCTAAATGCTAAAGTCTAATCAGGCAAGCAGGATTCAAACCCATTTCACCTGTCGTACTCTGATATTTTCTGCATTGCACACGATCGCAGTCAAGCTTGGAATATGCAAAGTGAAACATTTACAATTTGTAAAAAAATAAAAGCCTACGAGGTTCTGTTGGTTTTGTGTGAAGGCAATCCCTGGTTTTGTGTTCTTGGCGTCAGTATCGGGTTTTTGTTTCCTGCATATGAACTTAATTTCCAGTGCATTATCTTCTCTGAAATGCCTGTGAAGACTCAACACTGCTGAGGGTCGTTGGAGGACAGTAGGTCCTCTTTGTCTGTCGGTGGCCACTGTTCTCCACTTTCTCAGCACGAGATGCCAGTGAAACCGAATGTTCAGCCAAAGTTTACTGGAACTTCCTTTTGAAACTTTTTGTATTTGTTGAGAGGAGAGTATTTGAAAATTGAAATAAAGCTGGCTTTTTTTGTCTCTGCGTCTGCAGCTGATGTGTAGTTCTTGTGTTTTTTCGACGATCATCGGTGCATGAAACTGCAGGTTGTTTTAAAGAAAGGTCTTCGTTTGTCAGGCTGCACCATTCCTGCAGGTCGTTTCCATTTGCAACAGGCAGAGCTGTTTACAGTTTGTGGTGCAGATGAAAACAATAGATTCAAACCGTTCTGAGTAGCTGTCTGATTCCATTGTCACTAAAATGAATTGGTTTTCTAATCCGGTTATTAGTGCATGCGCTGTACGCTGCAAAACCATCACCAAGCGACAAGTTACAGAACCATCAGTGGATTTAAAATTGTATACAGATAAAATTGCACATCTTTTACCTTTTAAAAAATAAATACTCGGAGTTCAGTTCTAAAGTACTGAAGGATTAACATGTTGTGTTACAGCTACAGTAATTGTGATGCATTACAGCCTATAGAAAACTACTTAGTTTAGAATAATTTACTATAAATTTAAAAGTAATTTAAATAACATTTTGACCTTTTACCAGAATACTGCTTAAACAAAACACGAAGACTAAATACAGACTAAAGATATCTAAACTCGGCCTCTTCAGATGAGTGCTGCAATATTGTACTGTCCTTCAGTCCTGACAGCTGCTCGGTTCCTTGGGTATATCTTCCAAGATCCTGCTCGCTTCTTCAACGCAAACGCCCGCCTGAAACCTAGTGGCAGCACCGTTGATGCCAGGGGGTGTGCCGTCACAGAGAGGCAAATTAACAAGCAGGGTTCTACCCAGGAGCAGGTTTACAGAACGATGCCAAGAGTTCCGCTGAGGGACTCTTGCAGCATCAGGAAAGGGCAGCTGCTGCCGAGGGGCAGTCCTTCATCCCCAAGCATCCGTATATACAGTCGTGCAATGAGACTCGCACCCCAAAACAAAGATGCACGGAAAAGTGTGCCCCTTGACGCGCGTCTCTGCTGAAGGACAGGAAGGGGGTTTGCGTCTCTGTTAAACGGGCAGTTCTTTTCTGCCAGGGGTGTCGGCGCTGTTCTTCTGCTTCCCCGAGCGGTAGTAGTCTTTCGTCTTCAGCGTTGACTCCTCTGGCAGGATGTTCAGAGAGCGGTTGTCGATTATTTTCTCTCTGTTCTCCGCCGTCTTGTCCCGGCTTTCGTCGGCGCCGCTCGCCAGGTCGTTTCTTTAAGACAAACAAAATGAACGTTTCGGTTTGAGAACGTGCCTGGAAAGGAAACGGATCTGTACAATACCTTTTCAGAAATTGCACCACAGTAGGGAAACAATCAAAGTTACGTTAGTGATATATTTCGTTTTTGTGAGATTCAGTGTATTTTGTCACTGAAGTGGAACACAAAGGTTTGATGCCTAGAATAGGCACAGGCAGATTATATGAATCTAGTCCTATAGATCAGGGATAGTGCTGTTCCAGCTCCACCTGTACAGTTCAACTCTCCGCCTCCAAGCCGAGGAATCGGAACGCACCTGTGCTGAGCCTCGCTGCACGCCGCACTGTCATCATAGATGTGCAGCATGGTCTCTGTCCGGTCATCCTTCAGCTCCTTGGACTCCTTCAGCCTGTGCAGAGGGGAGGTGAGATGTTTAAAAAAGAATAGTAGCAATCCAAGCCAAGCTGTTGTTGAACAAAGATCTCCAGCTTGTCATCTCTTTCTTTTACAGTATTCACTTTACCAGTCCAAATGGGTTCCAGGCTCCATTTGCAAAAGGTTGAACTTGATTTTTTATGATATTTGCGAAACTGCTCTGATCTCTTTAAAGAAGCCGCTAGCAATCCAGAGCAGTCTCGTGAATATCCCTCTTTTAAATGACAAGTTAAAGCTTTTGCGAATACGCTGCCATTGCGGATTGTGAAATGTTGGCAGAAAACGCTGACAGGTGCAGCTGGCTGAGGCTCTTCTTCCTCGTGGCGAAGAGGCTCGCTACGACCCCCAGCCTCTGTCCTGGTGGCTGTGTTTTTTTTTTGTTCACCGGGAGGCACCGCTGTACTGTGAATAGGCTGGTGTTGCACTTTGTGAAAGCGCTGTGCAGTGCGTTTCAAAGGAAGGGGTCGGCGGCGGACCTGGGTTCGAGGCGCTCCTTGACCTTGGCGATGGAGCGGATGTAAGGAGTGATCTGCTTGGTGATGTTGGTCAGGTAGGTGTTCTCCTGCCTGAGCTGCACCAGGTCGTGGAGCTGAGCTGTGCGGAGACGAGAGAGAGAGAGCATCAATCACTCAAACACTCGCTGATTGAAGGTTTGCATTGTCGGTTTATGTCTCAGTACGGCAGTAAAAATGCAGCGTCCCGGGAGGAGAGGAACATTTGCTGCCCTCAGTTGTAAAAGTGAGAGGAGGAAGCTTTTCTGATTTGGAAATGAACGCATTAATAGTGTTGTGATTTATTTAATACCTGCCAATTTAAAATGCTTCTTAAAAGCAAGTACTCGAGCACACACTCTGTTACAATTTCAACACTGCATGGCTGTTTACAGGTCCAGTAAGGATAACCATTAAAACCTGCAGATCTCTGTAGTACAGGGAAGACAACACCACTCATAACTGCAAACCAGTAAACTAATCTAATGCTCTAAAGTGCATGCCTTTTCCAATATAAGAAGCAGATTGAATTAGTTATCCTAGGGCGGTCATCTTTCTTGAACTTCATACTTAGGAAGAAAATAAGTGTGAAATTACCTTCATAAATCTCTTGTTCGTTTGCAACCCTCTGAAAAGTTTCTTCCCAAATCTAAATGAAACAAAAGAGAAGTGAGAGCTGCGTTTCGGACACGAGTGGCGTGCGGGACGCCGTTTTCGCGCTGGACGGGGTGCGGGTGGGATGAAGGGCCCTACCTCCTCGAACATGGCGCGCATCGTCTCCACAGAGAAGTACTTGGAGGCGATCTGCCCGTCCATCTGCAGGGACTTGTGCAGGACGTCCCCGATGGTGTCTGTGCTGACCAGGGAGTGGTGCTTGGTCAGGTCGCGGTGCATCTCCTGCACCTGGTCCTTCAGCTTCTGGATCTCCGTTTGAAGGGTCTGCGCGGAAAGCAGGGAGACCCCTCAATCACGCCTCAATCGTCACATACCGCACAGAGAGGTCCAGTCACGGTCCTGGACGGCTGATCCACTCCAGGCTTAACAGGTACCGCTAGATCGTGAACTACTTCAGGGTCTGGATGCAGGTTTAACTAGTTCAGTTAAACAGTTTAGAACAGGGTTCAGAACAAAGACCAGGAGGGGAAGGGCCAGCTTGGGACACCATTGCTTAGTAGAGCTTCTGCATGCTGTACACAGGTTTGCATGTTATATACACCGTACACTTGAGTAACAGTATTATACATTGTGGTACATTATGATGTGTTTGATAGGGGCGGTCCACAGGTGCGTGTTATACAATAGATGCATATCACTTAACTCTGTGGCATAGTCGCTATACACAGGGTGCATGTTATACTCTGGTAATTAAGGTACGCCGAGACCAACGGCAGTATTTCTCATTCAATCTGAAGCATTAGATCCTGATTTTGCACAGCACAGCAGCATTGCCTTGGTAAGTGCAAGTAACAGTGTAGCAGGTGCAGTGATAACCTCTCCAGCACTGTCTCTCTCTGCTCCCCCAGTGGAAACGAATTCCTCTGGAGGGGCTGCTACTCACTCGGTACATGTTCTCGTAGCTGCGGCAGTGCTCAGTGAAGGGGGTCTCGTCTCCTTCGGCCAGCAGGACCTTGGTGCTGATGTAGCGGTGCGCCGTGGGCTTGTGGGCCGCGGAGAGGGACATGTCGCTGGAGGAGGGGACCGTCAGGGAGAGGGGTGACTGCAGCCTGCAAGAACAGCATAAGGGAAACACGTCAGCACGGTCGGGACTGGGGCGCTCCCTTTCTGCCTCTCTCACGTTTGCCTTTCTCTTGCAGCTTGCCAGCAGAAAAGTGCAGCGAGAATGGTAAGTGTATTACTGTAAAGAAAATGCATAGGAAACGCATGACAAATGTACAGAGCCTTGTTAAAAGGAAACCTCTATAGCATATGCAGACCCCTCCAAACCCCTAACAGAATCTCTGATGTCAACATGACCACGGTAGTTAAAAGCAGGATTAGGTGCGTTTATCCTCCCCAGGCTTTGCTTTGGGGGAGCGGCTGCTATTCCTCTGGTCTCTTGTGCTCTCTCTCTGTTGTGCTGCTTGACACTAACCAGCCCAAACACATTCTTCTGCTGACTGGGTCCCTCCTGTGCGGGCTGTCCTTCCCTGGCCCCTGTGCAGTGGATTACTCGCTCTCTCTCTCTCCAGAGCTGTTTGAACTCACAGACTGCTGCGCCAGCAGACCCTTCTAATGCAAGCCAACACACCAATCCAACGGCAACTCAAGCATCGCAGGACATTCTTTATAATAATAATACACTTGTGACCTTGTTATTAGTGAAGCTCGTTCAAAATCTCCACCCTTCTGCATTGATCGGGTCTGACTGCCTGTTGCAATCTACAAGGTGAATTTCTTCCAGATCTCCTAAACTCCTGTCGACCTGTCTGGCTTGACCTGACACACTGTTACTACAAAGCAAATTTTACAACAACTCACAGGACGCATGTTTTAACCCTTTCAGGACAGAAATCTTGACGTGCGGTTTTGCTCGCTGTAGGACGCCGTGGAGGCGAGGTAGAAACCTGCATTTTCGGGTATGTCTGAATTCTTCATTTCGTCGTTCAGTGGGGTACAGCATAAAGAGTAGTCAGCTGTACAGCCAGACACGCCTCGCACTGTCAGCTAGGACACAAAGTCTGGACCAATTCTACAGTAAGAAGAAGATGCTTTGTAATTTTCTTTCTTCTTGAGCATGTTAGAAATTGCAATTGGTTTCCAAGAAGAGTCCTTCCTAAGTATCAAAGAATTGAGCAGAGATTGAAGAAGGGCTGGGAAATTCCAGCCCAAACAAACGGCTTTAATCATTGCTGTAAAAAAAGGAAATGAATTTCAAAAATAGATCTGTAGTGTTTTACCTGGACTGAGTTGTGCAGTGAAGCAATCCTGTGGGTCCCTCTCGACTGCCCTGAGATATCCTTCGAGTGCTGCTCACGAAATCTGGAGACTACAAACCCTCCAGACATCTGGAAGCAGCGTGACTTCAGGGGAACAAAATATGTACAGAACACGCCCCCCGCCCCCCCCTCGGAGTGCCTCCTGAGCGCTATCCTGGAGAGTTCTGTGAAATTCTGTACAGGACACCCTCTGCCCTCCCGGAGTGCCTCCTGAGCGCTATCCTGGAGAGTTCTGTTTAATTCTGTACAGGACACCCTTCTGAGTGCCTCCTGAGCGCTATCCTGGAATAAATTCTGATAAAAATACTCCTGGACCAACCGCCTGCTGCTAACGGGCCTCCCAGCATTCGCCAGCCGGCCAATCTCCTCGCAGCGCTCGCCAGACAAGCTGAAAGCAGCGGCTGATTTATGTGGAAAATTTGAGGGGGGGCGTGCGTCACTGCTGCACTCGGGAGAGGGTGAGAGCAGGGCGCGGGCGGCTGTTGTTGTGCCTTCGAGAGACCCCAGCGGAAGGCAGATTTGGCACATTGTAATGACTCCGCGTCATCCCGAACGATTTGTCCTACTTGCTTTCTAAAGGTTTCTCATTCTTATTTCACTGGGCTTCAGATCTGCTCTCTTTACTCCATCCACTGCGCAGCAACAACAGATTGAAGGATCCTTGGGGAAAACCTACACAGTCAAATCTGAACTTGCAACACTAACAAGCTCTTGTGTCCTGGTAAAAAAAAAAAAAAAAAAAAAATCAAAATACTTGACTCCTTGGTGAGAGAGAGGGAGAGAGAGAGACACACATACTGCACAGCCCTTGTGACCTCCTGAGTGTGCTCTGAAGCCAATGTCACAGTTGGCATCTATAAATATGTTGTTTCCCAGGACTGGATAACACTGAGTTACTGAGAGAAACGGGGGGGCAATGGATTATCAAAGTGCTGGCTGTGCCTCTCGCAGACACTGGAGTCCAGCCCAGATTCCAGCACCTTGACAGCACAGAGTGTGCCAGTGGAGAGAGGGGGAGAATGGAGGGCATGGGGTAAGGAGAGAGAGGAGGGAGGATGGAGGGTAAGGAGAGAGAGAGAGAGAAGGTGGAAGTTATGAGAGAGAGACGTAGGGAGGAGATGAGATAAAGGAGAGGAATAAATAAATTGATCAGAAGAATCTACCAGATATATGATCGGGAGTAAGACCCAACAATGCTCCTGTTGCCTGTGATCTTTACACAGTGCAAGCTCACAGCTGTAATGATTAAAAGCACAAACAGATTGAATAGCTGCTGCTTCCACGACCTTCTTCAATACAAGGTCTCTTTTGCATTGACTGGGTTTTCAGTTCTCCTTATTTTATGTTGTAACACGGAGCTTCTTAGATGGCTAGATACTAGACCTCATTCTGGGTTGTTACCCACACGGACAGATTGCAATAGCTGCTGCTTCCATGAAATCGGACACCGTGCGAGCAGCGTCGACAAGATCTAAGCTGTGTTGAAACCAGTGGGTACAACAGACACTACCAGGGGGGGCTGCTGTCTCTCATTGCTGTACACCAAAACAGATCACAAAAATCAACTGTGTTAAAAACAATATCAACAGAAAGGATACCACGCAACTCGCACATCCAAAAAGGTACGCTATTAACGCCTTTTTAAAGCAGTTGTTTTGTTTATTACTGTATATGTGAGTTGCATGGTTTCCTTTTATCTCAGTATTGTCCCATTTAAACCTTCTGGGACAGTTCACCTTTAAAATAAAAAACAACAATAATCGAGTCGATAACTATGACAGACAGATATTAAAGATAAACTATCGTCAAAGATTACCAAGATAATACTATCTATCTACATTCTATAATCAAATTTCAGGTGGATTGATCTCTTTCCATTTGTTGTATAATCCAATCATAGCCACATGATGAGTGTCTCTCTCTAAGTCTTAATTATCTGATATATCTGAGAACTCTATATCTATCGGGAAATCTAGACGTATGTTGCCCCACGTCTCTTATCCTATTTATCTATCTATCTATCTTGATACCGCGAACGACGACCACGGGACCCCCGACGCGGTGCGAAGGAGGACAGTCGCTGTGTCTGGACCGACAATCTCTCGAACGTCGTAACCCGAGGCTCACGTCGCACGCGTGACTTAGGCTCGCCGCGGTAGCGGGGCCCTGTGATCTGCACACAGCCAATCAGCCAGCAGAAGACTCACAGTGCGCTGGCGTTGCTGATCCCTGAGGCTGCGCCCCCTCCTCCTGTCAGCGACACAGACCTGCGGTGAGAGAGCTGCAGCAGGGGCTCCAGGCAGCGTGCGAACTCCGAGCGGTACTCCGTGTTGATCTGCACACAACACGGCACAGCAGAGGCTCAGCTGGGATACAACTCTCCCATTCGTACTCTCTCCCTGCAGCTTTGTGTCAATTCACACGGTGCATTCCATTTCATTAGTACCCAACAACTTCTTAAAGGCAATCCCTCTGAAAATCAGATTATTAAATGAGTCTATATATATATATACATAATCAAGGACTCGCGTCATGTTAATATTTGTATTGTTGCCCATGCTGTTATCTATGCTAGTTTCCCAGCAGCTCAATGTAGCTCACCTTGCAGCTCTGTGTTGGTCTCAGCCTGTGAGGAAGCTTCACGATTTTCTTTAGCCTCTCCATCAGTTGCTACAGAAGAGAGTGGATATGCTTTACACTGAGTGCCTCCAACTGCACTGTAATCCTTACATTGTAGCTGTGTAGCGTGTGTTGTGTGATGCGCCAGTGAAACTGCACTGTGTGGGTATCCAAATAAACTAGTAAAACTCTGTGCAGGCTTTATGAATGAAGAAGACACTGACACAGACTTTTGACAGAACGTTTGCTGAAGAATCCTACCAGAGTGTTCCAGTGTTTGTGCAGCTCTGGATTGCTCAGGACTGTGCTCGGGGGCTGTACTTACATAGCCCAGGTCCAGGAACTCAAACTTGTTGGCTGAGCTCAGGAAAGCAGAGCAGGAGACCAGGTGGACCTCAAAGCAAGGAGAGGACAGTTTCACTTTGAGTGTGCTGGACCGCACCAACACGCCAAAGGTGAGACACGCTTTCATTATTGGAGCTCCCCTTGGTAGAAGGATGCAATCGGGAGACCTCAGGGCTGCTAGCTCCCCACGGAGTCACTTAGAAGAGTTTCCCATGGTCGCTTGACAAGCCCAGGGTCCTTACCTGCAGGGTGGGCAGCAGGGCGGCCAGGTGAGACAGCTGCTCCTTGAACGCTTGCTCCTTCTCCTCGTGCTGGCTGGGAAATGCAAGAGAGGACCCGTCACCGCTCTCTGTCACAAACTAAGGGATGACGGTCGCTAGAGCTAAAGCACTTTAAAAATGTAAACGGCCTCGACTCCGATGTGATTGGGGTGTTTAAAAACGGAAGCCAGCAAACCACTCACCTAGACTGAACTTGCATACGCAGCCCCATGCAACACTCTCATTCCACAGTAGGGGGCAGCAAAGCCAACCAAAAACACTCTAAAAGGCAAGCGCTTTGCTCCATCCCACACCTGCACTCAGGTAGGCAAGTGTTAAAGCTGTTTGTCTGCATCAAATCAATTACAGACCAGCTCCAGCCATGCTTCTGGCTGAACAGCAGCCTGGGCTGCAGTAATCCCATTTCAAAATCGTTGGAAGCTCACTTTGATACAGAGCCACAGGGTTAAAGCTGCAGGAAACGTATTGAATAGCAGTGAAGTTTGGCATGTTCCACAGCAGCACTGTCAGTACGGATTCTGTTATGAAACAGCGCGAAATCGAATCGTTGATTAGCAATCTGACATTCGTAGAGACTGATACCAACCCCACCCCCTGATTCCCCCCCCCCCCCCCCCCCCCCCCTCAGCACCATCTGCTGGCTGGCCTGGACCTGCCACCTGTTAAGGATGGATGTTACTGGATCCTCAGCTGATGCTTTATCCTTGCACTGTAGATCTGCCTTTATGTCCCCCCCCCCAACTCTGCACTGGACTCGCCTGACCTGCTGCATCCTAGTTTATATTGTATTTTAGTGGTATTATTTGCAGTTACTGTAAACTATACTGCATTGTATATTAAGCTTGCATGATAAGGCTAAAGCTGTCACACTAGGAATGCCAGCAGTGTGGACATTATTCTCAATGGACTGTTCTCTACAGTGTCAGGCCTGCACTGTAGGTATTCAGCCATCATTTCGGGGTTGTACGTGCATCGAGCGAGTGCTGAGAACTGTCTTGTTTCAGTAGTGTCGCACTATGAACAGCTACTATCAGTGAAACTTCGTGGGATACAGGGAACTGTAGCTTGGATTTGTGTTTACCTTCGGGCTGCCTTCAATAAGATCTTCTTTCTCTCTGCCAGCTTCTCCTAAAACAGACAAAAAAAATAAAACTTAACAGCCTAGCTGTGATCTGGGCACACTGCATGTTCCCCAAGAAAACAGTGACCCCTAGTGGCGATGAAGACACCTGCATGTTGGTGATGGTACTGGTTTAGAGTCAGGACTGCAAGTCTGTGGGAGATGATCTTTACCTGCATGTTGTTGAAGAGGGTGCTGATGGCAGTCTCCTCCTCGTCCACATTGTCCCTCACCTCCCCGATCATGGCTTTCAGCAGGACAATGGCCTCTCGAGTCGACGTCTGCAACTCCTTCACTGCCTGCCAGGGCACAGGGCACAGCACTCAGTACACTCTCAAAACCACAACCGTTTCCCAATAACAATCTGTATAAAGATTGCAACCCAATCACAATCTGCAACCCATTCCTGATCAGCTGAAAACATGCATGTGATTATAGATAGTAATATAATATAACATTGAGAGAACTTTATCTTTAAAAAGCATAGAAAAAATGTAGCGCTCTTCACGAAAGTCGTATACAAATACACATGCATGTGCTACTGATATAATATATATGTGAGACCCCTAGCTGTGTGGATCAGTAATCGATTCATGAGCTAGCTGTTGAAGACTTCACATTGCAATGTGTGTGTAAACGAATCTCTAGATCCTTTGTGTAGCACTTCTACAGTTACACAGGCCACACACTGTGTGTTACTTACATCTGAATAAACAATCAGAAATGATAGCAATACTCTGCTTTGAATGCAGGGTCATAATTGCACACTCTGCTGGAGTTTAGCACCATTTCTCTCCCTGTTTCTACGCTGCTTGAATTTCAAACTAGTGGAACTCTTACCAGGACGGCTTGATCCAGCCTTTCACAGCCTTGCATATACGCTGTCTCAATATCAATGCAGTGAGCTCTGCTCTCCCTGTGCAGGGGGAAATGAACAGCGATGGGGAGTTAGAATGGGAGATGCTCTTTCTTTAATAATTGGGAGCAGTACAGATTTCTCTAAACGCTGATCAGTTCTTGCAATGAAAGCACCGCAGTCTGCTTACACTTGCGTGTCTCTGAAGCAGTTAATGCAGAGCATGGACTTCTTCTCAGTGGAGAACATGATGTAGAGCTCCTCGTGCAGGGCTGGAAACAGAGAGAGGAGCGGTTAGACCATGGCTATGTCCTCACAGAGAAGCAGATCTCTGCTCAAATGCACACCTTCACATCTGCAATGTGTTTGCAAAGATATACAGCGCGGGACAAAGGTTTTTGCCTTGCCCTAGGGAAAGAACTAATCTTCCAATGAAACCTGCTGAATAATGTTGCAAAACTTTTGTCCAGAGCAGTATTTAATAAAATGCAGTATTCCTTCCATAGCTGTGCAGGGCTGTGTGTTGCTGTGCTTTATCTGTGCAGGGCTGTGTGTTGCTGTGCTGTAGCTGTGCAGGGCTGTGTGTTGCTGTGCTGTAGTTGTGCAGGGCAGTGTGTTGCTGTGCTGCATCTGTGCAGGGCAGTGTGTTGCTGTGCTGCATCTGTGCAGGGCTGTGTGTTGCTGTGCTGTAGCTGTGCAGGGCTGTGTGTTGCTGTGCTGTAGTTGTGCAGGGCTGTGTGTTGCTGTGCTGTAGTTGTGCAGGGCAGTGTGTTGCTGTGCTGTATCTGTGCAGGGCTGTGTGTTGCTGTGCTGTAGTTGTGCTGTAGTTGTGCAGGGCTGTGTGTTGCTGTGCTGTAGCTGTGCATGGCTCTGTGTAGCTGTGCTGTAGTTGTGCATGGCTCTGTGTTACTGAGCTGTAGCTGTGCAGCACTGTGCGCACGCAAATACTCACGGCACTTCTTGTGGATCTCCTTGGTGCAGGGCAGTGTGTTGGCCAGGGACACGATCTCATGGCGGGAGAACATTTTGGCCTTGTGGGTGTCCTCTCTGCAGGCACCACACAGGGGCTGGTTACAAGTGTTGCAATAATACATTGCATCCACATCCTGCTGGCAACAGAGACAAGAGCGCGGCAAGAGCCTTTTAAAACACTGAAGCACCCCTCCCTCTCCAAACCCTATCCGAGATGAACAGGAGACGGGGCCCCTGAGTGCACTCTCTCCCTCCCTCCCTCTGTACCTCTTGGCCAGACCCCCAGATCTCAAATGAGCGACTCAGGAAAAACTAGAGAGCTTTCAAATCTCCAGTCGTCATCACTCCTCTGCCTCAAGTGTTGCCTCCCACCCTCCCATGGTCAACATGCTCCTGCCTGGGGATCTAGAGCCCTTTACGGATTTTTGGTCGACTTCACTGGTGTCTCCTGTAGTGACGGACACAGAGGCCTGCTTGTGTTTACCCAGGCCGGACTCAAGTGATATGTGGAGTGCACTCAGGGAGACCGTGATCTCCCAGGAAACCTGCTGATGTGGAATGTGCTCAGAAAGCTTTCAAATCACAGTCGACATCACTGCCTCTTCTCTCACCTTCCCACACATGCTCCTGCCTGGGGATTATTAACATCTGCTGATCACTCAGGGTTACCGTATGACTCCATGTACACCAGGACAGTTCAGGCTTTTCAGCTCATGCCCCAGTGCATTCTGGTTAGTGTAGTCCTGCTGTGAATGGTACCTGAGACAGGTAAGACGAACCAGAATGCATTGGGAGTTGAAAAAGCAGAACAGTCCCAAAATAGAGTCCCAGTGCACACGGAGTCATGTGGTGACCCCCTGTGCACATGTAAAGGAAGTCCCTAGCCTGGCTCTGGGGCTGCAGTGGCCGAGTCCTGGGTACCTGTTTCTTGCAGTCAAGGTCGCAGTTTGCACACTGGACGCTCTCTTCGCAGTCTGCAGAGTTGTCCACCAGGAACTTGAGCAGCTTGTCCTCCGGGGGCAGCGCGTTGATTCCTTTCACTATCGACTGGTGTCTGAAACAGGGAGACGGGAGGACACTCAGGACAGCGGTTCTCGTTCCTGTGCTGCTGACAGGTAAGGGTTGGGGGGGGGGGGGCGTGAGGTCAGGGAGAGTCCCTGGCTGGATGACAAGTGAAGGGCTTGTGGTGTGGGGGTGCTGATCATACAAGTGAACAGCAGAGAGCAATCAAGCAGTATTTTGCGTTTAAGGGAAGGACTTGAATGGAACAAAGTCCAAATAAACTTGTAACTGCATTGCAATCCAAAGCTGCAGAGGTTGATACCACTTAATCACAATGTGAGAAATGAGGAATTTGTAAAGGATCAGGTACGATTATGTAGAGAAATACTTTCCAGAAGTGTGACACTGAGCCTTCTCTTATTTTAGGGCTATAGATTTTGATTTGATTTGATGTATTGTTTTGTTTCATGTTGTTACTGAGTGATTGATTGACACTTCAGTGGACCCTTTCATTGAAGCCTCTTGATGGTCGACCGCAGCTCCCCTGCGTGTCTGTAGACTGATATCTGGGGTTTATTTATCATACGCTAGCAGATGAATGATCATTTACCGATGGGTTTGTTTCACTGTCGAGTTTGCAAAGTTAAACTAATTTTACAAACCGCCTGGCTTTTTAACCCTTTGCATCCTACCTGGAAATGGATTGTTTATTGACTAATATGGGTCCCAGCTACTCTGCGGTACAAACGAGATGTCCAGTGCTTTAAAAACAATGACATCTACTTCCAAAACACATACATATTCCCAGCAGTCAAGCTGTAGAATTGCATTTGTGTTTTGTTTTTTTTATAATTAGCAACAGTGTAAAGGGCCGTTGGGAACCATCTGATTAACCACAACATCTACAGAAAAAGAAAACCTCCCAGCACGTCAACCCGCCCCTCACCACGGTGTTGCTCTGGGATGGTTTCTTAGCGACAGAGTTATTGTGCTCCAGAAATAGCAGCACCCTGGATTCCTAGATTACACAAATCCTCCAGCGGGTATGGCAATTACAGGAATAGCAACACGCACACACACACACACGCACACACACACACACGCACACACAGTGTTCCCTGACCATGTGTCCCTCAGACCAGGAGCTCTGGGGCAGCGAGCCTGCTGAAGTGCTCTTAATAAGCTGGTATTGAGTTTGTGTCAAGCTGCAACGCAGGGCGATCGCAGTAGAGGTTGGCTTTCTTTGAGTTACCACGATAACTTTTTAGTGGGACCCACTGCAGATGTGGTTACATTACAGTTAGACTGTAATTACCCAACCCTCACAATGCAGCGTGATCACAGAAGACTCCATTCATTCTGTAAGCTCACAGTGAACGAAAGAATTGCATAGCATGCCTGCCTATACTCGTACATGCAGTTTATAAAGAACACGCGTTGTAGAACGAGGGGGTGTTTTACGCGCGCTGGGGGGCGGGAGGATCCCACACTGCTGTTGACGCCTCTCCTGGGTCCCACCCAGCCTGACACTTTGCAATGACATGTGAACCTGAGATTGTAATGCAGGGAACCCATAGAGTCCTTAACAGCTCAAGTCAACATTCTGCACATTAAAAATGCATTCATTAAAGATTACCCTTTTTTTTTTTTTTTTTACAGTATTCAAACTGAATTCTAAATAGATGTCAAAAGGATTCATTTTACTTTTAATACAAAAGCAAGCCAGGTTTAATCTACTCATTTTTTTTCTGCCCTGTTATTTTACTGATGCATTATAATAACCGATTAATCATCTGGCTGAAAGAAAGAAAAAAAAGGTCAATAATGCAAAAATAACCTCTTTTGAATAGAAACTTAATTGCAAAATGATTTTGCAAATCCATTCTAAAGCTCATATAAATCAAGGAATTAGAAGGCATTCGTGGCCCAGGTTCATGTCCATTGTGCAGCGATGGGGAGTGACAGCGCCCCTCTGACCAGTACAGCACTTGGTTGTGCTCCAGTTGTTTTTAAATACAGCCAGACTGCAGAATTAACAAAAACAATCACCCAGATTGCAGCTTCACTACAGCGCTCTGTGCCAGATGGTGGGTGATGTCTACACATATTAGTGACTGTCTGTGTCTCCAAACATAGCCAGATGCACAACTACTGCAGCCATGAGGCAGAGGCCCTGCACAACACTGCCACACACTACGACAGTGGGGTGAGGCTACTGTTTACACCGGATCACTGCAGTTTAACCACTGAGAGAGAATCTACATGATCTATACATATGATCACACAATGATAGTTGCAACGCTACGCTACACTGATGCACTAGTTCCGCAATTCATAACACATATTAAATGACGGCACCGAAGGACCTATAAATAGGGTGTGTGAAATTGATCCTCCCACATCGCACAGTTACCGTGCCGTACACTGCCCTGAGTGCAGGAGTCCAAGCAGCGATTTCTAAAGTATGTATAACTGAATTGTAAATGCTGTGCAACAAATGGCAAAGTTATTTTAGGCTGGTTCAGAAACCACTAATGATCAAAAGCAAGAGTTACAATTAAAAATGAGCGTCGGGTTCCATATGTTCCCTAATTCCACTCAACGCCTGCTTGTTCAGGGTTAATTCATGCTGTTTACCTCAATGGAGTCTAATAGTAAATCACAGGCTTGTTCCCATGTAAATACATTTGAATTCCATTCCCTTATTATCCCAGTTTGCCTCGCTCGTTTCTAGTCTAGAAGCTTTCTCTGTGTGCCTCCCATATACGTCTATATTGCAGTGGTGTGCTTTCCCGTACACTGCTCTTGCTTGCCTGAGCTTCACCGTGCTTTGCTTAACTTTGCTGTGCTGTGCTTTTACCATGGAATACTTCAGCACAGTCTTTACAACCCCACTGCTTGCATGCAAACAGACTTTAAAAAAAAAAAAAACAGCAAAAGAGAAACACGCACATGTACTCATCTATCTCACTCAGCAGCATGCTGGAGAGGCCGCGCTGTGCCTGCTGTCTGTCCTTCTTCACTCTGGTAGCTCGCCCTTATAAAAGCCTGCAGTGACCATGTCAGCAGCCGAGAGAAATAAAAAGAGAAGTCTGAGGGCTGCCTGTGGCAATGTGAGCATCGCAAGGCATCGGCAGCAGCTCTCCAGACAAATATAGACTGAGAAGAAAGACTTTTGAACCTGAAGAGGCCGTCATCCACCATGGATAGTGTTACAGATGATATGGGGGGGGGTTGCAGATAGCTGGCACAAAAGATCTGCCCAGACCAGCTGGTGGCTCTTCATCACAACTCATAAACAACAAGACGGTGCCAAAATGCAACCTGCGGGTGTTCTAGTGAAATGGATCTCGTTGCGCTCCGCGTAACAAACCAGTGTCTTCTTTTGATTTGATTAACTTCAGAGCCTTTGAACACACTGGGAGAATCGCCTTGGATTGTATTGACTACCTGTACTTGGCCAGCCGCACGCAGCTCGACCGCAACGCCACTGCTTAGATGAGCTCCCCTTGCTCAGACTCGACAGCTTTATAGCTCTGATTGCAAGGGACAGCGTGAGGCAAGATTATCCTTATTTCATCCATCGTTTTATGTGTTTCTTGTGAGTTAATATAGGCTTGCAATGCATAGAAAGGGTCTAGTTAATGCCAGTACAAACAGAGGAGGCCACTATCACTTACGAACACAGACAGCAGCAGTGTTACAAACATGGTATTAAGATGCAGGGTGTTGCAAGGTAGCACATGGACAGAATTATAATTTTTTTAAAATTTCAATTCAGTAATTTATTTTAATCAGGATTGAAGAGCCCTTGATGTGTGATGAGGTCTTTAAAATTCTTAAAGGGGAATAAAACAAATAGTACAAATCCCGACTGGATGCTTCAAGCAGACCTGCGCTCAGACATTGTTTTCAATTGATCTACATTTAAAACCTGCATACCCTTCTGAGTCACTTGCAAACAAAGACAGTATTGGCTAACCCTGTGTAATGGGCAGCTGCCACTGGGATTATGGCATTGGCACAAAGTCCTAGTTATCTCTTGTTATCTTGGTGTAAAACCTTTACTTGGGTACCCCGGTGTTATAAGCGGCAGGGGCCTGCCTCAGAGATGGCTGCTTGCTGCAGTGCAGTAATCCCTTTATTCCACTCCACTAACACATTACCTACAAGTTTTGCCAACTTTGCTATTGAGCAGCAGGTTTGTTTTTTGTTTTGTTGTACTGGTGTGTTACTCGTTCTCGACAGTATGGCCGACGGATATCCGTTGATACTTGTTATTCGACGCTTGCTTGCACTCATGAAGAAGACTCGGCTGATGGCTTCACTGTTAAACCTGGCAAAGGGCGAAGCGCACTGTTAAACATGGAGCAATCTTTGTACCCTTTGAAACCAACACAATGGAATGTGGCACCCTACACTGAGCTAAACTTCCAGACAATGCCGGTGTGGAGGAGTGGCTGCAGTGAAGGGAGCCGGTGCCACATTGCTGTATATCTGTGTGTGTTTACTGTCAGTGTGACTGCATGCCAGCCTTATCTGTGCTTGCTGTGGCAGCCCGTCGCCTCGTCCTGCATTCCTGACCAGCTAAAAGTGGAACCGGATTTATATTGCAGCTGCCCATCAACTCAGCCCAGCGTGATTAGTTCTGTCAGGGGGGCTCTGAGACCCCAGTGCAAAGGGACTGGCTGCCCATCAAAGCCCAGCGTGATTAGTTCTGTCAGGGGGGCTCTGAGACCCCAGTGCAAAGGGACTGGCTGCCCATCAAAGCCCAGCGTGATTAGTTCTGTCAGGGGGGCTCTGAGACCCCAGTGCAAAGGGACTGGCTGCCCATCAACTCAGCCCAGCGTGATTAGTTCTGTCAGGGGGGCTCTGAGACCCCAGTGCAAAGGGACTGGCTGCCCATCAACTCAGCCCAGCGTGATTAGTTCTGTCAGGGGGGCTCTGAGACCCCAGTGCAAAGGGACTGGCTGCCCATCAACTCAGCCCAGCGTGATTAGTTCTGTCAGGGGGGCTCCGAGACCCCAGTGCAAAGGGACTGGCTGCCCATGAGCTCAGTCCAGCGTGATTAGTTCTGTCAGGGGGGCTCTGAGACCCCAGTGCAAAGGGACTGGCTGCCCATCAACTCAGCCCAGCGTGATTAGTTCTGTCAGGGGGGCTCTGAGACCCCAGTGCAAAGGGACTGGCTGCCCATCAACTCAGCCAGCGTGAGCTGTCAGGGGGGCTCCGATTAGTTCTGTCAGGGGGGCTCTGAGACCCCAGTGCAAAGGGACTGGCTGCCCATGAGCTCAACCCAGCGTGATTAGTTCTGTCAGGGGGGGGCTTTGAGACATCACTATTTTGCTCAGCTGACGGAATACAAAATCAGCTGCCAAGCAAGCGGTCTGTGACATCTTCACTCTCGCCTGTTACAAATGAAGCAGATGAGCAGCAGGGAGATGCATCTTTTATGGATCACTGACTGCCACTCGTGTAACAAATCAAATCAGTCACGGGAAAGTACACAAAAGTATATGTGTGTGTGTGTGTGTATAAAAAAAATAATGAAGGTAGAGTCTCTACAGCAATGCAAAAGTTCAGAATTCCTTCAGCCAAGCTTTCATTTAGATGGCTCACCAAAAGAGTTTCCGTGAGACATTCATAGTCACACTCTTGGCATTTTGCTTCAAAAGGATTCGTTATTTAACTCCATCTAAACTGAAAGTTTGGCTGAAATAATTTTGAACTTTTGCATTGCCTTCATTACATGCAATTACCTTATACTGGTCAGCACCTCATCAATATCAAGCATTGTAGTGCACAAATGACTTTTTGGTTTATATATATATATATATATATATGCTATGCAATGCATGCCCTTGTCTAAATGAATCACAGCAACATACAAGAGCAGAACGTTTTGATTTGTGTTGTATTTACTGAGTGACAGGATTATTAGACCCCTTCCCAGTTAATGGGGGCAGAAGATCATCAGCTGACACTTTCTCTGGGCTGCATTGCAGTCGTGTTTGTTCCCTGTACTCTGGTCAGGGGTGGTGGGGTCGAGCACAGTAAAGAGTGCTGTACCTCGGGGCTGCCAGTGACAGCTCAGTCAGAGAGTTCAGGAGAGCTCCGGAAGCCCAGGTGACAGGTGTGCACCTCCTGCTATGGTCACAGCCAGAGCTGACACACGAATCAGCTCTCCGGGCAGGGGAGAGGACACCCCAGTCATTAACAGGGCACTGCAAATAACCGCTCTGTCAAGAAGGCTGTTTCTTCAGGAGAGGACAATGCATTACAGTGCTGAAGGAGAGGTTAACCTGATTGCTATAGACCTGCTTCTATGCAACTGTGGTGCGGTTTATTAGGCATGGCCACTTTATTAGGAACTGCTCCTGTAGGCAGGCGCGCAGTGGGAAGCAGCTGGCCCATGTCACGTGATCTTCTCAGGAAATAAGAAAAGGTAACTTGTATCTACAGAGTGTTCCTCCCATGTAAAAGTTTATCACTGTAACTTTGCAGTTTTTCCCAGTTGCTTTTCCCATGATTATGTTATGCATGGTTTGCAATGTTTTTTTGTTTTTTTTAAATTTGCTTTACCACACCTCTCTGGGCTTCACAATGGGTCACAGTCATGCAGTACCTGATCTTACCTGCAGAGGGGGCAGGTGAGGCGGCCGTCAAGGGCCCTGCCCCGCAGGCAGCTGGCACAGAAGGTGTGGTAGCAGTCCAGCAGGCAGGGCTGCTCGTACTGCTCGTGGCACAGGTGGCACACTAAAGGGTGGCAGCTGGTGTTGTCCAGGTTGTACAGGTTATCCAGAGGAGAGAAGATTCCTCCAGACATCTACAGGGAAAAATAAAACAACCAGGAAGTGCTCAGCAGTGGAGAAAATGTGGATTTGCAAAACAAAGTGCGTTCGTTTTAGACAGTCCTCGTTGCTGATACATTCGACAGCGCCAAGCTTTGAGTTCTCCCGCTTTAAGGCAAAATGTTCTTTGCTTATTTTTAGATCTAAACGAAGACAATTAAACAGTCTGATAACAGCTCAGTTGTAAGTGTGGCTGGGGCTATTGAGGGCTTACTTTAATAGAGTTCATCCAGTAGCCGGGGTGACTGCTTGACATGTGAGTGGGTTATCCAGCAGTTACATTTCTCATGGGTAACAAAGCTACACACACAGTGCAGTCCCAGGCCGATACCAAAGTTACCCTCCAACAAGTACTGAGACAATTGGTACACAGGGGAAGGGCTCTGAACATGTTAGCAGCCAAGAGACAAACAGGCTCGTGTACAGGAATACACAGCGCAGTGTAATGGATCTGAAGACACAGAGTTCAAAAACATGACATACTGAAATACTATACTTTCAACACTAAAACAAGGTAACTTCTATCAGCCAAGCTAGAACAGTGTGCAGCAAGCATGCTTCCATACATAGTTACATAGTTAATAGCATACAAACACTGTATTTATTAAAATGGAAAAAACCCAGTCAAGCACAACCACAGCTGAAGTGGATGAGTTTCAAACCATATCAGATCTAAAGTTAGAAAAGTGCTTGTGTGAGAAGTGGAGGGTTAGTTTTTGTTTCCCCAGCGTGTTATTGCAATACAAAGCCTGCGTGAGTCTGTACAGCGATCCCTACCTTGCTTAGGTCCTGTCTCTGAGCCCAGGCTGGAATGACAGAGATGTGTGAGCTCTTGAAGTTCAGCTGTGGATGCAGAGACATTGTTCTTGACGTCAGCAAGGCAGCCTACTCCCAGAAGGCTGTGCTCTAAACAAAGGGGGGGGGGGGGGGGGGAGCTTCTGGCTTTTGTAATTCATGACAACAGGGGCGCAGATAGCATTGCTCTTCACTGGCATGACAAACTGTGCCTCTATTTAATCCTCGCACATACATCTATTTATAGAATGGTTAGAACTTTTGTGTCAAGGCCCTTGTCCTTGTGTTCTGAGCAGCATTTCGATTGGCTTTTGTCTTGTTGATATCGGGGTCCCCTTCAGTAACAGGGACCCTGCTGAACAGCTCTGCGGTGCACTGTGTGAAACCTGCCCCTTGCGTGAGGCTGCATCCATACCTACATGTTAAAAAAAACACATGCCCTTGTGAAAGCTTGCTGAAAGCTGAGCACAGAGTAGTACAGCGCAGAGAAAGCATAATGAAGCACAGAGGGGTGTGTATGGTGAAGCCCATTTAAAAAGCATTGCAAACCATGGAAAACACATGCCATACAAAGCGTGGCAAAAGTGCACTATCACCATGACAGTGTAATGGCACAGAAGACATAGTGCTATAATGTATGTCTTGGTAATATGGGATTGATGACCACAACTAACTCAATAATTGTTCATATATACTCTTTTTCTTTTTGTCTTCGTGGTATTGTTGTGATTATCTGCCTGTAGAGTCTCTTTTGAAAGAGACACTAGAATGATTGGTATGCCTTTTAATATATTTGCAAAATATCCATATAATAATTAGGCATGGTAGTGCACCCAGGAGTAGTTACAGTGTACTGTCCTCAATGTAACAGCTGTCAATACCGTCTTCCTCTGAGCTCGTTTACTGCAGCGTTGAAGTCAAAAGTACTGTCCTGCAATGTGCCTAGCTGTAATCGAGCACAGCGTTCAAGATCGGCATCGATGCCCTCTGCCGTTGATTACAAGCTAGCCCCCCTCCTTCCACAGATAGTATCAAAGCGCATGCGCCGAGCTGGCTCTTCCTTTCTGCCATAGTTGTTCGCCATGGCTCCAGTGGTCAGTATCGTTATGCTTTGAAAATTGTCAGAATTAAACTGTTGTTTGTGTCCAGAACCGGCCCGCCGCCCACTAAGATTGTGTCTAAGACACCGGGGGCCACAGATCCGGAGTACAATCCGAGAAATAATTGACGTTTCTATTCAAATGTGTGTTTTTGTTGGTGGCTAGCAGTGTGCGAGGCCTGCTTTTTTGAAGCACGTTGCATGGCTCCGAAGCGTAACCCTATCGTCTGTGCAAACCCGGTGCATGCCCTGCTGAATCGTGGGCTTGAGTGCGCGGTGCACCGTGCTGGGTGTGTTAGCTGTGCGGATCTGCTGTGACCTTTCCGTGATTCAGCTATTAAAAGAATTGCTTTGAGTGAGGGTGTTTTGCGCTGCTGCTGTAAAAGTTTAGTGTAAACCGGGTGAGGAGGGGGTGGGGGGGTCGTGTTTAGACACGTATAATCATTATCCTGTGCTTTTAATTTGTGCTTTTAAATGCATAATAAAGCCTTTCTCAGAAAATATATATATTTACAATAGGTTAAAAAAATGTTCATAAACCGCCGCATTTATGTGAGTCTCGGTTGGTGAAATGCTTTTATTTTTTTGATACAGCATAGAAAAGTGCATTGGTGAGTTTAAATATATGCAGAATTACAGTATTAAAATCCTTTGTGAATACATGTTTGTTCAGATCGTTATGTGTTTGAAGTTTGACGCGGGCACGGTTTTAGTCAAAGTGTGCTGGACTGTGTTACCTTGTTTAGTGTCGCAGTGTTACAACAGTATGGAAGTTAGTTCATGAAAGTCCCAAGGCGTAAAATGAAAATCGTTCAATTGAATGAAATGCAGCGGTTTCGCTCCGCATTAGATTTCTTTAGTGTTTTTAGTGTGGTGTATTGCCACAAGCTGGTTTGACAGCAGAGGTCATGTTTTTAATCAGTTTATAAAATGTTTTCGATCAGGAAGTGTTATGACGGTGTGTCTTGTAGAAATGTTTGGTATAAGTTATTTGCAGGCTTACGGATCATAAACTAATGTTCCTTTATGTAAGGCAGTGCACGATGCTGTGCCCAGCTGAGTGTCTGTTTCAGAACAGATTGTGGATAAAACTAACCTTGTAGCTAATTACCAAGATGTTTATTTAATGATATGCTGTGTTCTTATTCATTCTCATGATTTCTATGTGAAGTAGCATTGTGCTGCTAGCTGTCAGGATCTTCATTATAGCGCCTTGCTGTATCTTTAGTTGTGTTTGTGTGCAGACTGAGTGGGCTTGTAGCTGCCAACCTGAGGATGTACCTTAAAAAAAGAGACATTTCTGTTACAGATTGAGTATAGTGTCAGTTTCACACTTTGCCACATTGTCCCGGGCAGATTTTTGAAGGTTGGTCACAGTAAAACAAACATTGCAAAGTGGACAGCTAATTGACTGTCCTGTACTTGGCTCAGTTTTCTGGAGTATAACTGTGGCTTACGCACAGTGTATTCAGTGGCACAGCAAGTTACAGAGCTGTGATCATTTTTGCGCTGCGTGATTTGGCTAAAATCGAAAGGCAGAGTAGGGATCAGGATGTCACGTGAGCACAGATTTAGTTTTCTTCCCTGTTTGAATTGCAGAAGAAGCAAGCAGCCAAGGGTGGCAAGAAGAAGAAGCAGGTCCTGAAATTCACCCTGGACTGCACCCACCCTGTGGAGGATGGCATCATGGACGCTGCCAACTTTGTGAGCAGTGCACACTTTATTTATTTTGTTCTTGTGTTCTTGAGCAGCGAGCATTTCATCCAGAAGCTCCAAGCTCAGCCGATGGTAGTGGACTGCGTGCTGATTTTGAAGTGCTGGCTGCTGTTTACTTTGTCATAATCCCACCTGTAGAGTTGCATTTCAAACTAGGAAATAAGAAACGTCACTGGGCTTGAGAACCGGGATCTGGATTAACTGTATTAAAACATTTAATGGCAGTATTCAGGGATGGAATTAAGATTCCCGTTGCATCAGTTTGATCCATTCCAGGTTTTACTACGAGTTTAATAAGACACACTTGTTGCCTGTACACATTGGCTAGTCAAGCTTGTAGTAAAAGCTCCTATGCAGAGGTAGTTGGCTCTCCTGTATCTCCTGTATGTTGATGCTGTGTTGGTGCCAGTGCTGTACTGACCTGTCCGGCGCTGTGCTTTCACAGGAGCAGTTCCTGCAGGAGAGGATCAAGGTAAACGGGAAAGCTGGGAACCTGGGCGGGGGAGTGGTGACCATCGAGAGGAGCAAGAGCAAAATCACAGTGTCCTCTGAGGTCCCTTTCTCCAAGAGGTGAGTGAAACCGTGTAGCAGTCTGATCCAGTCCTGCTTTTACCATCAGTTTAATAAGTCACACCTGAGCTTGTTACCTGTGCATGTTCAGAAAGTAATGGCATAGTGATGCCTTGGTGAATGGATGCTAGTTCAGCCAAGTTCTGTCTGGTATAGAAATGCCTAGGCAGAAGATGGGTCTGTGGTGCGTGTGGGTGCAAGTTTCGTTCCACCTAATAATGGTGTCTTCCAGATGGTAAATGCCCAGCGGTTTTAAGACGGGTTCCTCTTTGATACATTTATTAAAATAGGGTGATCATTAGCTCCGCAGCTAAGTGTGTTTAGGCAGAGGGGGGGTGCTTTTACAGCAGAAACGTTAGTGGTGTTCTCAGTGCTGCTGGGTTCAGTGTCTTCATCACCATTGTATTCAGTGAGCACCGTGCTGGTTGTGAGGATATTAACACGTTGTAGAGCGGTGTGTTCCTCTCGGGAGATTCCACAGTGCTGGGTTCTGTTCACTAGCAGTTCTGCTTTAGATCGCTCGTTACAGATTTGATCAATCACTGTCCACGTCATTAGGGTGGTCATGGACCTGTATTTATATATTATTAGGTTTCTATCTGCTTGGGCTGAAATGTACAATAACTAACTTAAAAAAAAAAAAAAACTCAGTTCATTGCTGTGGTTACTTGACCCTAAAAGGATTGATAACAGTTCAGAGAAATTCAACAGTCCTTTAATGAATTGAATGCCTCTCTTGAGAAGTGTTGTTATGAAGCCTTGAATTCAGCAATGCTGGTGTCTTATTTCAGTGTATCTATAAAGGATCACTTACAGCCTACCTTAAAACCTTAATATAAAAAATTAAAATACACACGCAATTCCTGTGAGTTCCGAACTCCCAGCGTAACTCAGAGTTCAGTGGCATATTTCTGAAATGTTTTCACCATGTCGTTTTGGAATTGACTGGTCTAGTTGATGTTACTGGAAACACTTGATACTAAATTGTTTTGAGCACTGTGCAATATTAATGCCATTTGAATCTGCTTGAGCACGTCCTGCATAATTTTACTGTGTTGAATCTACATATTCAAGCATTCAGTACGCCTCGTGCTTACTGCGTTTAATTTCCTGTCCATCTGGGGGGGGGGGGGGGGGGGGGGGGGGTTGTACACAGGAATAATTAGTCTGGACGCCTCCTACAGCAATCAGCTGTTAAAGTGGGGGCTGGACGAACTGTAATATTTAATACAGTTTAAAACTGGTCGCTGTGGGCTGACCTTTACTTAACTGGAGTGCTGTGATTAGAGTGGGGGGTGAACCTTGCTTTATATCTTGGGTCTGGGCTGACAGCATTTTAGTCTGACTTGGCCGTTATGGAAACCATACCAGTGCTCCCATGTGAAGACTGAACCTGTCCTCTGCTGGTTTTTGTTTTTATCCCCCTCTCCCGTTCAGGTACCTCAAATACCTGACCAAGAAATACCTGAAAAAGAACAACCTGCGTGACTGGCTGCGGGTGGTCGCGAACAGCAAGGAGAGCTACGAATTGCGCTACTTCCAGATCAACCAGGATGAGGAGGAGGACGAGGACGAGGATTAATTCCGCGATACTGATCTGGGAGGATTTTGTACATTCGCTTTTAATAAAAAGCCAAACAAAAAAAAAAAAAAAAAAAAAAAGAAACCTTGCTTCTGTTCACTTTATTTATTAAGGAAAGCGTGCGTTGTGCTGTGCTGCTGTAGAGATCTATAGCTAGACAGATAATCTAAACTGAGCAGCTGTGCAGAGTGTTTCTGTAGGGAAGTTTACCGTACCTTTGAGTCAGTTCTTGTTTCAATTCAAACCGGTAGGATGTTTCATCTCCATCAGCTGTTTGCGTCCAGAGCAAACCAGCATGGTGATTCTCAGCATCCGAGTCGTTTCAGATTGCAAATGCGAACTTCTCATTTTCCTAGCGGCTGTAACCAGTGCCAGTTTTTTTTTTTTTTTTTTTGTTTCAAACAATTACTCCTAATTGTATTATTTCCCCTCCCTGCCTGCCTTTTAAGCTGAGGCTCGCTGTCTCTTATTGTGGTGGTTGTTAATTTGTGCCCTTTGCTTGCGGTACCAAAGTCATACAGCAGTTCAAGGTGAAGTGCCCCCTTACAGTTTCTCCTTCGCGTCCTGAGCTGTAGCAGTGATTCAGTGTGTTCATTTTCACCTGATAAAACTAGAAGCATGCCTATTGGTCTCGTGTGACTAGCGCAGGGGTGTGCCATTTTTTGCGGTGGAAGACGCTTCGGTTCCAATTCTCTGTCTACCTGCACAATGTAAACTAACAGGACTGTAATCAGGGTTGATTTTATAGCCCTGTGCACAGAAGGCTGAAAGGCATGAGGTTAGTACACCAGCCCAAGTCAGAAACTGGGTTCAGGTAAGTTTAAGAGTGACTTGCGAAGAAGTGGAAGCAATTCGCACAATGCATCGTGCAAATACAATTCTTCACTTCCGTCTGTGTGTGCAAGTTTTAAAACACATCATGGTTCTGAGTGGCTAATGCATAAAATATTTGAGTTGCTTGTTCAAAGACCCAGCCTAGTGATTTTGAAATTCCGTCTCCTGTTTTAAGTGGGTATGAATTTTAAAAATCGCCTGCTTTCCCTTGGGGAGTCACATTACACCAAGCTGTGATAGCAGCATCACACTTCACAGATGAGGGCTGCAGTTGTGTGCAAACCGGGGTGAGGCTGCGATTGCAGGAATACTTGCGTGCAAAGGAGCAAGCTGTCTAGGTGTTGGATTCGGGGAGGATCAAGAGTTGAGACTTGCAAAAAATAAAAATGAATGCTATGCTTTATATTGGCTGTGGTGCCACCATGCATCTTCCTCAATTCAATTAGAAGGTGCATCTCACCGGGATGGGTGGCCTTTAGTACTCATGACAGCTGTTAGAATTCAAGCTGGGATATTTTTGTGACATGTTCATGTGTTTGAGATTCTATCCTTTTAAAAGCAATTAGATTTTGGCAACAAAAAGAGTCCCATTATAAAATTGCTTAAAAAAAAATGTAATCTACACTTTGCCAACTGCCTCAATTCCATAATCTGGCAATTAATGTAATTTCTCTTTTGGGGTTGGCACTGCTAAATCTAAAAAATACGCCATCTACCATAATTTGTGTTAATGTGTGAGGGGGCCAATAGTAGATCTGTTTTCACAGGGGGAAGTCCATGTGATTGCAGACCCAGGCTAGCACTGCCCTTGGACTTGGCAATGTTACCTCGGGTCCAGGAAGGGGTGATGATACCAGACGTTAAAGCCGTCCTCGCCAATGAGGTTCAATCCCTTATTTGAGGCACAGTGGTTACTGCTCCCCTTAGCGGTGCAGTGGAACCTTTCATCTCTCAGTATTCTTCACCAGTGTAAGTGTTTTAAAATTGCAGCTGTGTGTGTGACTGGTGTAGCTGCCCTGAGGCAGATTCCAGCACTGGTGTATGCTGCTGGTTATCAATTGCTCCTTTCTAAATGTTCTGTATAGTTGTGCAGTGATCTGTTCTTATCACTCCTGTATTAGTCTATTGCCTGTAAACCCAGGCGGGGGTTGTATATACCCACTGCCCAGTACGAAGCCGGATAATGTCCCTGGCTCTTACCTGCTCTGCAGCTCACCTGCAGATGCTAGAATATTCATCAGGGTGCAATTAACACAGGCTGTACTGCCCAGCTTTACTGAAAGCGTCAAGAAGTTTGGAAAATGCATTAGAAAGGGAAATATATATATATATATATATATATATATATATATATATATTATAATATATATATATAATTTGTTGATTTATGGATACGTTTTAGGGCTCCTGTGAGTCTAAAGGGTTAATTAATTCCTCGCCCAGCTCGTGTGTGTGTGTGTGTATATATAATCATTAGGTATTAGGTATAGCGCAATACATTCTGCTATAAACAGCAATCCTTAATTGCGTCACTTATCAACACCTTGACACTGAGAAATAGCGAGTACACTAATAGAGGGGTTAGACGGCTTTTTCTATTGTGTTTGTTTCCTGCATCAAACGCAGATCATTGAAATGCGACCAGAATGTATGTGCATGCCTTACAGAAGAAAAAACAATACCATCCATAATGTCAAATTATATATATATATATATATATATATATATATATATTATATATATATATATATATATATACACACACACACACACACACACACTCGAATGTCATGCTCATGCAGATGCACAAAGCATGCCTATTCAATTTTCGGGTATTGTTATGCTTAATAACCCGTGTACACGGGTGGTTCGTGTTGTGCAGTTTGTATGTTGGCAGTCACAGGGAGGGGGTAGCCGGGTCTAATGATGAATAATTTGAAGTGACTGGTGCTGTGTGTGTGGAAAGTTTCTCTATATACCGGTATGGCTTGAAAATCTCACAGGCTCGACTGCAGTCATTTCAAAAAAACACCGTGCAGACGAAAAACTGGTAACCAGACCGCACCGCTACTAACTAGTCGTCTCCAAAAATGATGGGATGGGATTGCCATGGCAACAGACCACACGTCACAATCCGGGCATGTGTGTTCCATTTTTGTCTTTTTTTTTATTTTCAGACTGGAGGATTTGGAGAGAGAGAGAGAAAGAGAGAGAGAGAGAGAGAGAGAGAGAGAGAGCGATTTTTTTTTTTACGCTTCTTAAAAAAAAAAAAAAAAAAAAAAAAGGCAGCCATCTTTCTTAAAAAACCTCACCCTCTTTCTTGCCAACACAGTTGTGTGCATGCAGTTTGAAAACCCGGCGAGGCTGGCATTCCCGGGGATAAGTTGCAATACTTCAGAGATATAATAGCGAATGGTATATCACATGCGGTGAGGATGCCGGGGTCAGTGAGTAACGAAGACGAAGGGCAAGACGAGATGGATTTTGGGGACGATGTGCCAGGTAAGAGAAGGGGATGGTGGGAGGAGAGAGGAGGGGGTGTGAGAGAGAGAGTGAGAGAGAGAGAGAGAGAAAGAGAGAGAGAGAGAAAGAGAGCTGGCGTTTTGTTACTGCTATCACAACATCCCAATTGCCTGCGGGAGAAGAAAAAAAACCGCTTGCTTGTGCATTTGTATAGAATTAGAAAAGCGAACAGATATACTGTTATCATATCGCTAGAAAGCTGAATGCTTTGGGGTGCATTTCCATTAGGACAGCAAGCAGCCCGGGACTCGCAGCAGCGCGCAGCGTTTCCCTATTACATCAGACGTCTTTGTAAATACACGACTAGGCGGTAGCATTTGATGGTGCAAACCGACTGCCGTTTTTCAAGACGAGAAAGCAAAGCCAGGCTGTCGGTCTGCATTGTGGGTTCGTGATTGCGCGGAAAGGAGGGAGGGGGGGGGGGCTGCTGTGCTTTTCTGTTTTGTGAAGTTGGCCACATCAGTGTTTTCTGAAAGCAGGAGGGTGAATTCAGATGAAAGAAATTGCCTGTTGTACAGTCACGAGTCGGATCATTATTTGTGTCATAAATCTGTAGGCAGCAAGAATGACATTCAAGTTTAGCGCTGCTGCGGATTTTTCTTAGAGATGCGTGTGGGATATTATTATTATTATTATTATTATTATTATTATTATTATGTGTTTCGTAATAACACCACGTCCCCACTGGACTTACGCCCCCCCCCCCCCCCCCCCCCCCAAAAATAAAATAAAAAAAATATAAATATATATAAAATCCATTTCAAACTGCGTTCCAAAGTAACGTTTCTTAAAGGACTGTAATGATGCTTTAATTGCAACGTAGCACAATGTAGACATGACGTGTACACACCGAACTGGACAGTGCGCTTACTTTGTGTGATTCCTTCTGTCTGTATTGGCGTTAGTGGGTTAATCAAAGCACCTCAATATACTGTCTGAGTGTGTGGGTGCAGGATGGCCGCATGCATACAGAAACTAAGCAATCCCGAGCCTGAAACAGAGTGACGCGCTCAGTGAGTGACAGCGATGTATTGACAGCCGCCACGTGCGACCTTGGAGGGAAAGCAGTCCTGCCTCTTGCAATGCTGCTGTGACGGGCTGTGCTGTATTACCAGGCTTGCTTTTCATCTCCAGTGCCTAGTTTGGAAAAAAAAATGATGTATTGCTGAGCTGTCGCGGTTCAATCAAACCAAAACCTACAATTAAAATACTACCGCCATGAAACACTGTGCTTTCTATAGCGCACAGCAGTACATGCTGCCTCGTAGTGCTGGAGTGAGCACGGGGTTTTCATGCTCGAAAAAATTCATTGTTTTTTTTTTAATAATAAAAGCCTGCATCAGTCCAATCAGATCAATGATGTTTAACGACGACCTGTTTAGACAAAATAGCGGCATTGCAAACTGCCATCAAAGGATGGCGAGTTTAATATTGGATTGTCATATGGTACTCCGCCACCAGGTGGCACTGTGTGCTATGCAAAATTGTTTATTGATGTTAGTTTTGCTTTCAAAAAGGTAGGAGGCGGGGCGGACAGTGGGAGTGGAGGGGAAGGTGGTCTTTCTGGTCAATGCAGAGTAGTCAGATGTCAGATAAATGTTGATAGGGAGCTCCCGAGTGGCGCATCCAGTAAAGGTACTCTGCGTGGAGTGCAGGATGCACCCTATAGCCTGGAGGTGGCCGGTTCAAGTCCAGGCTATTCCACTGCTGACCGTGGACAGGAGTTCCCAGGGCACTGCCCAGGGGGGGTAGGTTGGGCATGCACCAGCGCCCCCCTGTGGTCTAGCCAGGCTCCTGCAGGCTTGACTGTAAGCTGCACGGTGAGTGTGCAGCTTGATAAGAAGCGGTCAGCTGACAGCACACGCTTCAGAGGACAGCATGGTAGGGATGAGGTGAGCCTGAATAATAACTGAATATTCTAAATTGGGAGAAAATGCAAAATATAATTGGCAACTACTAAATTAAAAAATCAATAAATAAAACATGTTGATGTGGTGGAGTGAGGAGTTTTTATACAACGCTGTCACTTCAGTCAATAAAATCAGTTGATTCATAGAAGGTTTTTTTTTTTCCTAGCTTGTTCGGTGCCTTGCGTGGAACATGCACTGAATTTAAATTGTATTGATTTGTTGTTTGCATAGACACCAGCGCTGCAAACATGGCATTGAAATAAGCATGTATATTTACCAGAGCAAAAAGCTTTCTCAAATACCAGCCTCGTCACTTAATTCAAGGAAAAACTAGAGGGATCGGTGGCTGTGTCAGAACGAGTTAGTGGAAGAGCAAAACCTGCTTGACGTCAAACTGAGCTGGGGAAATAAAGCCATCATCTCGGATTAGGAAACACTTTCATCTTCTCAAGAGCGCTTTGACAGTTACGGCAGAGGATTGTTCTCAGGATCCCCACACCAGGAGATGCTCCTCTGAGCCCTGGGGTAACTTCACACTGTCTGGGAGAGAGGGCTAGCTAGCCCCAGAGCTGCTGGGAAATACGCAGACGATCTGCGTAGTAGAAGTCTCGCTTCGTCTGGGGGAAAAAAAAAAAAAAACAGGTCGGATTTCAGAATTTTTAAAAAATTGAAAGTGTTTCTTTTGAAGGCAGTTTAGTGTAAGGAGCTCCACAATCTGATTTGCTAAGCAGATCTGGAGTCTTTGAGTGTGGGGAGTATTGGGTTTCAATTTCTTGCAGCTGGGTTATGTTCCACAGTCATGTTTATCGTCATACTCCTATCTCAAGTCTCACGCTTGCCCTGTGTACTTCGGTATGCTTTTACCGTGCTATACCAATTATCTGTCCCTAGGCGATTGTTCTACGTGGCACACGCTTGTTGCTCATAGCTTTTCGTGTGTTGACTTTTTTTTAAATACTCATACCACTGTCCCTGGTATTCAAGGCAGCATTCAAGCCACACACGCAGTGGCAAAGCCTGAGCTGGCCCATTATATCCATGTTGACGCTCTGGCATTTCTGAAAACACAACCTTCGCGCTGGCCTGTGTCATTTTGGAGGTTAGGGACAGAGCCGCAGCAGGACTCTGAAAGGTCACACCAACCCTGAGTGTCGTTTAGATTCTGTGCAGTACATCTCAGTAAATACAAGCTAAAATAGAGGCCGTGATGAGATGCACGTTGTGGAAGTCTGTGCATTAGCGGTCGGAGCTCCGTTAACTTGATATCTCTGTAGCTGTGCTGTCTGCAGGCTAATTCATTTTCTTGTAAGCTGCAGGCAGCGTGTAATGCCTCTCTGAACTGCCTCTGAGCCCTTGTAGGAAGGTCAGGTCCTTGCTGGTGTCCATGTCTCTCCACACGGGCCGTAAGAAGAGGCCAGCTGACCCGCACAAGATCGGCAGCCTGTCCTCTCAGTGCGGGGGCTCCCCATTCTAATGACAAGCGGGCTGGCGGGCTGGCAGTCCCCCAGAGTCACCTTGTGTTCCCCCAGCCAGTCTTCATTGCATCACCCTGTAGAGTGAAGTCGTTGTGCTTCAGAAAGTCGAGTGAAACCTGCCGAATAATGTCACGTTAACATATCGCATTACGCAGACTTGATGAAAGACTGACAACAATGGAAAAATGTGACATTGCAAAATCTATCCTGAAACACAGTGCTGGCATTATGGCTTCCGGGAGACATTTTCGATTATCATTTAGTAATTTCTTTGATTACATGATGCAAAACTTTTGGCCAGAGCTGTATGAGGTGTCACGAATCAACAGCAAACAGTAGTAACACATTCTGTGCTGCATATCTCCGTTGACTCAAAGATTTGTTTTGTGTTGAGTAGTGAACACGTTTAATTCTTTTTAATTAATACCTGAAAAACTTCCGACTTCTTGAAGGTAATTACTGGCGGAGTTTCTGCACAGCGCTGTGAGGGGAATGAGATCTGGGGGAGAAAGGGGATTAGAAAGACTCCAAGAAGCAGCATGTGTTAGCCATGCCCCTCGTCTGGCTTGTGAATTAGTAATAAGACCACGATTTCCAGTCTGGATGTTTCTACATCACTGACCTACATTGGCTCCTTTAAGAAGTCTGCAGCACTCCTTGACTTCTGACGAAGGATCCTGTGCTCTGTTTCCCGTGTGTTGAAGCAGACGCGCGATCCCCGCCAGCGGCAGTGTTCATGATGACACTGCATGACAGCTACGCTGCAGCACATCCCTCATTCAGAGAGTGGAAGAGCTCGCTGGGGGTCCTGTGAGATCAGTGTATCGTTGCACCCCTACAGTGCCCTAGGCTGCTCGCAGGGGGTCCTGTGAGATCAGTGTATCCCTGCACCCCTACAGTGCCCCTGGCCCGCTCGCTGGGGGTCCTGTGAGATCAGTGTATCGTTGCACCCCTACAGTGCCCCTGGCCCGCTCGCTGGGGGTCCTGTGAAATCAGTGTATCGCTGCACCCCTACAGTGCCCCTGGCCCGCTCGCTGGGGGTCCTGTAAAATCAGTGTATCGCTGCACCCCTACAGTGCCCCTGGCCCGCTCGCTGGGGGTCCTGTGAGATCAGTGTATCGCTGCACCCCTACAGTGCCCCTGGCCCGCTCGCTGGGGGTCCTGTGAGATCAGTGTATCGCTGCACCCCTACAGTGCCCCTGGCCCGCTCGCTGGGGGTCCTGTGAAATCAGTGTATCGCTGCACCCCTACAGTGCCCCTGGCCCGCTCGCTCATTTCTCTGCCATTGTTGTTTCCCCAGACGAGGAGGAGGAGGAGGAGGAGGAAGCAGAGCTAGCGCCTGTGCCCCTCGCGGCTCTCCAGGGATTCTTCAGAGAGGACGACCCCGTCAAACAGCAGCCCAAGAAGAAGAAGCTGTGCAAACCCAAGCAGGGCAAAACCACCCAGCTGAGCAAGAGGAAGAAGGAGGTGATGATGTGCTGACACTTCTCTTACTGAGGGTCCTGTGAAATCAGTGTATCGCTGCACCCCTACAGTGCCCCTGGCCCGCTCACTGGGGGTCCTGTGAAATCAGTGTATCGCTGCACCCCTACAGTGCCCCTGGCCTGCTCGCTGGGGGCCCTGTGAAATCAGTGTATCGCTGCACCCCTACAGTGCCCCTGGCCCGCTCGCTGGGGGCCCTGTGAGATCAGTGTATCGCTGCACCCCTACAGTGCCCCTGGCCCGCTCGCTGGGGGTCCTGTGAAATCAGTGTAGCGACGTGGGATGTCACGGGGACCGGGCGGGAGCGAGAAGAGACGGTAACACAACAAAGAAAAGGGGTCTGGAGGAGGAAGAGGAGGAGGAGACCTAAGAAGTGGCGTCAGAGTCAAACACACGCACACACACACACACACACACTAAGACACTAACGCAGACACACACACACACACACACACTGAGGCAGACACACGCGCACAAACTGAGACAGACACGCACACACACTGAGATACACACGCACACACTGAGACGCACATCGATTCCTCTCGCTCGCTTGTCAGCAGTGAGATCTGTTGCACTCTGTGGTAAATATTGACCTCGGCTTCACCTCGGACGCTGCTCCTGCCACTCCAGTGAATAAATCTTGCTGTTGACCTGCAGCTCGAGTCAGCGGCTGGTTATTTAAGCTTGGATTTCTGCAGGGGCCTGTGAAGCAGTGCAGTCCTGCAGAGGGGGAATCCGCACAGTATTATTCAGCTGACCTTTCTCACTGAAGCAGCCCCCGACAGCTGAACTTTTAAAATGTGTTAACTTACAACATCTGGACGCTCAGAGCAAACAGCGGCTTGTTTTTTTTGTTTGCATTGTAACGTGGTAGAAGATTAAATCTTTCCAATAATAATCTCTTGTGATTGGCCACCTGCTTTTACCAGCCACTTGCAGTATTGTTCCATACAAGCGAATGAGGGCGGTACCTTGAATAAGCAGCCAGTAATGTCGAGGTGGTGTCTGGCTTCTCAAGCACTTCCCTGCCTTGAAAGAGCAGCAGTGCATATCAGTGACAGAGTTACAGAGTGTGCGATTCTGCTTTGGTGAACTCAGCACGAGAACACACAGCAGCTAATTGATTGCCAGCAGCATGCATTACACAAGGCACCAGTAGGTGGCGTGCTCTGGTGACTCCAGTGTACTCCTCACCTACCCTTTCAGAAGCAGTGAGTGGAGTACAGCAGAGCAGGCAGCCCTGTGGTCAGGAGAGATTTGAGAAAGCAGTGGAATGCACTCCTGCCATTGCCAGCTGCACTGTGTTAAACGTGAACCCCGTCCCTTTCTGCACAGACCCTGTTTTTCAAGGCAGGCGAGACACAGGTGGAAAATGTGGCTTCACACAGTGGGACATAAACAGCACAGTTATAATAGGGCAGTTTTGTACTGTATTCACGGGCTAAACTGAAAGTGATCATTGGGGGATATAAACCAACTGGAGTGTCAATGGGGTGTGCTGTCTCGGTTTACAATGTCACCAGAACCCTGATGGAATATAATTCAGTATAAAAGGCAATGCCAGTGATGCCATTGGCTTTCCTTACTGGTATGCCAATGCTGGATAAACACAGCCCTATAATTTCTATGCCTTTCGTCAATGTGCATTCAGATAGCGAGTTCCATTTTAATTGTCTTAGTCTGCGCTGCAGCACACTCCCTCAAACGATTCATATTTCCATCTCTATTGTATTGTGAGTGAGATGAGGTGCTGCGGGCCCCCCCCCCACCCCCTCCCCCCACTTGTTGTCTAGACATGCTGTAGAGTAGAGCCGCTTTCTGCGATGGCTGGCCACATAACAAGCTCGTTATGCAAACGCATCTGATTGGATGCGGGCGGAAAAGTCCAGGCACTATACAGTCCAGTAACCATAGCAACGCAGATGGGCTGCTTGATGAGAAAGTGCTCGCCTGGCTCCTCCTGCTGCTGCTGCTGCTGCTGCTGTTGCCGTTGCTGTGAATCTGGCAGGGTCTGCGCTGTACCCTCCTACCTGAGCACAGCAGCTCTGTGAATCTGGCAGGGTCTGCGCTGTACCCTCCTACCTGAGCACAGCAGCTCTGTGAATCTGGCAGGGTCTGCGCTGTACCCTCCTACCTGAGCACAGCAGCTCTGTGAATCTGGCAGGGTCTGCGCTGTACCCTCCTACCTGAGCACAGCAGCCCAGAGCCTGGCCACAAACTGGCATTGCGCTGTACACTCCTACCTGAGCACAGCAGCCCTGTGAATCTGTCAGGGTCTGCGCTGTACACTTTGAGCACAGCGGCTCTGTGAATCTGGCATAATACTTGTTTCAGTACACAATTTATGGACGTCAAATATTATTATTATTATTATTATTATTATTATTATCAGGGTCTGCGCTGTACCCTCCTACACTAGTCTGGCAGGGTCTGCGCTGTAACAGTGGCATATTGGCACAGTTTAATCATGTGTAATTTGGTAAAACATTTTGTTAAAGCATCGCTAGCCCTGTCCTGTTCCGCATGGTTATGCAGCATGCTTATTATGCATTTTAATAGATGCACTCTGCTGGGAACTCATTAATTCATGTCTGTTTTTCTTAGATAAATTTCATTTCAGATAAGCACACATTAAAAAAAAAAAAAACAGTCCCAACTACAAGAGCCCCTTCCTTGGTTTTAATCCCAGTAAGTGGCTGTGGTCCCATTACTAGGTTGCAGGTACGAATGTAATTCCCCTCGGAATGGTCGCTATACTGTATTAATTCTATATTATTATTATTATTATTATATATTTTTTTTGCTTTATCTGAAGCCTGGAGCTTATTGGAGCGTTTCACAAACACCATTTCAAAAAGTAACTTTCACTCTGTTAACAGTGTGTATCACAAGTACCAGTATTGTAATAGTGCTGAACTTAGAATGATTCAAACTGCAACACAGTGTGCCTTATTCCCAACCTGACAATCCTTCTCCGCATTAAAAAGCTAGTTTAGTTCAGCCTAATATACATAGTTGTATAGTAATGCTCCCATTCACAGATTCACTGTGTTCAATGCACAAGGCAAACCAACGCAAAGGAAACGCTGGACGTTTCTAAAGAGCTGTGAAGCAGGCTGGGGTTTTTGTTCTGTGCGTGAATGTGTGTGTGTCCACAGGGGGGCGGTAGTGAGGAAGAGGCGGCGCCTGTGTGTCTCAAAGAGCTGCAGGGGGACAGGTCGGAGAGCGAGGGCAGTGACTACTCCCCCATCAAGAAGAAGAAGAAGAAACCAAGGGAGAAGAAGGAGAAGAAGACCAAGCGGAAAAAGAAAGACGAGGAGGAGGAGGAGGAAGAGGAGGAGGAGGAGGATGTGGGGCTCAAGGTGAGGGGAGGGGTCTTGTCATTACAGAACTGCGCATGTTTATTACAGCACCCCTGTGGGCTACTGGACTCCACGCCTGACAAAAGAAAGTGTGTGGATGCAGCTTCAAGTAAAGTCGACTTCAGTGACACCAGAGATTTTGAGAAAGTACACAGACGCAGTGCCACACAGCTCTTATTGATGCCAAAGGTGGCCAGGCTAAACTCTAGCATTAAAGATGCTTTCAGGCATAGCTGTGTTTTTAGTTTTGAATTAGCTTCGTGCAAGATGAGTTAGCAAAAAATGAATAGCTCATTTCTGTAGAAATGTAATAATTTGCACGTGTGCAAAGCGCCATAAATGCCAAATCTTGAGGTGTTCTGATACATTTGCACATTACTGTATTTCACCAAATTCTTAAAGGAGTGCTTTTTGATTTCTTAAACTCTTATCAGGCCTAGCAATATTCTCCCAGGCCCTTTTCTACTCGGACAGCCGCAAGAGTGGAAAGGAAACCTCTTGTGGTTCAAACTCCCTCCAGTGGTCTAGCTGCAATCAGACCATGTGACCCACAGCAGCAGTTCAAGAATGAATTTGTTGATGTAGAATCTGACCTGTTTCAGTATCCTGAAGAGCCAAAAGATTCTGAGCCCAATAAAAGTGGTGCCATTAATAAAAAGGTGTGACCGTGTTTCTTTTAATCTCCGCTGTGAAACTGTCCTTCAGGAGCCCAAGTCCTCGGCTCAGCTGATGGAGGAGTGGGGGCTGGAGAACGTGGACTATGGCTTCACAGAGGAGGACTACCACACTCTGACAAACTACAAAGCATTCAGCCAGTTCCTGAGGTGAGAAGCACAGGGTTCAGGGTTCGGAATGGTGGGAGGGTTAATTGGGTCAACTAAACACCAGGACTCCCTTATAATAGTTGCCCCACAGTGAAAGCATGCTCTCCAGTGCCCAGTCCCTCTGCTCTGCCCCCCCAGGCCTCTCATTGCCAAGAAGAACCCCAAGATCCCTATGTCTAAGATGATGACGGTCCTGGGGGCGAAGTGGCGCGAGTTCAGCAGCAACAACCCGTTGAAGGGCCTGTCTGCTGCTGCCGCCGCCGCAGCCGTGGCTGCTGCCGTGGAAACCGTGGCTGTGTCCCCGCCCGTCCCTCAGCCCGCGCAGCCTGGAGCAATCAGGAAAGCCAAAACCAAGGAAGGGAAAGGTAACCTGCAAACACCGGGCTCCTGGTTCACGTTCCCTCCTGTTTTCTGCCTCTTTTTCTTTTGCGCTTTTCCTGACTTATTTGTTCTTTCCGTGTTGACTTTCTTTCTCTTCCTGATTTATATTTTTTTCTTCTTCTTTCTGTCTTTCAGCTGTTGTTTTTGTTGCATGCCCTCGTCGCTGTTGTGTTCTTGTAGTTTCATTCCTGGCTGCCCTCTCTTCCAGGCCCGGGGGTGAGAAAGAAAAGTAAAAGCACCAAGGAAGCCAAAAAGAGAGGCAAGAGCAAGAAGATGAAAATCAGACTGGGCGGGTTCGGGAGCAAGCGGAAAAAGGGCTCCTCGGTAAGAGACCGCTCCTTCACTCCCCCCTCGCTCCCCCCTCACTCTCCCCTCGCTCCCCCCTCTCCTTCACTCCCGGTGAGCGTGAGGGGGGAGAGAGGCAGGAGTGAGGGGAGAGGGGGGGGGGGGGAGGGAGTGAGAGGGGGGAGCGCGGGAGGGGGAGTGAGAGGGAGGGCGAGGGGGGGAGAGGACAGTGTGCAGGAGGGGGAGGGAGGAGGGGAGCGTGGGGAGCGAAGGAGCGCAGGGGAGAGGACGAGGGGGAGGGTGGAGAGGCGAGAGACGGGACGGAGGGGGAGGGGGGAGAGGAAGTGAAGCGAGTGGGGAAGAGCGAGGTGCGAGGGGGGAGAGGAAGTGAGGGGGAGCGAGGGTTTGGGAGGAGCGAGGGGGGGGGCGAGAGGTAAGTGAGGAAGGGGAGCGAGGGAGGGAGTGAGGGGTAAGCGAGGGGGGAGCGGGGAAGGAGTCACTAGTAGGGGACGCGAGGGGGGAGAGGAAGTGAGGGGGGGTAGAGAGGGGGAGCGTGGGAGGAGTGAAGACGTGGGGAGGAGGGAGGAGAGGGGAGAGTAGGAAGTGAGGGGGGAGCGAGTGGAGGGAGGAAAGTGGAGGGAGCGAGGGGGGAGGAGAGCGGAAGCGAGTGAGGGGGCGAGTGGGGGGAGCGAGGGAGGAAGGGAGAGGGGGAGCGGAGGTGTGGGGGGGAGGTGGAGGAAGTGAGGGGGGAGCGAGGGGGGCGTGAGTGGGGGAGTGGAGTGAGAGGGGAGCGCGAGGGTTCTCTCTCCCCCCCTCACTCTCCCCTCGCTCCCCCCTCTCCTTCACTCCCCCCTCGCTCCCCCCTCACTCTCCCCTCGCTCCCCCCTCTCCTTCACTCCCTGAGGTTGTAGGGGTCGAGGGGAGGAGAGGAAGTGAGGGGGGGGTGAGAGAGTGAGGGGGGAGCGTGGTGGGAGGAGGAGATGAGGGGGGGGCAGGGGGGGCGAGGGAGGAGAGAGAGGGGAGCGAGGGGGGAGAGGCGTAGGAGGGAGAGAGGCGGGGGGAGCGAGGGGGGAGCGGAAGTGAGGGGGGAACGAGGAAGGGAGGGGGGGGAGCGAGGGGGGAGAGGGGGGCGGCGAGGAAGTGAGGCGGGGGTTCAGAGCGGGGAGCGAGGGGGGAGTGCAGAGGGGGAGTGTGAAAGTTTGGGGAGGGAGAGGGGAGAAGGGGGAGGGTAGAGGGGGAGCGTGGAAGGCGAGAGGGGAGGGAGGGCAGGGGGGGTGGAGAGGGAAGGCGTGGGGGGGTAGAGAGGGAAGTAGAGGGGGGAGACGGGAAGGGAGTGTAGAAGAGGGGAGAGGAAGTGGGGAGAGGGGAAGTGAGGGGGGAACGAGCGCGGGAGGAGTGAGAGGGGAGGAAAGGGGGGGAGAGGAAGAGCGAGGGGAGGGAGCGAGAGGGGAGCGGTGTCGGGGGGAGAGGAAGTCGAGGGGGGAGCGAGGGGGGGACTCGAGGGGGGAGTGTGAGGGCAGGAGTTAGAGAGGGGAGCGAGGGGGGAGAGGAGCGTGAGGGGGGAGGCGGGGTGAGAGCCTCTCGCCCCCCCGCTCCCCCCCCACAGGGGAGAGATGGGTGAGGCGAGGGGGCTCTGAGGGGGAGCGAGGGGGAGAGCGTGGGTAGGAGTGAGAGGGGAGGAAGCGAGGGGGGAGAGGAAGAAGGAGTGGGGAGCGAGGGAGGGAGAGTAGGAGGGATGGGTGAGGGCGGGGGGAGCGCGCCTCGGGGGGGGAGTAAGCGAGGGGGGAGCGCGGAGTGGTCTGGGTCAGCGAGGGGGGGGGAAGGGACGCGAGGGGAGCGAGAGAGGGAGAGGGGAGCGTGGGAGGGAGGAAGGGGAGCGGGAGGAGGGGTTGAGAGGGGAGCACCGGGGGGGAGAGAGGAAGGAAGTGATAGGGGGGAGCAGGGGGAGCGGAGAAGGGGGAGTGAGGGGGGGCGTGAGAGGGGGTAGCGAGGGGTGAGGATAGAGATGGGGTCAGTGAAGGTAGTGAGTGGCGAGGAGGGGGAGTCAGGGGGAGCGTAGGGGGGGAGAGAGGGGGGAGCGGTAGGGCAGAGGCGCGGTCGAGGGGCCTTCACTCCCCCCTCGCTCCCCCCTCACTCTCCCCTCGCTCCCCCCTCTCCTTCACTCACCGGAGTGGGGAGGGTCAGCGAGGGGGAGTGAGAGGTGAGAGGGGGAGCGGAAGGGGGAGAGAGGAGGGAGAGGGGGAGAAGGGGAGAGCGAGGAGAGACTTCAGGGGGGTGAGGGGCGCTAGAGACGGGGGAGCGATGGGTGGGGGTGCGCGGAGGGGGGAGAGTGGAGGCCAGAGAGGGGAGCAGGGGGGGGGGGAGAGGCGTGGGGGGAGAGAGGGGAAGAGGGAGGGGCAGAGAGTCAGAGGGGAGCGATGGGGGAGTGAGTGGGGGAGGGACGACAGGGGAGAGGGTGGTAGAAAGGGAAGTGAGGAGGTGAGTGAGAGGGGAGGGGGGGGGAGTGAGAGGGGAGGCAGGGGTCAGGGACAGAACGGTGAGGAGGGAGGAGAGGGTCTCGCTCCGGGGACTCGTCTTCCTGCAGTGATGGGACAGGTCGCGCTCCCGTCGTCGTTGGTGTATGGAGAGTCTGGGCGCACGGAGCCAGGGGTGGAGCGCTGCGACATGGCGAGGTCGTCTCTCACCTCGCGGAGCAACGCGAGGCTCCGAAGGGAGCGTCTGTCTCAATTCTGACCCCGAAAAATTTTGTTTCAGGTACCTGCTTGCATGTGTGCTCTGTGTTTGAGGGTCTGGTCTCTGTGAGCTGTGCTGATTGCCTGCTTTCTCACCAAGGGTCTGGTCTCTGTCAGCTCTGGTGATTGCTTTGTCTGTGTTTGAGGGCCTGGTCTCTGTGAGCTGTGGTGTTTGCATGTCTGCTCTGTGTTTGAGGGTCTGGTCTCTGTGAGCTGTGCTGATTGCATGTCTGCTCTGTGTTTGAGGGTCTCTGCACTGTGGTGATTGCATGTCTGCTCTGTGTTTGAGGGTCTGGTCTCTGTGAGCTGTGGTGATTGCATGTCTGCTCTGTGTTTGAGGGTCTGGTCTCTGTGAGCTGTGGTGATTGCATGTCTGCTCTGTGTGTGAGGGTCTGGTCTCTGTGGGCTGTGGTGATTGCATGTCTGCGCTGTGTTTGAGGGTCTGGTCTCTGTGAGCTGTGGTGATTGCATGTCTGCTCTGTGTTTGAGGGTCTGGTCTCTGTGTTCTGCTGTGGTGATTGCATGTCTGCTCTGTGTTTGAGGGTCTGGTCTCTGTGAGCTGTGGTGATTGCATGTCTGCTCTGTGTTTGAGGGTCTGGTCTCTGTGAGCTGTGGTGATTGCATGTCTGCTCTGTGTTTGAGGGTCTGGTCTCTGTGAGCTGTGGTGATTGCATGTCTGCTCTGTGTTTGAGGGTCTGGTCTCTGTGAGCTGTGGTGATTGCATGTCTGCTCTGTGTTTGAGGGTCTGGTCTCTGTGAGCTGTGGTGATTGCATGTCTGCTCTGTGTTTGAGGGTCTGGTCTCTGTGAGCTGTGGTGATTGCATGTCTGCTCTGTGTTTGAGGGTCTGGTCTCTGTGAGCTGTGGTGATTGCATGTCTGCTCTGTGTTTGAGGGTCTGGTCTCTGTGAGCTGTGGTGATTGCATGTCTGCTCTGTGTTTGAGGGTCTGGTCTCTGTGAGCTGTGGTGATTGCATGTCTGCTCTGTGTTTGAGGGTCTGGTCTCTGTGAGCTGTGGTGATTGCATGTCTGCTCTGTGTTTGAGGGTCTGGTCTCTGTGAGCTGTGGTGATTGCATGTCTGCTCTGTGTTTGAGGGTCTGGTCTCTGTGAGCTGTGGTGATTGCATGTCTGCTCTGTGTTTGAGGGTCTGGTCTCTGTGAGCTGTGGTGATTGCATGTCTGCTCTGTGTTTGAGGGTCTGGTCTCTGTGAGCTGTGGTGATTGCATGTCTGCTCTGTGTTTGAGGGTCTGGTCTCTGTGAGCTGTGGTGATTGCATGTCTGCTCTGTGTTTGAGGGTCTGGTCTCTGTGAGCTGTGGTGATTGCATGTCTGCTCTGTGTTTGAGGGTCTGGTCTCTGTGAGCTGTGGTGATTGCATGTCTGCTCTGTGTTTGAGGGTCTGGTCTCTGTGAGCTGTGGTGATTGCATGTCTGCTCTGTGTTTGAGGGTCTGGTCTCTGTGAGCTGTGGTGATTGCATGTCTGCTCTGTGTTTGAGGGTCTGGTCTCTGTGAGCTGTGGTGATTGCATGTCTGCTCTGTGTTTGAGGGTCTGGTCTCTGTGAGCTGTGGTGATTGCATGTCTGCTCTGTGTTTGAGGGTCTGGTCTCTGTGTGCTGTGGTGATTGCATGTCTGCTCTGTGTTTGAGGGTCTGGTCTCTGTGAGCTGTGCTGATTGCATGTCTGCTCTGTGTTTGAGGGTCTGGTCTCTGTGAGCTGTGGTGATTGCATGTCTGCTCTGTGTTTGAGGGTCTGGTCTCTGTGAGCTGTGGTGATTGCATGTCTGCTCTGTGTTTGAGGGTCTGGTCTCTGTGAGCTGTGGTGATTGCATGTCTGCTCTGTGTTTGAGGGTCTGGTCTCTGTGAGCTGTGGTGATTGCATGTCTGCTCTGTGTTTGAGGGTCTGGTCTCTGTGAGCTGTGGTGATTGCATGTCTGCTCTGTGTTTGAGGGTCTGGTCTCTGTGAGCTGTGGTGATTGCATGTCTGCTCTGTGTTTGAGGGTCTGGTCTCTGTGAGCTGTGGTGATTGCATGTCTGCTCTGTGTTTGAGGGTCTGGTCTCTGTGAGCTGTGGTGATTGCATGTCTGCGCTGTGTTTGAGGGTCTGGTCTCTGTGAGCTGTGGTGGTTGCATGTCTGCGCTGTGTTTGAGGGTCTGGTCTCTGTGAGCTGTGGTGATTGCATGTCTGCGCTGTGTTTGAGGGTCTGGTCTCTGTGAGCTGTGGTGATTGCATGTCTGCTCTGTGTTTTTCCGAGTTGAAGAAGGGGACGGTTACGAAACGGATCACCAGGACTACTGCGAGGTGTGCCAGCAGGGCGGAGAGATCATCCTGTGTGACACCTGTCCTCGAGCCTACCACCTGGTGTGCCTGGATCCCGAGCTGGAGAAGGCTCCAGAGGGGAAGTGGAGCTGCCCGCACTGCGTAAGCAAACCTCCAGTCAAGGGGTTTCATTGAACCGGATTGAGCTGATTAGCATGTTAGCAAAATGTACCCTCTCGTCATCCTTCAAGATATTTCATGGGGACGCTTGAGTTCTGGTCTCCGATCGGTTTGAACCCGTATCTTCCTCCTGACAAACCTTCTCTTCTTTTCACAGGGTTCATTTTTAATTATAATAAACTATAAAATGATGAGTTAACCCAGATTGGTCTAAAATTTGATTCACTAGGAGAGCACTGCCTTTGTGTGCACTAGGAACCAAAGGGTGGTTTGGTTCCTTCTGCAAGGTGTCTAACAGCAGGCTGTGTGCCGGCAGGAGAAGGAAGGGATCCAGTGGGAGCCCAAGGAGGAAGATGAGGAAGAGGAGGAGGTGGGGGAGGAGGAAGAGGATGACCACTTGGAGTTCTGCCGGGTGTGCAAGGACGGGGGGGAGCTGCTGTGCTGTGACACCTGCCCCTCCTCCTACCACATCCACTGCCTCAACCCGCCCCTGCCAGAGATACCCAATGGGGAGTGGCTCTGCCCACGATGCATGGTGAGTGACGCAGCCGTCCTCCAATAACACGGTTTAACCTGCGCGTGGGCAGTAAAAACACACCAGTGTCGTCAGCTCTTCACCCTGGGCTGTTTAAGCACTGATATCCCGCTATCCAGTCACATGCGCGCTGCCTGCATCCACTCGAACACAAAGTCACGCTGCCTGTCTTCCATTTGGTTTCCAGTGCCCGCCCCTGAAAGGCAAGGTACAGCGGATCCTGCACTGGGTATGGGGGGAGCCCCCCCTGCCCCCGGAGTGCCCGCCAGGCTCTGGATCTGCGGACCCCAGGGCGCCCCGGCCCCCCCTGAAGGGGCACCCTGAGAGGGAGCTGTATGTCAAGTGGGCCGGGCTGTCCTACTGGCACTGCTCGTGGGTCAGCGAGCTGCAGGTGAGTACCAGCTCCAGCCAGGACACCTGGAGTTTAAAGGCTTTGCTCGCCACACTGTTCATTTAAATGCCAAGGAAAAGCATTTTCTCTAAACCAAAGTTCTTGCAATAAACACGATTGAGGAACTTATATATATATATTTTTTAGGAGATAAATCTTAACAGATTTTCAACTCTGAAATCAGTAATCATCCCGGAATGCTTGTGCAGGAATTGCAGGGAATGCGTTTCAGTTGTATCACCTGCGCCCTTGCTAATGTTCCTCTGTCTGCTGCCCCTCCCTCTCAGCTGGAGCTGTACCACACGGTGATGTACCGCAACTACCAGCGCAAGAACGACATGGACGAGCCCCCCCCTTACGACTACGGCTCGGACAACGAGGAGATGAAGAGCGAGAAACGCAAGAGCAAGGACCCCCAGTATGCCCTCATGGAGGAGCGCTTCTACCGCTACGGGATCAAACCAGAGTGGATGATCATTCACAGGGTCTTCAACCACAGGTCAGGGGGGCTGGGGAGGAGGGAAGGGGAGAGGGAGAGGTGAGAGGGGGAGGGGGAGTGGAAATGGGACTGGGGGGCGAGCTGATCCAATCTTTCTAACCCACACTGGGGCAGTTTCCCTGCGATTTGCCCATAGGGTAAAATTTGGGAATACATTTAGGAATGGGGCGTGCATTTACAGAACATGATTGGGTTCAGTTTGAGTTTGAGCTGTGTTGCACACGTGCTCTTTTTGAATGGGATTCTGTGCTGAAGTGCAGTTGGATGTATTGCTGGGAGTCTGTGGTCGCTGTGCCAAGCCTCCACCTCAAGCACTGACACTAATCCAGAGAGATACAGCAGCTCCTCACAGCTCTGTCTCTCATCCAGACTGATCCGACACGCTCTGTAATAGCAGGGCCCTGCCAAGCAGCTTCCTCCGCTCGGCCAGACCGTGATCCAGAGCCTGCAGCTTTTCTACTCTGAGATCATCTGCACAGCACCTAACGACACCCGACCAGTGCGAATCGCTAGCGGATCACAGTGGGGTCCCCCTAGGGCTAGGTTTCAACGTCTCGTTTATAAATCACATGTCAGAAATCACAGCAAAGTATTTGCCAAAACTCCAGTACCTCTTACCCTGTGTACAGATGCCATCCCTGCACAGAACACCAAGCCTAATTCCTTTGACCTTTTGTAAAAGGGATCATCCTATTAACCCCACTCTTTAAATTATGATGGACTTGACACTAGTCTCTCTGAAGAAAATACACTGTATTTAATTCATCAAAACAGTCTGCAGAGTGCGCAGTATAGCAAGGGGATGGAAATAAGACTCAGTGTATAGCAACCAGTTTTATTTTTGTATACCGCTTTTCCTGTAGAACATCTCAAAGTGCAAAATTCTTCAGCAATTGTTAATAACATCTACCTATAAAGAATAATAAATAAATAGATAATACATTAGAAACAGCACTGAAAAAAGAAAGCCATTTTTAAAAGTTAATACGAAAGCCGTTACAATATGTAAATTCATGTGAAACATCCATTCTAAGTTATACTAAAAAAAACAGTTGATTGCCACAAGCCAAGGAAAACAGGTGTGTCTCAAGTGTAGATTTCAGCCTCTCACACATAGTGGCAGTGAGTTCCAAAGAGCAGGAGCATTCAGGGAACCTCCCAACGGTACGCATCGAGCTGCTGAAAAGCCAACAGCCCAGCGCCCGACGACATCAACATGCAGTAAATCTCTCAAATATGAAGGACCGGTTCCCAGGACAGCCTTACAGGCGCAGGCTTGTCGCTAAGTAGTCCAGCCTGTCTTGTTTGTTTGTCATTGTGCAGCTTCGATAGCAATGGAGACGTCCACTACCTGATCAAGTGGAGGGACTTGCCTTACGACCAGTGCACCTGGGAGATTGACAACTTTGACATTCCAGAATACAACCATTTCAAACAAGCCTACTGGAACCACAGGTGAGACGTCGTTTACACACGCGCGCGCCCGCCTTCCACGCCAATGAGTGACTTTACTGGATTTTACCTGGTTTTTTTTTTTTTTTGCAATCTTTTCCGAGTCGTTGTTGCAGTTTACTCAAATATTGTTGTAGATTTCTTTATTTTTTATTTCATATTGCATTGATATTTTCTGTGTTAAGGGCGCTTTGACCAGATCTATTGCAGTGATATCCACTCAGAAGAATTGTGTTGCAGAACAGGTCACAGTAAAGCAGATGAGTTAAGGAGTAGTCCCTGAGGGTTGTGGCGTGGGAGCTGATCTCTCCCTGTGTGCGCTCTGCGCTCTGCAGGGACCTGATGCTGGGAGAGGATATCCGACCCCCAGGAATCAAGAAATGGAGGAAGATGAAGGACGACAAACCCCCGGAGATCCCCAATGTGGACGTGAGTGAGCAGCCCAACTTCAACTACACGATGATCAGGGGAGGCAGTGAAGCTGGGCATAAAAAAGGGCTACATTAAAAAAAGGGCTACATTAATAAAACATACTTTACAGTCATTGATGTAGACTTCGATTCCAAATGCTGTATAGTCCTTGAAAGCATTGATAGAGATTCTTAGTTACGTTCCGAGCGTTTTAACAAAGGTGTTTCAGTGTTGTTGTTAAGAGCGCAGGCTGTGCATACTGGAGCTCTTCAAGCTTCTCCTCCTGCTTCTCTCTTTCAGCCCACAATCAAGTTTGACAAGCAGCCGTGGTACATCGACTCGACGGGGGGCAGCCTGCACCCCTACCAGCTGGAGGGGCTCAACTGGCTGCGCTTCTCCTGGGCGCAGGGCACCGACACCATCCTGGCAGACGAGATGGGGCTGGGCAAGACCGTGCAGACCATCGTTTTCCTCTACTCGCTCTACAGGGAGGTGGGCAGCGCCCTCGGCTGGGCCTTGGTGCCCCAGCCCGGAACCAGACTCTGTGGCTCCGGGCTTGCAATGGGATCCAGCCAGACTCTGTGGCTCCGGGCTTGCAATGGGATCCAGCCAGACTCTGTGGCTCTGGGCTTGCAATGGGACACAGCCAGACTCTGTGGCTGTGGGCTTGCAGTGGGATCCAGCCAGACTCTGTGGCTGCGGGCTTGCAGTGGGATCCAGCCAGACTCTGTGGCTCTGGGCTTGCAATGGGATCCAGCCAGACTCTGTGGCTCTGGGCTTGCAGTGGGATCCAGCAGGTTCCCGCTCTCAAACCCTTGTAAATGTTTACCAGGGTTAGAGCACAGCAGAGTGTGATAAAGCACAGTGAAAGCATGGTGAAACTGCAATACTGTGGTAAACTTTTATTCGGATGGTGTGGACACTGCTAATCTGAGAGGGAGAAAACTTTGAGAAGCCTACAGCTTCAAATGTCGTTGTTGCAACGATGCCCGTTTATGGTATTGCAAGCGGTTTTGGACTCCAACTCATCACTCAGGGAGGGGTTAAGCCACTTACTTGCACATTTAGAATAACTCAGGATCGCTTTCAGCGATAGTTAAGGCAATCAGCATTATAGATCATGCATGAGATGCCAACCAAATCACTGTTGGGGATCTGCCTTAATTGCAGTACATCTTAAACCTGAGCACAGATGTCATTCAATGCATTGAACTAAACGTGACAAAAAACTACTTTTTCTGTAGCAGTTCATGAGTGCAGTCTTAGTTTTTGCGATTCATAATAAGTAAATATGTTGTGTGTGTAGAGTCTCTCATTTTGCACAGATTCAGCAACCAGAAGCTCTAGTCCAGACTGCAATAGCGGTCACCCTGCCCGCGACGTATTAACTGTTTGATTTGTCGCTCAGGGACACTCCAAGGGGCCGTACCTGGTCAGCGCCCCGCTGTCCACCATCATTAACTGGGAGCGCGAGTTTGAGATGTGGGCTCCGGACTTCTACGTGGTCACCTACACCGGGGACAAGGACAGCCGCGCGGTCATCCGCGAGAACGAGTTCTCCTTCGAAGAGACCCCTGTCAAGATGGGCCGCAAGGTCTTTCGCATGAAGGTAGGAGAGCCACGGGGGCTTCGCAGTGGTAGACTCTTCGAAGGGCTGGAGTCTGCAGCTCCTCCTGCTGCCTCGTGCCTCTCGCGGGTCTCATTGTTGCTCTTGCCTCCCTGCAGAAGGACACTCAGATCAAGTTCCACGTGCTGCTGACCTCCTACGAGCTGATCACCATCGACCAGGCCATCCTGGGCTCCATCGAGTGGGCCTGCCTGGTGGTGGACGAGGCTCACCGCCTCAAGAACAACCAGTCAAAGGCAGGTGTCTGTGCACGCGCGCAAACTAAAGAATGACACTTTCATCTGATCTTAAACCTGGCTCCTGCGAGAGCTGCATGTCAGTGAAAAGGAGGCGACTTTTTTTCTTATCCATTTTTACTGAGCTGCTCAATGTTTTAGGTTTGTTGTATTAACCCCGGCCAGGCTCCTGCACTAGCCCAAAACACATGTAAAGCTGGCTAGTTAGCGCTGCTCTCTCCTGTCGTCTCTCCGCAGTTCTTTCGAGTGCTGAATGGCTACAAGATCTACTACAAGCTGCTGCTGACAGGGACCCCCCTGCAGAATAACCTGGAGGAGCTCTTCCACCTGCTCAACTTCCTCACCCCCGAGAGGTTCAAGTAAGCCAGCCACGGTCACTTCAAACAGGGCTCCAAGCCATGCAGGGCAGCAGGCACAGAGAGCTGGGATACTGGCCAGCCCAGTCTTGCAAAGCTCTGACGAGTCTGTGACGACTGCATTTAGGACGTCGCACTTAACAGACACAAAACGTCTCCTGGTATTTCAATTTTCGTTTCAGACGAAATCATTCTTTTATTTCCTGAAACCACCAAATCCAGGCCAAATGAGTTCTAACTGATCGTGAGAGATGAGTGTTTCTGAGGTTGTGGGTGTTCTTCCCTCCACTGCAGTAACCTGGACGGATTCCTGGAGGAGTTTGCTGACATCTCGAAGGAGGACCAGATCAAGAAGCTGCACGACCTGCTGGGGCCCCACATGCTGAGGAGGCTGAAGGCCGACGTCTTCAAGAACATGCCGTCCAAGACAGAGCTGATCGTGCGCGTGGAGCTGAGCCCCATGCAGAAGTGAGTGTGAACCAGGGGAAGAGACAGAGGCCCATTCACTACATTATAGACATGGAAATAAGGCTCATATTGCAGAGCACTTTCACCCAGTCCAGGTTTTAATATGAGCTACATAGCCACAGTGTGTGGGAAACAAGCTCGGGTGTGTCTGATTAAACTCGTAGTGAAACCAGGCTTGGATCAGCCTGCTATGCAATGGGAGTCAATGGGCTGGTTCATGCCTCTCCAGTCTGAGCTCTAGCCTCTTATCTGATCTCTAGTCTCTCCAGTCTGATCTCTAGACTCTTGTCTGATCTCTAGCCTCTCCAGTCTGATCTCTTGTCTGAAGTATGAAGCAGCCTGCAGCCCTGCTGTTCTGTGTTTCTCACTTGGGGACTCTGACCCACAGGAAGTACTACAAGTTCATCCTGACGCGGAACTTCGAGGCTCTGAACTCGAAAGGGGGCGGGAACCAGGTGTCTCTCCTCAACATCATGATGGACCTGAAGAAGTGCTGCAACCACCCCTACCTGTTCCCCGTCGCTGCTGTGGTATGAGACCCCTCCACTGCTACAGCTCCCTGCCTGAACTGCAAGCATAGCAAAGTGTATTAGAGCAGAGCTAAAGCATAGGCAAGCATTGTAAAGCACAGAGAGGTCTGGTAAAGCATAGGGAAGCATTGTAAATCACAGAGAGGTCTGGTAAAGCATAGGGAAGCACTGTAAAGCACAGAGAGGTCTGGTAAAGCATAGGGAAGCATTGTAAATCACAGAGAGGTCTGGTAAAGCATAGGGAAGCATTGTAAAGCACAGAGAGGTCTGGTAAAGCATAGGGAAGCATTGTAAAACACAGAGAGGTCTGGTAAAGCATAGGCAAGCATTGTAAAGCACAGAGAGGTCTGGTAAAGCATAGGCAAGCATTGTAAAGCACAGACAGGTACGGTAAAGCAAATGGGGGAAAAAACCCTCTGAAAAGCATGGTAAGCTGTAGTCACTGTACTGGTTTAGACTGGCTATGCTGAATCAGTAGTGGTGTGTTTTTGAAAAGGTTTGTGGTAGGCTGACAGAACACAGCTTGCACGACGTTGGTGCTGTAGGGGCTTTGTGACGCTGCTGTGCTGTTTGTATGCAGGAGGCTCCAGTGCTGCCCAATGGCTCCTATGATGGGAACTCGCTGGTCAGGTCCTCAGGGAAACTCACGCTGCTGCAGACCATGCTGAGGAAGCTGAAGGACGGAGGACACAGGGTCCTCATCTTCTCACAGGCGAGTAGCTTCTACCAGCATCACTGCCATTGCAACCTGCAGAGCCAGACAGCAGCACCCTGCCTGTATCCAACCAGAAATAAAAGGGAAGCTCCCGTTAGCCCTGCTGCACCCAGTCCTCCCCTTCTCTAGAGATGTTATTGAAACGACCGTGGCGAACCGGCTCGGAACAGATCGCGCCCGTCCCACCTGAGTCTGTAGACTTTCTGATAGCAGCTGGAAAGGAGCTGGTGTAAACTCTGCCCTGTCCTTTACTGCGCTTGCCTTGCAGATGACGAAGATGCTGGACCTGCTGGAGGACTTCCTGGAGTACGAGGGGTACAAGTACGAGAGGATCGACGGGGGGATCACGGGGGGGCTGCGGCAGGAAGCCATCGACCGCTTCAACGGTAAGAGCAGCTCTGGGAAGCGGAGCGGCTTTCCACACAGCTTGAGAGTCACTTTCTCTGCAAGGTCCCAGGCGGGGAGAGTCCGCTTGCCATTGGTTTCTGCCATTAGTGCCTGGCCCCTTTGAGCTTCCTAGAGAAAAAGATACAGGGGTCTACCAGTGACCATTTGTTGCAAATTCAACCCTGTAAAATTCATAATTAAACAAATTTAGGCATGTTCTTAGTCGTGCATTTGAAAGTGGAAAAAAATAGACACATGGCCAATGAGCAGGTGTTTAGGCGCTGTGTTGTTGGGCATGCAGTACCCGAGTGTTCCACATGATGTCAGCACCCTCTTGTCTCCCCTCTTGTCTGGTGTGCCGTGCAGCTCCTGGCGCTCAGCAGTTCTGCTTCCTGCTCTCCACTCGGGCGGGGGGGCTGGGCATCAACCTGGCGACAGCCGACACGGTCATCATCTACGACTCTGACTGGAACCCCCACAACGACATCCAGGTGAACCCCCTTGCTGTGTTCTGGGCTCATTTCACCATTCTGTAATTCCCCATTAGACTATATTGACAGTGAACTATAGTGTACAAGGGGCCCCTCGCTAATGCATTGATCGAAGTAGTTGAAGTAATGTGTTGCTGTGTGAATCAGGTAGCGGAATTACAAGCAGGTGCTTTACCCAGTGTGTTACGAAGGAGCGTTTACTGTGTCTGACTAGCCCGTGGTCTGTGTGTGCGTGTGCGTCTCCATGGCAGGCGTTCAGCCGAGCTCACCGGATCGGGCAGAACAAGAAGGTGATGATCTACCGCTTCGTGACGCGGGCCTCGGTGGAGGAGCGCATCACGCAGGTGGCCAAGCGCAAGATGATGCTCACCCACCTGGTGGTGCGGCCCGGCCTGGGCTCCAAGACCGGCTCCATGTCCAAGCAGGAGCTTGATGACATCCTCAAGTTCGGCACAGAGGAGCTGTTCAAGGATGACGTGGAGGGAGCCCGGACCAACGGTAACACACGCACACACAATGACTCACTGATTCACACACACACACGCACACACACTGACACACATCACACACGCAGACAGGGAACACCTGAGTGTGTGTGATGGTGTCTCCCCTTCTGTGTGACTGGACTCAACTGATTCACTGACTGACAGGAACAGCAACCACTGCACACACACACA